>NW_015091072.1:3982316-4006538 GCF_001431845.1 Calidris pugnax
TTTTTTTTTTTTTGTAAAAGAGTAATCTGCATTATCTAAGAGCATGAAACTCAGTAAGAGCCACCTGACAGATCCTGTTGCCAGGTTCCCAAATTGGTTCTCCAATGCCAGAACATTGTCTAAGTCTGGCATGCTTTCTTCGCTGACTGCAATCTTGCTATTAGTTTCACTCCTTGCAATGTACACTTTGAAAGCATTCTGCATTCAGTGAAACCAAAGGTCTAGAAAAAGAATATAAACAGGGAGTGTGTGGCAGTGAAATGCACAGCCAGAGGTCAGACTAAAATTGATGAACAGTAACTATAAACTTCCATCACTTTATCCAAACACATTTACCTTTCATTAGGACTAGCAAAATACGGTGGCTGTTTTCCACACATGGTGTCTCCCCACAAATACACAGCTTTCATTTTTTCCCCCTGTCTCTAACTTTGCTTCATTTAGGAATGAACACTAAATCATAATTTCTGTTTCATTCACGTGGACCATCTTTTTTTTCAGTCATATCAAGCAATTTCATCCTATTTCAGCTCTATTAGAAAAATGTTTGTTTGTTTTAATACCCCTTCCTCAGCCTAAACAAACAAAAATTTGGAAAAGAATCAAATGCTTTTTTTATTCTGAAGAATTAAAATCTCTAAGGGAACAAACATTTCTCATGAGCATCCGTTCCTTTGAAATCTCAGTTTTTGTTTTTGTCCAAAAAAAAAAAAATAAAAACAAGGCTTTGATGAACATATTAGCAACTCACTCTAACCACAATAAATGAAACCCTCTGGAAGCAAAAAATAAAAATAAAAAAAAAAAAAAGGAGCCAAATAGCCTCTTAAAACAGCTGCTTCAAGACCCTCTCCCACGTCCAGCTTAGGGCTACTGTGCAATAGAAAACCCTATACCATAGCAGGAATTTCTCTGTGAATGGCTGCCATGCATATAGGGGGTATATATAGTCTGAAATCAGGTTCATTGTCTGCAATAGCACCCTTCACTCTCTTTGTCAAGTTTATTGTTGGTGAAAGATATCAGCCTGACAACTGCTGAAACCGAAATCCCCCATCTTCCACAGGAGAGATGACTCCAAATGTAAGACAGGCTTCAGCAACTTTTCATCCCTTCTGATGAGACTGGGTATAAGGGGGACAACTGTGGTGACAGCTTTGTGACCTGGGCAGTTGCTCAAGAGCAGCAGGACAGGATCATCCACAAGATATAGCCATTATTAGATGGTAGTCACTAATGGTTACTTCTGAGCGGAAGAGATTAGAGGTAGTCATATTATTTTGAAGTCAGAGGCTTCACACATTTTGGTGTATATGTAGGTTTCCGTATCTTTTTAGCTCTGTGAACTTCTGGTGCAACACTGAGAGTAAATGAAAACCTCTTGGAGTATGCTGTTCATGGCATAAAGCAAACAGAAGGATAATATAAGGGAGGACAAGCGGGTAGACAGGGGTGATTGCAGCACGGATGGTACCCTCACCAACCACAGTCTCACAGCACCAAACAGGGTGCTGGTAGAGACAAGGTCCAAGGACAGCCTCAGGCAAGACAAGGTGATGAGTGAAGTCCAAGGTCCCTCCGGGGAGCAAGACAAGGCTTTCTACAAGGTAGATCCAGCATCTCAGGATCAGATGAGAACAGGTACAAGGGCAACATAGCCCAGGAGCTTTATTTTAGCTCAGGTGTGTGCTAATGGGCAGAGGGTGCATGGATGGAAGACCCAGTTAAGCCATCCGTGGCAGTTATGGTCTGTTAGTAACTTCAAGGCATGGAAGATAAAAGATAAAGGGGAGCACCACTAAACAGAGAATATGAACACAAAATCACAGGGACCTGTCTCATAGCATCTTGTGAACAATTGCCTTAGGGCTAAGTTTGAATTGATTATTCCGATTTTTTTGTGGTTTTTTTTGGTAAAGGGCAGAAAGCATTTTCTCCTTGTGTTGGGCTACAAGCCACAAGCACGGGCACAAGGGATACACATCACTCAGCAGAACAGCCACGGATTCGACACAAAGCAGCAAGGTACTTTAGGGACAAAGCAAGGGCAAGGGAAGACAGAGAGGTTAGCCTGTGCAAAAGAACAGAATTTGCAGTAGTAGATGAAAACAATCGTGTCTGCCAATTGTCATGTGTCAAGGTCTAAGTGGATCACCATCAGGAAGGCATTTTTTTCCAAAGTACACATGAAAACATGAGATGTGTCATCAGCTATTTTACTCTAACTTAGCACACATCTGTCTGATCATTTTCCAGGAGAGGATACTACAATAGATGGTGGACAGATCTGCTCTAGCATGAAAATTTCCGCTATTCCTCTGGCTCCTTTGGATATGCCAAACTGTGTGCTCCAGGGAGATGGAGGTTGGTGGAGCCCTATCCCTACAGAATGTTTTCCCTAAAACATAAGGTGTGAAGATGAGGCGGCAATGGGGATTATAATCAGAAGGATCTTTATTTCTGTCTGGAAACATGATTAGGACTTGTTAACTTCTGTGGGCTCACCCCTAGAAAAAAGTGGCATATCACTGTCTCCTAGCACTCCCTGTACACACTTCATGTGTTATTTGCACATGAGGAGGAGACATAGACAGCAGATGCTGCAGAAAAGGGAATCAGTGAATATTTATTCAGATTCTGCACAGCTGCTCATCTCCACTCATCCACCACTTTCTTTTGTTTCTTATTCATGAGGACTGGCGTGAATGGGGTTCTGCCTGGCGTGTAACGTTTGGGACACAGCTGTGGCAGGGGTATTTGCTGCATGAGGAAGGAAAAATCTTGTAATTAAAAGCATTTTGACGTGCAGTTCAAGAGCAGTAAAGCACAGCACTTCAGCGAGGGAGCCACTTACATGGCCTGAACAGGAGAGGGGAGCAAGCTGCCGACACTTCCCACGGACTGAAGTTTATTTGCATGAACCATTCATGAAATAATTACCAAGAGCAACAAAAAGCGACGTCTGTTTGCTAATGATTCATGAGCTGGATAAAGGGTTGAATTAGTTGGATAATTTATTTGTAAAAATAATCTAGCCAGCTGTAATTAGAAGGCTGGATAGTGTGATCTAGGAAGAGAAGGGAAGGAATCCCAACAGCACATGACCTTCCAGAGGGTATTGTTGGTTCTGAACAGAAGCATTGCCAAGAGGCTGTGGATTTGCCTGGGTGCAGGGTGGATCTGGTGGATGCCTAGGAACCAGGATGTTTTTTTTTTTAAAGTGTAGGGATCCTTTCCTTTCTTGGCTTTGGCCTATTTGAGCAGTTGGTGTTATTCCCAGTGGATTTTGAGCATAGATCAAAGCCTTGCTGAAATCACTTTCAAGTCAAGCAGAGTGCATTTGGAATTAGATCAGCAACTAGCTTGATTTTAAGAGAGTTAAACATTTTCTGTTGAGAAAAAAAAAGTTATTTTTTTTAAACATAGTAGGGCATTGACTTTCTGGAAGTCTCCATACTTTCTGTGAGTCTTCACCTCAACAGCTTTTTAATAGAGACAGGGACGGCCCTTGTGTGAAGCACCTTCTTCTGGGAACAGCGCCTCCAGCCCGTGGTGAGCATCTACAGGCCTGTGTGTGATGGATCCCAGCACTGCTCATTTAGCTTGCCAAACAGTTGAGCTCAAATGATTCCTTGTCTGCCAGCTGGCCTGACCCTGACACCAGCAGTGGAGGCTGACAATTCTGCATTGTCCTCAGCCTTGCTGCAGGGCTGTTTTCTTCTCAGCCGAGCGGGGAGCACGGGGGACAAAGAACTTGGCTCAGCAAGAGGAGGAGGGGAAAGGGGACCGCAGGCAGGTAGGAAGCTCTTGGTGGTGTCATGACTACTGTGGAGATGAGGAGTAACCCACCCATCAGCCTCCTCACGCAGGCATCACTCCAGCGTTTGCTATGGACCTTCCCCTGAGTGATCACCTCCAGCCATGTAGGCACACTAACAGCCATGGAAACGGTGGAGCAGCCCCTTTGGATGTTACCTGCCTCCCCTGGGCCACTGAGGAGTTCCTCTCTGAGCACTGTCTCCCTGTTTCAGCCCAGCAAGCTGCGTGACTGGAGGCAGGAGCCTCCTCTGTCAAAGGGAAAATCCTCTGGGCGGAAGGCAAGAGCTGGCCGACCCAACATCAGCAGTTGTGTCAAGCTCACCTCAGCCCGTCTGTACTTTAATCATTTAACAAAAACTGCCTGTTTTTGTTGGCCTGCTGTGAAGCCCTTGGAACACCCAAAGGGGCCTTTCCTTGAAGCTGCAGTGAAGTGTTAAAGGGACCGTTGCAGCTCTCCATTGCATGGCGAAGCAACGAGAGAGGACAGTATGCTAACTGTGCCGCTGGTTTTCTAACAAAGGGCTCTCATAAGCATTCTCCCTCTAAACTATGCCGAGTCCTCCCTTCCACCAGGACAGGCAACAAAACTCTCCTTCACACTCACGGCCTGCCGCAGCCCAAGCCAAGCCCTTCCTGACCTGCCCGTTGCTGGAGGGAGCTCTGTTTTGCTGCCAGGGAGGGCCAAGACTCAGTTGGTGTCAACTAAGACAGAGTGAAAGCTTCATCTAGGGGTTAAAAGGACCTCACATGGAGAAGCCTATATTTGAACAGCTATGCAAATCGGTTATAATCATTTTAAGGATATTGGAGATTGCTCTTCCAAGGTATATCTGGGAGCCACAGGGAATTTTTCATCCCTCCCAGAGGGAAAGACAGCGACATTCAAAGAGAAGCAACTCCCTTAGATACTGAAAAGCAACGGTTTGTTGCCACCTATGTAACAGACCCATATAGAGGGACTTGAGAAAAGGGTGGGTGGGAAGGGTTTCCACCAGATCAAAATAAGACTGTGAATCATCAGTGTCACACTGTGGTAAAAAACGTGTAAGACCATACTAAGAAGTATGGCTGGGCTCCTGCTAAATCTCAGGAAGTAATCCTTCAGCACTAGTATTGGTACGAACTCAGCTCGACAACTGGCATCACACTTCAAAACGTTTGTGGATCAACTGGGCAGAGTCTGGGAGGAGGGTGCCAAGATAGGCCAGCGGTCGAGAAAACAAGATCTGTGAGAAAAGACAGAAAGTGCTGGGCTGGCTTAATCTAGAGCAGATGACATTGGCTGAGGAGGAGGATGTGATGCACAGTCTTCAACACATAAAAGACCACTGCAAAAAGGTTGGGAATAACCCTTTTTTTTTCATATCTGTGCTGGAGAAAGGACACATACTGAACTGCAGCAAGAGCAATTCAAGCTGGGCATTCAAGTTATATGGATAAAGCTAGAGATGCACTGAAGTAGATTGTCTGGGATGGGTGAGTTTCCTTTAAGGTAAACTTAAATATCTGCCAGGAATGGCTCAAATATAGGTAATTCTCTTTTAACCCATGTTTTTCTATTAGTCTACAATCAATATGGTAAACTCTCACACTAGCCACACACAGGGGATGGGATTTTGGCACTGAATATGGGGAGAAGGAATGGACATTTGTTCCAAAGGTTGCTGAGCCTTGAGAAGGGAATCAAAGAGTTTGCAAGTCAGAATATGTGATCAGAAAGGATTCATTTCGTGCGTTAGCATGGCAAGCAGAATGCTGTCCACACATCATTAGGAGTCAAGGCCTTTAAAATCTGCTCTACACTGGCACAGAAAACAAAAAATTGTCCCAGTAGCCTGGTTTAAAAAAAAAAATAAAAAAAAATTAAAAATCTCCCTCATGCCCAGCTGCAATGCACTGGCTACTGACCACAATTTGTTTGTCACCCTCCAGTCTAGTCCTAGTTGCAAGTACAGCAGAAAGGTGTTCAGAATACTTCAGGATGGAAGTTTCTCCCCACAGAGCCATATGGCCACAAGCAGATAACGCTGTGAGCAGCATTCATTAACAATTTCCAGCAGCAGCTGGAGCGTGGGATCATTTAAAATATGACTGATTTACTTCCTGCAGCCTCGAAAAGGAGGGATCGGTTGGAACCCAAATGCACAACACATTTCTCCGGACTTATCAAATGAAGCCACATGCCTCTCATTACCATCGCACACACGCTCACAGAAGCTACCTCTTGGGGAGGGGACTGGAGAGGCGCACAGGACAGATGCTTGGTGGAGCACTGGCAGGCAACCAGGTATCCCAGTTGCTGGGGTGGCTCCAGCAACTCAGCAGAATGGCGCGAGCAGAAAGAGTATCTATAATAATCCTGATGAAAACAAAGTGCCAGGCTACTATTTTATTTTAGCCACAGCAAGAACAACAATGAAAGCTGTCAGAGGCAAGGACTGTTCTTTCAGCAAAACTGTTCTGTGAAGGCTTGTAATGAGCTGCACTCACCTAAAAATAGTGTTCAAGTTAACACGGTGTACCTTAATTTGTGGGACGGCGATCCATCTTTGCACCCACCAGATGTTACTGCATTAATTATTGACAACAACATGGCATTTCTACAGCACTTCATAGTGTTAAAAGGAGTTTTATAAATAGATAGATAAAAAATTAATCAATCAATTTTGTTCGACAATTAACTAGCATCCACCATTTTAGTCTGAGACGATGCCAAGATGATGTTGGTTTTTTTTAAAGCGTGCAAGAAGGGAGAGACTGTGCTTGCCAGAAAAAGAGAGAAATGCTTCCAACTTGAAAAATGTGGAATAATTTCTGAATGTTAAGCAGTGGGGTTAAATGTTTAGAGCCTCCAAAAAATTTTGGGCACCAGGACGGAATTCATTTCCCCCAGCTTGATTGAATGCAGACATTTGCAGCTCGGCTCATCATCATGGACTCCCTTTATAGTCAGCAAAAAGAAGTGAACCATGCCCTTCAAGTGCCTGTTCCTTTCGGTTGATCATAAAAGAGATATTGTAGATGACAAGCTCTGACGTAGGCATCGCACAGCTGGGGGAGAAGAATCCTCCCCTGACAGCTCCTTTGAAAATCTGTTGGCAAAAACGCTTCAAGCCCCAGCCCTGGAGCTGCTGCAGTTTAGTTCTTTAAAGATGAGGTGAGGATCTGGATCCCCTCTCTGGACAGTAGAAGCCATCACCTTCCTGGTTGGAGAGGACTGTAGGGTCTTGCTGTTAGAGGAGACACGATGGGAAGGGACAACTTCTATAAGCCAGGCTGAAGATCCTATTTCTTCCTCCCATTTCAAAGGCCAGGACTGGGACAGTTCTTACCCTGGGGACAGCAGCATCTACCAGTATTTTATAAATTTCACTAAAATCTTTCCTTGACATTTTGTTTTAATTGGTGTATAGTCACAGCACTATTGAACAGGTGTTTAAGGAAACAATATTGCACAAAGCAAGAACAGCACTTGTTATCATTATCAAGATAATAGTACCCAGGCAAGAACATTTTGTTGTTATATGCTGGAAGACAGAAGACATGGCTGTTACCTTGTAAAGGACTAACCTTTACAGCTTTCTCCTACACAGGCCTTTTTGGGTTCACCTGAATTGCCATGCTCCAAAATATTCAAGTGCTATTTAAAAAAATATATGCATGGAAACTTGTTATGAGTACTCATAACGAGTTCCCATGGATTTATACCCTTTCTAAATAATGCTTAAATATTTCAATGTTCTTCTGCATTTGTGTTCCTGTGCAGCAGTCCTCAGTGGGGTTTTCACCTACTGTCCCCAGGCTCAGATATGAAGTAACAGAGGCTTATTGCAGAGACAGGACAAGTAGGAGAAGGCTACAAAATCTTTTATGAAGTAATGAAAATTCTTTCTATTTTTCACGCCGACCGCCAAAAGAACCCTATACACTCTCACCTTGATAGCAATACCTTGATTATGAAAGTTTCACTGTTCTTGTCTGATATTCTTCCTTTAAACCTCTATTATACATGCATAAGCACACCTACTATAAAATTTTCTTTCAAGATCCCCAACAACTAGAAAGTTCTAGAGCTGCCAATGGCCAGGATGCTGATTATTTTGCCCTGGATCTCCTATTAACTGCTGGATTTCCTCCTCTTTCTGTAATATCTGGTTTCTAGAAGCACACTACTACGTTGTTTGACTTGTGCCTAAAATGTTTGTGGCACCCTCCTGGCAGATAGACAGACATAGCTCCTACTCTGAGGAGCTCTTGACTGCAGCTAAGTTAAAAAAACAAAAGGAAGAAGAAGAAGAAAAAAAAGATACAAACCTGATGATTGAGAGAAAAGAGTGAAATGCAAGGCTTTTAAGGGAATTGCTTGTGCACATTTTCTCTGCTCCAAGCTGGGATGGGATGCTCCGTATTTCTCCTCAGAATTACAGATACACTCAGACCTTGTGGCTGTTTATGGTATGTGAATGAGCCATGAGACAGAACAAGAATAGGAGATTTCTCTTACCCCAAACCAGCCTCCTTGGTGCTTCTTACTCCTCTCCACCTCTTCCACGTGGAGAATTCTGCATCCTGGAGACTTAATCGGAGGAGAAGCCTGGTTCCCATCGACCTGCCATGGGAAACCAAACCATCCTGCCTCTTCAGCCAGCCAGGCCCTTTGCCTGATTTAGTAAACAGAGGAATAATTCTAAGCAGGCAGGCCGATAAAGCGGGCCAAAGCTTTTGGCCTTTTCAGCTGAACATCCCTATATTTATCTATTGGACACTCACAAATCTTGGATTTGTTTCTGCCAAGAAAAAGCTGCAAAGGCAATTTTCAGGTGACCAGTTGAGCTATGTCCTGGGGGGTGTTAAAACTGCCCATTTCAACACACTCTAGAGACTGAGATATTACTCCCCTGGGAGCAAACACCATTTTACTGCACCAGAGAGTGGACTTCAAATGTGGTTTGCATTGTAGCACATAAAGTTCATGTAATGACAGTATGATAGCACTACCCCTGCCCTAATGCACAGAGAAAATGGGCTTACTTCCCAGAGAGGGAGAGGGAGTGGAGCTTCTCTACTCTTCTAAATCTGGAGAACAGGGCTCGTGATTTCATCAGCTCTAATTCATAATTGCTTTTCTGATTTAAGCATTATTTTTATTTTCTCTCTCTCAAAATAAATAGAAAGAAAAAAATTGCCTTAAATGCTCCAAAACTCTTAATATATTTTCTGATTAATGTTTATTCTTTTCCTTTTGGCAGCTCTACACAGTGAGCCAAATTTGTCCCTGATAAAATAGTACTAATCCCTGTATACATACTTAATCTGACATTTCCAGGCAGACAGAGAAACTGCCTGGCCACTACATCTGCACAGGTTGATTTTAGTGGTAAGAAGCAGGTCTTGCAAGCTCAGACCCTTGCATTCCAAGCTGAGTTTCTTAGAGGTAAAAAACAGACAAACTTGTTGAGAGCATGTGATTTCCTTGTGAGATTTTGAGTACAAATTGGGCTACAATCATATTTCTGAAAGGATAATGATGCTTTCCCATTCTGATTGTTGGAAATCTGGAGAACTACAAAAATAAGGAAGATTTCAATATCTTTGAAGCTCTCCAGAAGTGTTAGGTTGGGCTGCTGCTCACGTCACCTGAATCAATTTACTGTTCCCTACATTTTCTTTTAATAAAGATGGCTCTATCTCTGCATTCATTATTCAGTTCCTAGCAGCAGATCATCTCCACAAGACTCTCCTGGTTGCAATCATAAATGGCACCAATCAAATCTGAGGTTGAAATATCTCCAATTTCTTTAACCTCAGCCTCCCTAGCAGACTTCGATATTAACTATTTGGACATTTTCTGTTGCTTTACTTGGTTTAAGACCCTCCTGCTATTGCTTCATTAGTGCGGTAAAAGCATGGATAATGATCCCAGAGCTCCTAAGCAAAGAGACCAAACCACAAATCTTACAAGATGTTGCTTTTCAAGATGAAATATGACCTGGGCCTACCCCTTAGCTATTTTTCTCCCCTAATCAAATGTCAGTGCAGGATAGAAGATGCATAATACCGAGGTATGGGGCTGTACACGCAGCACACAGGTGTACCCTTGGCTGGTGGAGGGATCCTTTCCCAGTTTGTCTGATCCGGGGCTGTGACCTTTGGGGTGTTGAGCTCTGGGATTATACCACACGTTACCACTAGATGTCAAACTGTGTCCCAAATCCCACAAATGCCTCCAGTGTCAAGGGAGGAGGCCCCGACGTGCTGTTCCCGCTGCAGCCATCTCAGCAGCAGGGTCAGGGTAAGGCTTTGATTTTTCCTCCGAGGAAAATGATTGACATGTTTAAAGGGCTTTAGCTACGGCAGACACAGGGATTTCTAAAGGGGTACTGTGCCCAGAGAGGCAGGCTCAGGTGTTACTAACAGCTACTATCTGTGATTTTGTTCAAAAATTAAATCTACCTGCTCACACCATTAATGAAAAATGCAATTAATACAGGTCTATGGAGAAAAAGTTAACTTATCAGCAACAGAGGCTATATTATTTCTTTGTTCCCTCTTGGCCAGTTTGAGCTGCTTTGAAACCAAAATCAGCAAAGAGAAAAATCTGAGGAACCTTTAGTTTGGGACTGCAGCTCTAGCAGCGCTAGTATGCCAAGAACAAAAGCCATGATCAGCATTTGGATCAAGGACCCTCCTGCAGGAAACAAAACCAGCAAGAACAGCTGATTAATTTGAGTGGCTTAGTTTAGAAGCGGTGGAGTTGCCCCTTTCAGATGACACTGAAGCCCCTAATGAAGTGTGTTTATTAGAAGTCCTGTGTTTCCTTCCTCAGGGAAGCTCTATGGCACTCTTACTCTGGCCAGGTTTGAATTTACTACCTTCCACGTGTTTCATTTCTCAGAGGTGTGCTTCTTTTCATTACTGTCACGGTTAAATGACTCTGTCACCACCCAGCTAGGGTTGCTTCTCAGCAGGAGGTGAAGAAATTCCCATCTAAGAAATGCCGCTTTCCATGAAAGCTATTACATAAAGGATGAGATCTTGCCTTTACCATGTATAGGAAAATATGAAGTTTTTTTAGGTGTAGGCTTCTGAAAGGACACTGTTTGTGCTCTTTTTAGCCTCACCAGCATCCTTCCTGTTTCTACCAAAAATAAACATGCCAAGGCTTTTCTTCTGCAGCACTTTTAATCTTTCTGGGCTTTGTCACAAGTTGTGTCACAGGATGTCCCACATCACCGCAACATACCACATCACCACAGCATGATCTCAGCCTTCTCTTGCGTGGAGAAGTGGCTGGACCCCTCCTGCCTGCAGTTCCTCCTCATCATCTCCCAGCAGATCAATTGTAACCAGGTACACAGGCTGCAGAGCTAGCACGGGCATGTACTCCCTCCACAGCCTAATCGTGAGGATTTCATGACCTCTTTTTGACCTTCTTGTTTAGTAATGGTGCCTCACACCTTTCAGAGGTGTAAGGCACCCAAGTTTCCTCTCTACATACAGCCACAATCCTTCCCCTGTCCATTCTCCACATACCCTGAGTGTACAAACAACATTTAGTCATAGCTCATATCCCTTATTGGATTTGTGCTCCTCAGAACCTCCTTTGGTCCTCTTCTGTGACCAGCAAGTCAGTAAGAGGTCCTGAGGCATAGCCCTGTAAGGACAGAGGGTCTGGCAAACATGATGTGGTGGTGGTCTGCCTCCTGCGTGGGTAACTGAGGCTCTGGCTGAAAAGCTGTGTGTGTCTTGGCCTGAAGTCCTTCAGTCAAACCTGTGACATTACCTGAAGGCCTGCAGCATGTCTGAGAGGAGAGTGTCCTTAACCAAACAGGCTGCAGAGTAAGTGCAGTTAGAAAAGCTGCTGCTGCTGGTTACTCGTCTCCAGAGCTATCTCATCAGCCAGAAAATTTCATCCTGACACACAATGAGGGCCTCCTCAGCAAGTGTGTTCTATCAAAACCAGGGAAGAAAGGGGCCTTGTGCCAACAAAACCAGGCCAAAACTACGCAACCAGACCTCCAGCACGTTTAAAAATATCTCTGGGTCCCTGTACATCCCACTTCTCCTGGCTCCCTTTCCAGCCTGCTTCTCAATGTGAGGAAGGACTTTGTAGCCATCCGGGGTTTGGGATGTGGTCGAGACGTTTCTGTGGTAAAAGGGTGGAGTTCCCTTGTTTTCTTCTTTTTCCCCAAAGTACTCTGGCTCTCGGTCAGTGCCTGTTCAAAGAGTCTGTCACTATTCCTCTCCACTCCCTGCCTCTCCTTCCATCACTGGAAAGGTAAATTAAGGAGTTCAGGGAAGACGGGAGTCTGAAGCAAACCTGTGCTTTCCACCAACCTTCTCATTACAGCAAGGTGGGGCTGGTACACAAGCCAGGAGGTCAGCCAAGACAAGCACTTCCCTTCAAAGGCTCTCCTGCAAACTATACCAACGCTGGGACACCCTTTCATGGGATTTCCTCACTATGGCAACCCACACCCACACGGTGTTTAGAAGAAGGTTTTGGGTTTTTTTTCTTGTCTGACTACCTGCTCCTCTTGCCTTCGGAGCTGCCTCCTGCTCCCCAGTGCTGGGATGGGGACATGGAAAACACCAGGGTGCACCAGGATAGCAATGAAATGAAGAGGCTTTTGGCAGCTTGACAATATCATTTGTCTGTTGTCATTTCTCTCACTGAATTTGGTGTCTGAGGCTATATCCTGTTCTAAATATGATGAAAAAGTTATTCCCATTTGATGATATGCAATCCTATATTTGAATGATTCTCCTTTCTTTCATGTTCACTTCCCTTAAGTGAAAGATGCAGGTGTAAAACTTACTAGCAGCTTAAAGTAATAATGGTGATCTTTTTGCCATCAAACATTGGCACATGACTATGCTCTTGATTTTTCTCAAGCCGCACAGTTTCACTCATCACAACTGGCCCATATGCATGAAACCCCAACTGGCCAAGTATCTCCCTCAAAGTTCATAGTCAATCCATGGACAAGAGGAAGAAACTGCAGAAAACTTGCCAGATAGGGTAAGATAATAAAGAACCTGAGGCAATGGCAATCTGCTCTGGGATACTCCACAAATGGAAAAAGAAGCAAGATTTGCTGAATAAACAGTTCATTGCAAAATTATTCACTGAGCTCTAGGTGCCAAATAAAAGGAGGGAGAAGGATCCAGAATATGTTACAGTAATAGAAGGTATGATGGCATTGGCACAGGAGGAATGTACTTCCTAGGAGCGATGACAAAGAGGATCTGTCTCCTTATTGGCATTTTTCAGAAGCAGAACAAGAGGTAAGACTCTAGAAGAAAAATAGAAGCAGTTTTTATTCACAACCCATAGATCCTGGGGCCCCAGAGAGGAGCTGTCACTTCTTATTTTTATATCCTACTCCCAGTGTGTAAGTGTTTTACCAAGATGTTTTCTTTTCTCCCATTTCATATTTTCAGCAATTGCTATTGTTCTGCAGCCTACAAAGAGGTTCTGGGAATCCAAGGACAGCATGAAAAGCTGAAGCACGGGAAGCATTGTACCAGGAAAGGGCAGAGCAAGAGGACTGATAAGGGTGACAGAGACTCCAAGGTCTTCTGGAAATGTGGCACCTAACTAGGCCTGATTCACGAGCTGTGCTCAGATGCAGTGGCACTTCAAAGCTTAGGCAGCAAGTTCAGAAAATGTTTATAACCCTCGGGTACTGAGTGACTGTGGTTTCACATGCCTGTAATAAGCAGTAGGTAGTGTTAAACTATAGTGAACAGAGGAAGTCTTTTTTTGATATTTTTTAATTCTGTTTGGAGGGTGCTAAGCACACACTAAGTTTTGAGGCTTTCTACTGCTATCCACTTTGCTCTGGGCGTAAAGAATGAGCTAAATGAGCAAACATATGAGAAACTGTGTCATTTATTGCAAGGGTTAGCCTGAAAAGAGATGATCCAGCTCAAACTCATTTGTGAGTAGCCCAGATAGTTTTAAAGGGAGACAACTGTGAGTTGGCATCAACTGGGATATCTTAGAAAAGCATTTGTAAAGTTTCCACATGACTGATGTGTGATAATGTCTGTTCAAGATGGTATGATTTAAAAATATCAGATAGCAAAAAAGGATGATTGGAGCAATCTATTTTAATTATGCTTCACATTTGTAGTTATTTCCAAAACCCCACAAAAATTACCAGAAAACAAAACTAAACTAAACTGAAAAGGTTGTTTCCTGTTAGCTGGTAATTAAAGCATCCTGATTTGAAGCTAAATATAGCCTTTTCACTAAACTTGGTAACTTTTTGCTAGCCTGGGCTCTCTGCACATGTAAATAGAACAATCTAATTGCTCACATTTATTCAGATTCATAATTTGCATTTAGTTATGTTAGGAAATAGTGAATGGCATTGCTTATTTACATGATAATTATTTTTTTTACTTTGATTTGTGTCAAGCTATTTTTGGAGAACTGGAATTCAATTAAGATGCAGAAAGCCAGCATTTTAATTCTGCTTTTTATTAGATAATGAAGCTACACAGTAGCTGTGCAGGATATACAAGACAAGTTGATAAAAACCGATTAAGCTAGGAAAGGACTTATTATCTGTAGGTAGTGAATTTAATTGTTTCTTTTTGGTCAATATGTCTTACAAGGTTTTAGAGCTAATAGATCTCAGCCTTTCAAGTCTCATTTATACTGAGACCAAAAAAGAAAATGTAGTCTTCCTTGGTTTTCCAACTTGATCTGAACTTCTTAGTGCTGATTAGAACATTAGTTATTGAATAAAAAAAAAAAAAAAAAGGATAAATTTACTCCTAGAACTTCCAGAAAAGGCTGCAAATTGGAGGGAAAAGAGTTTTTTGATTTCAGCAGACTGCTCCTAGACTTTGCACTGGTGACTTGCCTCACTTTGCTGGTGTGACATTAGGCCTTTAATACACTGTGTCAAAATTTCACATTCATTTTCAAGCAGCTTCACTTTCTAAAAGGAAGATCCATTTAAAATAAAGGGTTAAAGCAAAAAAAAAAAAAAAAGGCAGCTATGATTCCTCCCTAGGCAGTCCTCCCATTGCTCCCACTCCATTACACATCTAAACGAGTTTCTGCGAGAGACTTCTCCAAGAACAGGGCCCACCATTCAACCACCAAATGCAGGTTTTTGCCACAGGTTCCTCAGAGAACTATCAGCCATTTCCTTGCCACCCCTCAGCTTCTCAGAGTGTCATTAGTCCCCCTTCTTCCCCTCATCCTCCCTGGTGCTAAGCTTTTCTGTTTCCCATTCAGCTGGAGTTCAGGAATTCCTCCACCTGGCTGTGCTGCCACATCAGATCACAAAAGAACCCCAAGTGTAAAATCTCCTTGACCATTGAAGCAGTGGCCCGGTGGCTTTCTTATAGGTAAGGGGCTGCAGCACTATCTTGGGGAGAGTCAGAAGAGGGAAGTGGCTGCAGGCCAATCCCTCTTGCGTCTCCTAAGCAACCACTAAAATAGAGGAACAGTCTTTTCATAATGGCATCGTGATAAAGTGATTTGGCAAAATAAGAATATAATTTCCTGTTGACTATTAAAGCTCCACAAATGATCTTTAGTCACTGAGCACAGAGGATCTGTGTTCTGCAATAAACAGCAAGTATGAAATAACCCCCTTTATTATTGCAGCATGAACCAAGAGGATCCCAGATTTCTCGGCCAGCCTGTGTGTACCAAATTAGGAGCTGCTGTAGAAGCAGGCCTTTGTTTTTCAGCCCACCATCCAAAATATTCCCAGCTTTTAGAGTTTGTATCTTTAAATTTTCTCTATACACTAATGAGGACTGTAGCTTTTTCGGTACTGGCTGATACTGAAAACTGAGATTCTTACAAGAAATCTCTGGACTCCAAGAGCTGGGACTTTAAGACAGTTGCTATGTATGACAATCCAGAAAACCCAATGCATATGAAACTGTCTTATTTCCTATAACAAGGGCCACCCCCAATTGACTCCTCCAGTTTTATTAATGCCATATTAATGCCAGTTGTCCTCTGAGTTACGTTGAAGTGCAACAGCGCAGTGTCCTGCTTTCTGTATCCTACAGACCCTGTCTGTAAAGGGTCAGTTTGAAATGCAGCCTTTCCCTTTGGCATTTTTTTTTTAATTTTACCTGATTAGCCCGCTGTAACGTTTGAACTGCTCCCTATACTCTCCACTTATCTACACAATATCTTTCTAATAGACGCTTCTGTCCTACAATACCTATGAATTGGTGCTATGTGCCCACAGTGTCAAAATATCTATTTATTTCACCCCCAGCTGCATTTTTCCTGCCAGCATGCATTCTCCTAAGCTGTTCTTAAAAGTTGGTTGCATTTTCAAGTTGCCAATACTTGGTATTGTTACAAAAAAGATGCTACATAACTATAAATCAAGCCATTGGATTGATCCCAGCATCTCTTAAACTTGTAGAGAACAGTGCATAAGTGGTTATCAGTCAAGTGAGAGTATGACACACTGCTACTGGGAGCACGCGTGGTCCCCCTGTTCCACACAGGAAATTTACACCCCAATTCTCAGGCAGGACGAGGAGATGCCTCTGTGGTTTGGGCAGATGCATTTTTAAGTGATCTTTCTCTTGCCCTAAATTTTGCTATAATTTTGGTAGTCAGCACCTTTCTTCCCCTGCTGGAAATGTTGACATCGATTTTTTCGCAAGCTCTGACCTCTCTAATGCTTATGGGCCTAAAGGAAAACCCAAACCAGATCCAACTGAAGGATGTTCCTGGAATTTCCCTCAGGGATATACATGTCCTTTTCTGGCTAGAGAGGGTTTGGCTCAGGAGGCCAAAAGAAGAAACAAAGTTGGAACTTAAGGTAATGGAACAAAATCTGTTTTGGATGCAAACCTGCAATTTCCAGGCTCTCATCATTTAGGCTGCTGTGGATCAGGCAGACCCCTCTGTCTTAAAGAAATCTCTGTTCATTCTCTTTTCTCCTTGTCTGGCTTTTCCCCTCTCCTCCTTTGTTTTTTCCTTTGGCTCCATTTGCTTAAAACAAGCAAAAGTAATCTTAACTTGGTTCTTGCCCTGCACACCAGTACGGCTGGGGCTGCTTTTTCTCTCCCTTTACAGTGCTGAGGTTGTAGAAAATTGTAGCCAAACACCACAAGAGCACAGAAAAGAAACAGAGGGTGAGTGAGAAGGGCATCTGACCACACCTGTAACCCTATATGTACATGAGCAGCTTCTGCTACAATCAGGGCAGATAGCAAAGGCTTTCCAGGAACAACCTGCTGCTGAAACACGCGCTGGCAGGAATACAGGATTAGAGGTGAGGGAGAACAGAGAGCAGATCTTCCATCGCTCCTCGCCAGCCTGATGTTTTGCCCCTTGGCATTCCCCCCATGTCTTCTGACACCTCCTCAAAGACAGTCCCTGGGGCAGGGCCACACCACCAGAGCTCTTAGCGAGGGGGGAAAAAAAGTCCACGCTGGAGGTTGAAGCAAGAGGGACAATTGCTTCCCGTTTCCCCAGTACAGTATGTTACAAAGGGCCCTTGCAAGGCTTGGCCGCCTGACAGTTTCGTTTGCAAGAGCATTGGCCCCTTTCCAAGCAATTCTTTCAGGTCTCATTGTTTGGTAGGAAACAAACAAGGGGAACAGCACTGGGTGGGCACACCAGAAGAGGGTCTAAATATAGCAGGGCAGTGTTAGGGAGCCAGGCTCCTTAGCCAAAGCTTACTCTAAAGATAACAAAACCCCTCTGCTAGTCTGCAGAAAGGACACCAGCCCTGCTAGAGCCACCCCAGTTACAGGAGAGGGGTCCCCAGATTGATAGTATTGGCCAGCTACAACGATGCTACACTAGCCATAAAGGTTGAAAGCAGCCTGTTAAGCTGTGTAAGTAGTTGCAAAGCACAGAGAGAATATTATTGGTTTCAGCCTGAAGTCTTCTGGGTACTTTCTGCCATAATTCACACCCAATATAACTCCATCATAAGTCAGGAAATAATCTGAACTACAGATTTAGACAATGAGGTGTCAGAGTGAAGGCAAGCCAAGCCCTTTCGGCCTGTGATGGAAAGAAGATAGCTTTGTGCCACCTTTGCCTGGAGGTGTTGAGACTCAGTAGGATTCAAGCTAAATAATGTTGCTGACAGCACTGCAGGGCTGGTGACATTTCTGAAAGCAGAGGAAAAGAGAAAGCAAGTGTGTAAAAGAAGCTTAAAAACATCCTCCAGAGCCTGGCACATCCCCACAGAAAACACCTCCTGCTAGAAGAGCCAGGGCACAGGTAAGGAAATGTTAAAGGAGAAATGTGGCTTCCCCTGAGGGAGTATACGGGGAGCTTTAATATTATACATCCTGAGAGGGGAGGCACTCAAATCTCAGGCAGAAGGTATCTCCCCATGTAGCTGATTTCCCTGCTCGGTACCTTCAGCATTTGAGAGCATAGTAGAAAGGCAAGTGTTTTTTCCACTTAACCTAGGCATGCACCTGACCGTGAAGAGGGATGTGGTGCAAGGCAGGAAGAGAAAGGCTAGAAGGGAGAGAGGATATGGTTAGCCTTGCAGAGAAGACAATAGGAGATCATTTGTGCAGATCCACCCATGCTTTCCCTGCGGGGACTTAGCTCAGCGAGTAGAAATGAGAAACAACAAATGTGTCAGAGCCTGCCACTTGCAAGAGCACCTGGCCTTGCCTGCCACAGCTGCTAGCACTCTACCCATCACAGCTGACAGCCTCTTGTAGAGGTGTTTGCAACAGCCACATGTGGCTTTTGCAAACTTGAATTTCCGCTCTTCCCACTTCCTGCCACCAAATCATACTTTGCCTTGCTAGAGAGAGAGAGAGAGAGAGAGAAGGGGTGAAGTAGCAGTCTGTCCTAGCTGGAGACCATCATCATAGCTGGTGATTCTTCATAGGAACTGCTCCTTGTGGTGCTAGACAGTCAGACGCAATAAAAGGAGTCTTAGTTGAAAGCTTGTTCTAAAACAAGACATAACTCTTTCACAGAAAAGATGATTCTCTCAAGTGATTGCGAGAAGACCCCAGAATAAAAGAAGTCAGATTTTAAGTGACTTCTAAAAATAGCACATAACAGGCTAGCTTTTATCCCTAAAATAGTGACAATCCCCTGAGCGGTTTGTTGGGGGTTTTTTTTCAACAAATAAGATTATTATAAAACAGCCCTTATTTTCCAGAGAAGTGATCAAAATAGATTATTGCTTGAGTGAACACCTAAACTAATTTCTTTCCTCCCTTCCAGCTTATTCCTTATAATAGAGATTC
The DNA here is from genome assembly GCF_001431845.1 of Calidris pugnax. Lineage (NCBI taxonomy): Eukaryota > Metazoa > Chordata > Aves > Charadriiformes > Scolopacidae > Calidris > Calidris pugnax. The sequence goes on from NW_015091072.1 coordinate 4,001,373, forward strand.
TTTCTCAGTCCTTGGCTTTGCATCACCATTAAAATAATGCAAGTGCAATGGACTGCTGTTTTTACACAGTCAGGTTAACTCACAATTTCCTTCTCCCATAGCAACATGATTAGCAGAATGGATAATAAGACAGGGACATCTGAAGGTGGAAATACAGGCAGTGAAGTGGGTGTTGGTGTCGGTGTCCTCTGAGTGGTGGTGAGGTGGGCTAAGCAGAAATTATACATGTGGGGTCTTTTGTAGTATGGTAGTAATGTTGTTGGTTGGCAGAATTGAAAGAAGGAGAGACTAAGTAGTTTATCTTTTGGAGTTATAGGCCTCTGGCTCAACAGATTTCTCATTTCTGCTGGAAAATTAGATACAGGATAAAGGGTAGGGGAAACTGCAGCAAAACCAGCGGGGTGCAAATGTGAGGAACAGATACTGGAAGCCTTATGCTCTCCTTTAGGCTGTGGTAGTATAGCTGCTGGACATGGGGACTAAGCAACGGGTGTCTGAAGTGATAGATAGATCTCCTCAGGATTTTCTTCCCCAATTAGGTTTTCTCACCTCCTAGAGATCCTGGCTGTGCTTGAGAATCCCGGTTATCACTTGTGCTCACAGGCTCGTAAGACATGAGAGGGAATGGGCATATAGTTAAGGCATTTCCCAAGTTCATAAGAGCTGCTGATTTGGCTTTTTGTTCTGCTATAGGCACACAAGGTAGTTTTAAGCAAGTTATATAATTTCTGTAGGTCTCTTTGGGGGAGGTCTCTCTGATTGGGGGAAAAAGGAAGGCAAAAACATTTCCTGGTTTGGTGTGAATCTTTGTTGTTATTTAAGGTGAGGCAATGTGTGGAGGATATCACCTCTTTCTCTCTGACATGCTATCTTGCTTGTACTCAGCACAGGGCTGCCAGCTGCCTTTTCCATGTACCCAAAAAGCTGCTGGCAGGATGCTCTTGTAAAGGCCTATGTAAGTTTGGAATGGCTCCATGGTGTGAGGTTTGTGGCCTTCCTGCCTCAACCAAACGGGTCATCTCATTGGTAAGATGCTTGGAGAAGGTTCAGAACATGTCTCTGAGATGAAGGAAGCTATTGCTAGCTGTGTGTCTCGCCTGGTAGAGTTTTTATCTGAGTGTTTGTTTTATAATACTATCCTATATTATTGCACTATCAATAGAGTTTTATACTGGGAGACATAAAGCCTTTCTATAATAGTCTTTATGTTGTTTAAATAAAGAACAATTGGAGTCCCCAGTCAAAAATTATAGTTCCTCTAAGCTAGATGCTGTACAAACACAGGATTAAGCAACTGTCACTGCTCAGATAAGTTTGTGCTCTGGGTAAGGAAAGGGACATATGTTCCTCATCTGTTTTTCTGTACACAAGACACCTCTGAAATGAGTGTGAACAGTGGGAGAAGGCAGTCTGGCTAAAAACATAGGTGCATGTTTCGTAGTTGTGGTGTGTATAGTCAATAACTGAGTATCATGCTATATCAGGCTACTTACGTACTTCAGACTTCACTACATCTGGGGTGATACTCAGGGAGGTGGAATGGGCAGGGGTTTATGTCTGCTCCTAATATGTCAGTGACTACACCTGGTCTCCAGACATAGATCCTTGCCCTATGCCCTAAACAGCAAAGTGGGAGAAAAGTACCTTCAAGGCAGAAGGTGCGGTCGTTTCTTCTCTTCTGGTTGCCTTCTACGACATCACTGTGATGACATCACGTCATCGTGCAGGCTCATAAGTACAGCATTCTGGGCATAGGTCTGTTGTACCTCCTGGTTACAGTGTCGTGCAGTGGGTAGGCAGCCAGCAGCAAGAAGGCTTGGTGGCATGCAAACATGAAGTGCCTCCTTCATTTGTAGCTGAAGTGCTGGGATCTGCAAAGTAGCTAACAAAAAGCTTGCATGGGGCAAATAGACACACAGAAGAAAGCATATCGTGATGTGGGGTGAGAGAGTCCTCTGGAAGGCAGAAAAGAATGTGAGAGCTGGGGGAGACAAGGTTTGTGGCTGAGAACGGGGTGAAATTAGGAACTGAGAGTGGTGAGTGCCCTGTGACAAGGGGAGCTGAAAGGCAGCTCCCTAGTCTGCTGTCTCTCACTACATGTCCGACGTGTAGTCAGAGAAACAAAAGCCTCCACACCAGCCTTTAGGCTTCACAATACGCTCCAGCTCTGGCCACGGAGATGGGAGTAGACAGGAAACTGCACTGGAGAGGGGCAGGAGAGGAAAGAGCGTATGTCGAGGGGTGGGGAGGGAGGGTGAAGTGGTGTGTCAGGGTCTAACAATGAACCGTCTGTGTCAGGAAAACAGTCGTACTCGGCAGGGCTATTTTTAGGGGGTTCAGATCCCCCCCTCCCTGGGTCTTCCAGTCCCTGCCCCCCTCCCTGGCTCTTTTGTGCTGAGTGGCGCCTGGCAGATTGGTGGAGATTTTAAAGCCACAGATAGGAAAGAGCTCAAACACAATGAAGGAAATGCAGCAGGGAGGGGAGAGATGGGTGCCCAGAAATAGCCGGTGTGACGCCTCCGCTGTGGCCCCCGGCTCTTAGAAGGGGAAGAAATACTTAGGCCTAATGGCCAAAGCTGTTCCCCTGGCTCCCTGACTGCTTCTGGGGTCACCGGTACCTCGTCCATGAGAACAGAGATAACTGTAAAGTTATTATCTGTCCTACGTTCATTCAACCACAAATGCTGGCTTGCCATACCCATGCTTAAGCCAAGGGAGGAGGCATTGCAGATCAGCAGTGAAGTGGGATGGGAAGGTGCCCCATCTTCCTGCATGAACCTGTAGCCCTCTCCAACAGGGAGTCTTTGTGACTAACTTCAAATCCTGACCTATTTTTATGGGTTCAAAGGGAAGAAATTAAAGCAAGTGCCATGGGCTGTGACTTCCTGATTTGGGCTGCAGTACCGTAGGGCAGCTGGCCATCATGCTGTTTGTATGGTGGCAGGGGCTAGGAAGTAATCTCTGTGAGAGATTGCTTCTGTGAGAGCTCTGGCTTGGTGTTGCCCTTATTCTGCAGTCTCACTTTTTTCTTTCTCTATATTTTTTTTTTTTTTAGGAAGGAGAGAAATTCCCCCTTCTTTTCCAGCTGTTTCAGCTTTGAACTCCTTTTTGCTTTTCATACTTCTGGCCCAAGCTCTTTTCCTCCCTGGCTTTTCCTGTTCTCATTTGTGAAAGCTTTTCCAGGAGGGACACTGGTTTACTCCTTAGCCCTGCCGCTCACACTAACTATTGCAGAGACCTCCCCTGCGTCCCCGGCTGCCCAAATCCAGACTTCTTATTTTTTCCTCTACAGAGGAGAACACCGCTCCTTTCCCTTGGAAAAATCCCCTGGCTCAGCACTGATTTCAGGCTCCGATACCAAGCACTTTGTTTGCAAAGCCTCCCTTGTTTGGTTCCCGCTCACCTTGCCTGACCTTCTCCTCCTCCTCCTCCTCCTCCTCTTTCTCCTCCTCCTGTCCCCGGGCTCCCCAGGCAATCCTGCTGCGACCTCCCCTCTGTCCTCTCACTGAACCTCGTCCTGGCATGGGGGAAAACCACCCCCTTAGCCCAGCCTGCCTGGCAAGATCTCTCCTGGAGCTCCTTGTACCTTCCTTTGCTGGTCATGGCACATACCTCTTTCACCCCACCTGCCATGCCATTCCCTTTCTCTGGCTCCCTCTTTCCTCCATGGGGTACCCAGCGTGGGGCAGCATGTCAGAGACAGCCTTTAAGTATAAAGTGTGAATCCCCTCTGTTTTGTTTCTAGCTCTTTTTCCCTGGATTTATCCTGGAAATACTGGTTTTTTTTCTTGGCAGAGGGGTGGCAGTCTCTCCCTGCCCCACCATGGCGCCCTGGTGGCCATGGCTGATGGTGGTTCTGTGGCCCACCCCTGGGCAGCCATCACGCACCCACAGCCCAGCCGGGGTCAGGGCAGCGCAGCAGAGCCCCACGGATAACCAAAATCAGATGACAGTGCTCCATTTCTGCAGCGTTCATGGGCCCCTGGGAGCCCACCAGGCTCCCCCAAAATGGTGCCTCCCTCAGCGGCTGCAGGGAACCGCTGCAGAGCTGACTCCAAGAAATGGTACTTTCAATTTTTTCATGAAAATGCCTACCCGCCTGTGAGAAATACCAAGGGGTGAGGGTGGCGGGCTGACCCAGTGGGCTGGCCCACAGGCCTCTGAGGGCCCCTTGGAGCAGGGCTGTGCTGCATGGTGGCCATGCCAGGGCCTGGGGCCATAGCTCCCTCACCGGTGACATGAGGAAGCCCATATGCATGTAGGGATCGATTTTATTTGTTGATTTTTATCTTTGTTTGAGCCATCCTCCTTTGAAGACATCTTGTTTAGGTAAGCTTTCAAGGGAGCAGAGGGGAAAGTTTATCTACCTAAGATGAGGGAGGGCATGGAGGTGAGGGCAGGAGCATGGTGCAGTGGGCCACCAAGCAGAGGGCTGTGGACATAGACCCTGTTAGTGATGCTGTCTGGCGCAGGGTGATGGAGGAGACAGGGAGTTTAAACGTTGTGTTTTGTTCATGGAGGGAGGGAGGTGTCTGCAGAGAGGAGTCCGGGACTTTGAAGAAGATGGTGTGGTTAGTTGCTGGCTGGCATGTGTGGGAGGGCATGCCTCCTCCCCGAGGAGAGGCCTTTCTCTTACTAGAGAAGGCAGTGAGACCCCGGGGCGGTGGGAATATGGCCTGAAGAGACATCCAGGTCTGAGTGTCCTGTTGTCTGTCCCCCCCCGGTTTGAAGCCTGCCCCTTGGCAGGCCGGCAGGATGGGCTGCGGCACGCGATGAGTCTGGCAGCACGCCGCTGCAGGGAGGGATCCCGCCTGCCGACTCGACATCAAGGTGCTGTGAGAAGCCCAGAATAAATTCAAGGAAGTTTTAAGTGTTTCGTGAGCACTGAGGGTCCCTGAGAACAACCTCTGGTCTGGTGGCATGGGCTCAGTTTCCCCACTTAGCCTGTGAGCCAACATGGCAGGCCTCTCTTTGGAACCCTTCTGCAAATCATTTTCCCCTCAACTCATCAGGCAGCAAGCTGTAAAATGGGGATAATGATGATAATTACTGAGATAAACTGCACAATAGGAGTTATAATTGCTTCAGGTCCTTCAGTAGGGCTCTTAGTGTTTTTTCTCTTGTATGTGAAGTGATAACATCCAACACTTTTGGGGGGGGGGGGGG
>NW_015091072.1:4006653-4206134 GCF_001431845.1 Calidris pugnax
TCAGGTCCTTCAGTAGGGCTCTTAGGGTTTTTTCTCTTGTATGTGAAGGGATAACATCCAACACTTTTGAGGGGGGGGGGGGGAAATTTACCATACCAACAAACAGAACTTGAATGGCTTTTCGCAGCAGCTGGCTCACGGTTGGAGGATTGATTTCTCTGAAAAATGTCTCTTTGTCAAAATAAAGGGGTGAGGTGTGTGGGAGGGGATGGGGTTCCTCTGCTGCGGGAGGGTGCAGAGCTCAGGATTGAGGAGGGAGGTGGGTTAAGCAAGTCCTTTGCTCCGTTTCGTGACCAGTTTTCCTCCAAACAAAAACTACTCTCCTCGTCTTTGGTCTGATTTTTGGCGAAAAGCTGCAATTTCCTGTTTTTCATTTGTTTGTTTATTTTTCACCCAGACCCATACAGTTATATTTGGCGTGGAACAAGAGGTGATGGTGAAGCCTTAGCAGAGTTAAATTTGCCTCCTTAGGTGAAGCATGCAACCCACCGGCATACCCAGTTGTGTAAAGAGGTTGAGTTTCTGGGATAAAAAATGTGGAGAAAGCTCAAGTGACCTCTCTTACGAGCAGAGACGAGCATGTACTGAAGGTTAGACTAGAAAGGTGTTGGCAGAGGATGACAAGACTCAGTGTTCAAGGCAGACCTGTCCCATTTCTCTTGCTGCTACCGGGTGATTTCTGTTCCTTGTTTTTAAAACCCTTTGTCGGTCAAGGGGAGGTTTTTCTGAGAGCTTACTCAAAAGTACATGAACTTAGATGCCTGGACAGCATCTGTTTCTGCTTGCCGGGGAGCTGGGTAGAAGGCAGCTGAATCTTTCCCTCCTCCCCCCTCTCTTGTTTCCCAACTTTCTGCCGCAACTCTTGTGCCTTGGGGTAGCACCAGCCTGCACCTCTGGAGCAAAAGGCAAATCCCAAAGTGACAGAGTCAAAGGGCAGGAAGACGCCTTGCGACGAAGGACTGGATGAACAGAAGGCAGAGATTTACTGGAGCTGCTTCTGGTCTCTCTCCTCCTCGCCGGCCCCTCCTCGGGCCTTTGCAGAGCTGAGCCTTGGTAGTGCAGGAAGCGCCTGACCGTGCTGCCGGCTGCGGCTGGGCTCGGCTCACTGTGATTTCCTCTCAGGCAGTCAGGCAGTCCGTTATCTGTCGACTGTCAGGACAGGCTTTCCCTCTTCCTCCCCCCCGAATCCCCATCCCCGTCCCCCAACTCCTCTCCCCGCCTTCCCTCAGCCTTTTGCACACACACACACACACATATGCACTTTACTGCCAAAAACTGTCGTCCGCCTCCCCCCCTCCCCAGCTAACTTCCTTTCGGCATTTTTTTGAGCTGGATAATCCTAGGATTTGTAAAACGGGGGAAAGGAGAGCGCGAGCGAGCGGGAGTCAGAACAGGAAGCTGGTTTCTCATTCCTCTATAACTGTCCGAAGGCAGGAGGAGGGGAAGGGGGGGAGCCAAAGAGGAGCCTTGTGCAGACTCTTCCCCAGTCCCTTTTCATTAGTCCGTTTGAACTTCCAGTCTCCTCCAAAAGCTGAGAGAAGGAAGACCAGACTGGGACGCTTTCTGCTGGAAGTGGCGACAGCGTGGCTGACAAAACCCAGAAGGTGGCCGTGGAGGGTCCCGGGACCGTGCTGAAGGAAAGACGTCCCCCCACCACCGTCGCCTGCCCCCAACTTGCCAGCTCCGATGCGGGCACCCGTCCACCACCCACTTCCCTCTGATGAGAACCCTTCCGGGCTCGGGCTATGATTGCTGCTGCCGCTGGCTGGGGAGCCTCCTCTCACCCTGACCTTCCTCTGCCACAGGAGCAGCTCAACATCTGGTGGGGATTAATGTTTACTTCTCCAGCTGGACGCTGTACGGGACCCCCGATGTTACTCCCTGGGAGCGGGACACGGGCGGTGGTCTGAGAAGAGCAAGATTTTTGCCGCCCAGCGTGAGGCCGGGGGGGAGGGGGGCAAGGCAGGAGGGGGGAAAACCTCTTTTGGGACTAACCTCATGAAGAACAAGGGAGCCAAGCAGAAACTCAAGAGGAAGGGAGCCGCGAGCGCGTTCGGCTGCGACCTGACGGAGTATCTGGAGAGCTCTGGGCAGGATGGTAAATGCCTCTTTATTCTCACTCTGGTAGTGGAGGAGCAGAGCGCGCGTCCCCCTTTTTTTTTTACTGGTAGGACTGCGAATCGGACCTTTCCCAAGGCTGAGGGCTAGACAACCTGGAGCTGGTTTATCCCCGGAAAGTGGAGTCACTGCCCAGTTACTCACAATGAATGAACAATCGGAAGATTGCTTTGGTGACGCGTCTGCATGACCCTTGCATGAGTAGCGCTGTGTGTGTGGAAAGGACTGGGCTAGGGCTCTTGGGCTGCCGAAGTGCAGACAGAGGTGGCCACCTGTATGTTGTGATGCCTGGCTGTGGAAGGGGGTAGCAGGCTTTTACGGAGCTAGGTTTGGAAATCAGAACTGTGCTTAGCGTTGCCTCCTCCCAGACTTGGAAATCCTTCCGAAGTCCACGGGACTAGAGTGTTGCAGGGTTGTAGGGAGGAACTGGGAACATCCCATCTGCCCCTCATGGGCTCCAGCACAGTTCCCGTATTGACCTTTCGCTGCTGGATGGAGACAGGATAGAGACTGGGGGTGGGGTGGAGTAGGGATGGATGTGAGGTGTAAGGGGCAGCTGAGCTAATATTTTCACTACCCTGCCTGTTATCTTTCACTCCTCTCCTCCTCCCCCTGACCTCCATGCCCCCAGATATCGAATGAGAATATGGTAGCTCAGACAAGAAGTAACTGCAATAAGATCAGAGGGTCCTGAGCTTGAAACAGTCAGTCCTGGATGAGGGAAGGAGCAGAACGACTTTTCTTAAAGAGGGTTGGATGACGAGGGAAGCAGTTGAGAGTTTGGCATACAGAAAGACCTGCAGTTGAGCAAGAGGAAAAATAAATACATGCCTGTTACCATCCCCGATGTGAGCATTATGTTCCAGGTTTAGCATTATGTTCCAGTTTGAATTACTTAACTTTTACCCACATCAGGCTACTCCAAGGGAAAAAAAGCTTCTAGCAGCAATGTCAGCTTTGTATGGGGAGGGCTGTACAATCAGGTCTTTCATTTGCTGATGAGCATGGCTGATGAAGTCCAGTGTGGAATCACTGGCAGAGGGATGGACTACATAACAGTAGTCCTTTCCATTGCACAGTGAAGAGGGCGTGATACATATATCACTAAGTTAAAATCTTATATATATGCATTTATTTAGGTATGGGGGAAACCTAGTAATTCAGTTTCATTGTGAGTCATCCATAACAATTACTGTATCTTAACGGCAATTGAATTAAAATAGCAGGAAACCCAGACTTAATGAACTGATACCTCTTTGCCAGAGAGAGGTACAGATAAATTCCATCCAGTGCTAACATGAGCTGCTGTGGTGGAGGAACAATTTACAGCTGTTTACAGGAACACTGAAAAACAACGCAGGGAAGGCAGGCACAGGCAGTATATTCAGTTGAAGCAGAAAGGGGGATTTTAAAGGGAGAAACATAGTTACTGCAGTTGAAATTAGGCCAGCATAGCAAAATTTATTATCCAAAATCCCATAGTTTTTTAAAATAGTTTTTTGGGCACAAGAGAGAAGGACATTGTCTCAAGTCTCATTTGTGGGATGGTTCCCAGTTCCAACCTACTTATCTCAGTGCTGAGGAGCAGTGGGGGAGAATATGAAGTTCCTTTCCCTTTATGCAGTACTGCTATTTGCTGAATAGCACATCCCGTTGCCCAGTGCTGTGGGATCCAGAAATGAAAGACTCAATTGTTACAGGTTTATTGAGAAGGGTGTAAGTTAGATTGGTACAATTCAATTTGTTGGGACAGAGAGAAGAGAGAGGAAGAAGAGAGAGAATTAAAGATGCTGATTTTTTTTTTTTTTTTTTTGCTGGTAGGGCTCTAGGAAGCAGGAAAGTGGCAAAGAATGCCAAAGTGACTTCTTGGGAAGAAATGAAGGTTCAGATGTCACCAGGACATCACAAACGTGCAGCCTGTAACTATGAAACAAAATAAGAAGAGCATGTAGGGTATGAGCGATGGTTAATTTGGGGATAGTTGAATTGTCCTGCTAAGAATTATTCCCAGTGATAAGCTAGTGCTCCTGCAAGCAGGGGCTTTGGTAGAGATGTAAAGCGATAACATTCTCTCTGCTTTAGATAGTGCTACGTGTTTAACTGGTGGGATGCAGGCCCTGCTTGTTCCCTACGTGGAAGCAATGAAGATGTAAGATTGTTAACGGTATCTGGAAGTAATGAGAAGGAGGAGAACGCTTTGGTTACTGTCCAGAAAATGTTTTGGTTTGGACCTTTGTAAAAGCAAGTTTTACAATGCACCCAGGAGGGTTAATTATAAAAGAAGAGGAGGCTGTAGGACAGGCAGGACACAAGTCTGATGGGTTGTGCTTTCATGCTCAGGTCTGCTTTATGCCATTCTGCAGTGGTGCTTTGTGTGACTGGTCCTGTTTGCTCGCACTGGTGAAGAGGAGACCTGCTTTGCTGGTGCTGGGGATGGCAAAGGGAGCACAGGGGACTAGTGCCAAGGCTAGTGTAGACAATTCAATTTGGCTTTTTTCCCCTCTGGATTAGTACATGGCCGTTACAGTTAGGGGGTGCTGCACTACTTGTGTGGTGCTTTGTGGAGGAGATGCACAACTTGATTTCCTACATGCTTGCGGTTGTTGAAGAGCAGCTTGTGCTTTCTGCAAGGATCTTAGTCCCTGTGTTGTTGCCAAATTCCAGTGGAGAGAATTATATTCTGCTTAAGGTATCAGAATTTCCTCTCCTGTCATTTAACTGTTTAATAACTTGCTTTGGTCTGCCTCAGAGATGGCTGCGTTTCAGTAAAGAGTGAAAAGATTTTTCTGTCTCCCTTACCAGACAGATGTACCTAAGGCCTTGTTATAAAGAGCTTTATGATAATACAATAAAGCTGTGGCAGAATTACAAAGAATTTAAGAGTGGTGTAGATTAAAATACTTTAGCAGGTACAGTGGAATAGCTCAGGAGACTAAAGATATGATACAAAGTTGATTCTTCAAATCTGACCCAGGTCCATTCTGTCCAATCTGACCACGGACAGATGTTGCTGTCTGCTGGCTTGGTTCGAAGGTCAGATGTGTTGAATTTACTGTATTTCAAGTCAGTTCCTGTCACTACCACATTTGACCCTACTTGGCCTTTTCCTGCTGGCATTCTCTACACAGACACTGGTCACAATCCTTACGGGGGCAGACTGCTATCAGTGCTCCCAAGCATTTAAAATCATGACTCAGGCCACAAAAACCATGAGATTAAATAAAAATCAGTGCTGAGTTCTCTTTCTGCTTTCTGTTTTCTGAAACTTCAGTGTGCATCTGAGTTGCATTTTCAAGTCTTTCTATTGGCAAGAGGGCTAGAAATTTGGAAAAAAAAATAGCTTTTCTTCCTTCCCACTAAAATTCTCAAACAATGACTTTAACAGCAGTGGATTTCAGGAAAATCTCACATAAGACATAAAAGAATGGTGGCTGGCAATACCAATGAGTAAAGTTCATCCGATTTCGCATCGTCCCTCTTCTGTCACTGCCAGCACTGAATCTGAACATGTAGGCAAGCTATCTTCTGGAGTGTCAGAGCTTCACTAGAAAGCAGTGTCAGGGTTTGGGCTGTTAGTGCTGATTTCCTCTACTGAAATATTTTCCTCTGTCAAACTTTATTAGTGTTGTAGGGGTGCAATGGAGCTAACAGATATTAGCCCTGAACTACTAACATTACAGCCATATTTTGGCCTCTCAATAAACAGCATGATTTCCAGAGGAGAAAAGCACATAGTGCCTCTGCTGAAGTCAATGGGAGCTGCATGTCAGACCCCCAGTTCCTGTAATAACAACAGTATAATTTCCTAGTGATGGATGGGCCAGCAGAGGATACAAGACTCAAGGTTATGCACAAGCCTTAGTTAGGGCAGGACAGTCTGAACTGCCTTAGAAAACAGTCGCAAAGAGTAGTCTTGTTATATCAGAGAAGTGTTGTAAGAGTGGGCTGAAAAAGTCAAAGCTGCTAAAGGGAGAGGGACTAAGTCAAAATGGAGTTTAATATTCTTGGTACTTGTAACTGTGGGAGATTGAGACTGGGATTTCAGGTACACAACTAGATACAACTTCCATTTTTTAAAGTGGAAATAGACACAGCATCTATAAAAATTTGATTGTGCTGGTAAAAGACAATCCAGCTTTTTGCGTAGGAACTGCTACTGATTCAGACCTGCCTTTTCTTCATTTGCTTAGAGTCAGGTAGGACTTGGAGAAAGGCTGAATCATTTCCTTCCTTTTTAGTGTGATGGTGTCTAGATGTTGGGATAGCAGGTGCCACCAGGACTGCAAAAAGCCAAACCTCAGATTAGACACCTTATTCTCAGGGTGCAGGTCAGTTCTGTGCGTACTAGGTTTCCCGATTTGCTGGAGAGTTAATTCTGCTGTTGCTGTACCCCTCTGTGGTTTCTTGCACATCTGTTTCCTGCCTGATGTTGTCTGGTTGGGATGCAATGAGATCAGCTTTTCCCCTTAACCCCCTCCCACACTCCCCACAGCTCCCTCAACGTCTCTCATCCTAAGCCTGTGGCACCCAAAGCACTTTCTGTCTCTTTGTCTAACACTGCTTATTGGCTTTGTTTGTTATTTGCTATAGAAATAGAGCTATAGAAATAGACCTGCTTCATTTAAAGAGCTCTGAAGCCACCAACACCCTCATGCTCTCCACTTGAGGCTCCTTCTTGCCATGGCAGAGAGCAGGGATGGCCAGCAGCACTCCCTGAGGACCGGGAGGGAAAGAGAACTGTTGTCTGCAAATGTAGCACATGGAGATGGGTGAGGAAACCCTTACAAGCCCCTGGATTGTAATACGGGGAAGGAGACAAAAATATGGGTAGCCCACATGATGTCCTTCTGTGTTGTGTGGGCTGTGCAATGACTGCTTCTGCCTTGTCACAACTGCATTTGAACCAAAGAGTGAAGAAGTTTCATTTAGTGTTAGTGGTCTCATAAAAACATGGGAGCTCTGACTGGCACTGACTCCCCAAGCAGGATCTTAACCACTTTTGAGAGTTGCAGTAGGCCAAGACTTTACTGTAGGATAGACAAGCATTTCTGAGGGAAAACAGTACCGGTAATTAAGCAGTAATGTGTTTTGTACAAAGCAAAGGTAGCCTTGGATACTCTTTGGCTGTTTTGGAACAGCCCCTTAGCATGCTTCCTTCTGCCTGATTTTGATGCTATATGTTTCGTTGTGAAGCTGCCTCATCTGTGCTCAGATGGATGAGGAGGCCTGTCACTCAGGACGAACATAGTCTGCTTCAAGAACAGGCTCCTTTCGGAGCCAATCATCTAAGCTGCTACCCAGATGTGAAGCAGCTTTTCTAGGTCGTGTGGCTTTCGTTCCTCACACTTGCATGTTCAGAATGTATGTATTTATGGGATTAGAGCATGCAGGGATGTGTGTGAGGGTGCATGCAAGTCCATAGCACATGTAAACGTGTACCACACACAGATGCATTTGTGTCCACTTAGATTTTGGGGATTTTTTAAGCTGTTTTTCCTGCATTGATGTTTTGAAGTGAATGCAAGCCCATGTTTTGGTTAGGTGCTTTTGGTTAGAGATGAATGCAGAAAATCCTGGAAAAACTGCTGAAAGATGATTAATGGTAATGTAGAGAAAAAGACAAGGCTTTTTTTTTTTTTTTTGAAGTCCCCTTGGAAAAATGAAAATGCCACACACTCATTTAATCTGCCGCAGAAGAATGAAGAGCTGCATTCATCCTGCTCTCAAAATTAGAAATTGTGGCACTGGGGATTTCTGTCTCAAGAACTGATCAAGCTGAAAAGAAACCTTTTTTTTTTCCTCTTTGTGCCCAGGTTGCTTTCAATCCAGATCTCTTCCCTGACCTACCTTACTCTGAGTCTATACAAACACTTGTCTTCCTGCAAGGAAGGAAGCTGCAAGGGCTTGGAAGAAAAGGGGAGAACAGCCTCTTGGGCTGGCTTGAAATGCATCAGTCCTCTTTTTTTTTTTAAATCTGCTGTGCTGCTGCAGTCTGCTCTACATTTTCATACTGCTGATACACTGACCTGTGCTCTGTGGGGTCTGGTCCCTGGCTGTAGTCATGCAGCCTGTGTGTATACTTAAGGCTGCATCCCTTCATCTTTGTGATGGAAGCAAAAGGGACAGTTGGGCTCTGAAGTTTGGGGCAAAAGAAGGGGGACTGTATTATTGTACAGTGGTGGAGATCTGTGGCAGAACGGCCCTGAGGGCTCAGTACACGAATTGGCAGGCGGAGGAGCTGGGCTGGGCTCGGGGGGAAACCAGCTCCTTGGCCTTTCAGAGTCTGGGAAGGCATGTCCAGCTGACATGGGAGTGAGAAACTCTGCCACCAAAATGGATAGTGAGGGGGAAATTACTAATAAAGTAAAGTTTGCTTTTTCTCCACCCGCTCTCACAAGTGGAGCATCACATTATGAGTCCCAGATATCAGCCTCTATGGCAACAAAGTGAGAGCAACAAGACACTGGGAACAACGAGAACAGAAGCCATCTGTCCGCTTCTGTTACTCCGCTGTTCCTCCTTGTTTTGGATGATGTTTGTGTTACTTCCTCAATCTGTTTCTGGTTCCTGGGAGCTGGATTTTTGCATCTCTGTGGCACAGTGTTACTGCATTTAGACATTTGTGTTGCGAGCTCAGCTCCTGGTTGTGTACTGACTTCCCATTGCTAGTGCTGTGTGATTAGCAGAGGGCTCTTCCACGCTGCCTCCTGCTTAACATTCCCTCACCAAGCACTGCAGGAGGCACACGTGTCGTGCGCATGCACTGAGCCCCACTTTGATCCTGCCTTTCCCCCAACTCCTGTGAACAGTGTGAATCGCATGTTTGGCCTGCACATTCTACACTAGAAAATGTATCTTGATTTAGCAAATATTTTCTCTTTGTTGGTAACAGCTGATTTTGTCTGGTCTTGGGAAACCAAGGAGTAGGGACTTCACTGCTTGTGGTACCACAGCTCTCAAAGGTTCAAGGAAATACACTGAGCAAGGTGGTTGTACAGCATAGACTGATGTAGACATGGTGAACAAGCAGACTGGGAGATCACCAATTGTCTGCAGTGCTTGGATCCAAAGTTTTGGTGTAGGCCTTGTTCTAGTTTGGAGAACTCATGACACAAACAAATTACTAGAAATATTGCATCTGTAACGTGGGTTTTGCATGTATGACGCAGTTCCGCAGCAGCAACATTTGCTGGCAGTTAGGGATGTGCCAAAGATTTCTGCTCCAGTGTTTCTCCTTTAACAGTAATAGGGGAAATGAAAACAGCCTGGCAGTAATGCTATACCCAGGCCTGCTCTGAAGGGCCTGGGGTGGGGTGGCTGTCAGATTGACTGCCCACATCACCGCTTCGACTGGATCTCTGAGGGTGATTAAAGGATGGAGACTTACTAGCATCTGCCTCCAGTCCTGAACCACCAACAGGGTGCCACTTGGAGCTTTGAAACAGAAACCTCCAGATACCTTATTACAATACAGAGGCTGCTAATTGGCTTCACCATTGGTTGTTTTAAGGGCAACTAGTGTTGCTAGTTGTCTATTAGTGTCTACTTTCCATACGTTCCCAGAACCTAAAGCCCCAGCTGTCCTTTGTTCGTATGCTGGAGTCTTCATCTTCTCTGCTGATAACTTCAGTGAATGTGTTTTGCATTGTCAACAACAAAAAAGATATCTACAGCATGTTTACAATGGACACAGACAGAAAACAGTGTAACATAAATTGAATTTAGTGTTAAATTAAATAACGTGGGGCAACTGTGCTGACTGTATTATTAACTTTCATACTTAATTCAATAATGTAAGCCTCTGTTTTCTATATTTATCTGAAACCACAAGCAGACTTTCTGGTCTTCTGCACCAGTGTGATTCAGATATGAAATTACTTACCATGGGCTTGAAACCTATCTTGTTGTCAAATGTCTAAGCCCTTGCATATAATGAAGTTATAGACACCAATATTAAACTTCACCCTCACTTAAGTGCCAAATTAATGTTATCATTCTGTGTGAGAGCGAGGAGTTTGGTCCCTGACACTGCAAGTCTTTTAGCACACCCCATGTAACTGGACAGGGAAGTCCCAGTCCTCTTCTGTCTCACTCTCCTGCCATGAACACAACCCTGCAGCTGGATTAGGTTCCCCCTTTTCAGCCCAGCGGAGGCATGTTTGATCTCAACAGTGCACCAAAAGGGATAAAGCAAAACCCACACGTTTTGCACTTGCCTTTCACTGCCTCCTCTGTCTCCATTGCTGTCCTCTCGTTTGGGAGCAGCAGCCTGGCCAAGGTTCAAACCAGCCTACCTCCATCCTGGGCCAGCTGATGGTCTGTGTGACAGCCCTAGTGCCAAGCAATGCTGGCTTCACTGGATGGCCACTTGGACTTAGGCAATTTAATGTGCATGTGGGAAGAGTTACCTTAAGGGCAGCAGAAAATGTTACAGAATCACAGAATTATTGACATGAGCTCTTGAGATTTTCTAGACCTGCAAGAGTAAGGTCAGCTAGAGCTGCTTGCCTAGGACTGTGTCCAGTTGAGTTTTAAATATCTCCACAGGTGGAGACTCCACAACCTCTCTGGGCAACCTGTTTCAGCCTTTGACTACTGTCACAGTAAGAAATGCTGTGTTCAGGTGGAATGTCACTTTTTAAGATTTGTGTCTCATGTCCTGTCAATGTGCACCAGTGAGAAGATCCTGGCTCCTTCATTCTTTCCCATCAGATATTTGTACGCATCGATAAGATCCCTCGTGATCCTTCTCTTATCCAGTCTGAACAGTCCCAGCTCTCTCAGCTTCTCCTCATATGAGAGGTACTCCAGTCCCTTCATCATTGTGGCCCTGAGCCAGGCTTGCTCCAGTAAGTCTGTGTCGTTCTTGTAC
This sequence comes from Calidris pugnax, assembly GCF_001431845.1. Taxonomy (NCBI): domain Eukaryota; kingdom Metazoa; phylum Chordata; class Aves; order Charadriiformes; family Scolopacidae; genus Calidris; species Calidris pugnax. Next base: position 4,017,644 of record NW_015091072.1, read on the forward strand.
TGGGAAGCCCAGAGCTGGACACAGGACTCCAGGTGTGGGCTCACCACTGTTGAACAGAGGGGAAAGACCACATCCCTTGACCTGCTGGCAACATTCTTCCTAGTTCTTCTCATATTCCTGGTAATTTATACAGTTTCTACCAGAAACTTGGTCTCCCAGCTTGGGCTGGAAATGTCAGTCAATAACTAACATGCAATTGGGGTAGTGTTAAGGATCATTTCTGGCCCGGTTAATGCTAAAAACGAATTGTCTTTTCATAAAGGGCTGCTGTTCTTTAATGGTTTCTGCAGTCTTGCTGCTGGCCAGCTCAAACAAATTAATGTATGCTTTATAGAATATGTTCATATGCTGCATGTGATGAAAGCTTTGCAGAGCCTTGGCTTAATAGAGAGCCTATAAAGAATACTATGAAGCAGCACACCTTCCTCAGGTGGTGGTTGTACAGCCTCCCTAAAGGCACTGTGCACCAAACAGGGGGCTTGTGGCCCGAATTCTTCCGTTCGAGGTGGCTGTTCTTACGTGCCCTTCTCCAGCACAGGGACCGGGCAAGGGGAGGGGAAATGTGCATCCCCGTGCAGGATTCTCAGCTGTGGCTGCTGCTCTCAGAAATATGCCCTGAGCAGCTGAGCTGGGTTCATAGCCATTTATCTCCAGCTCCTCTCTCTGCCCTCTTCTACACTCAAGGCTCATCTAACTAAATGCCTTTGGAAATGCTATTATCTCCTGTGCTCTCTGGGGCCAGGAGCAGCTTGAAGATTTATCATGTGGAACGGGAGGCTTTGTTTAGTTCTGTAAAGCACAGAACTGTTAAAGAAAGAACAAAAACTAAGCCCCAAACCAAATGAAAAGCTCTCCTTACATCTCATGTCCTTTCTTTGCTTTCTCCCATATGGAAATGTGTGTGCATTTAGTTTTTTAACATAATTAAATAATGTCATATGGTGAAATGGTTAGAGGAGATATACCTGCATCCCTAAAATAGGGATTGAACATCCAAGGGTTTCAGGAGACACTCCTGTGTAACTTGTTTCCTACAGAGAGTTAGACAGGAGAACAGGTCAGATTCTCCAGTACAAACTTCATTTCGAGGATGCCACTGTGGTTTTCACCAAACACAGCAGCATTGGTACTGTCTTTTTTTTCCTGAAAGGTGCCGACATGCTCACAAACTTTCCCTACAAGTGGGATGCAGGGCTGAGAATCCCTGGGCTAGATCTGTGCCTGATCGCATTGTCTGTATTCACTGGCTTATCAAAAAACGCTGAATTAGCAAACACTGAACACTGGGAGAAAAGGGAGGGGTTTGTTTATCTGGACCTGAGTATTTCAGTTGGGGTATTTTTGATACTATAAGTATTCTATATGTGCCATCTCTAGCAGGGAATGTGACTGTCAGTTCTGTTGCGGACAGGCAGCTTGGCAGCACAACAGGGACAACAGGGCCAACCATCCTGTGGAAAGCCCTTTGCTCCAGGTGCAACTAGTGCTTGTTTTTCTGTTCATCTCTCATTATGGTGCTGCTGGTAGTGATGGCAGTCACATCTCAGGAGGTTCAGAGGTGTGATCAGGCAGGGTGAGCCTCCTTCTGGATCCCTTGCGTCTGCGCTGCAATTTGTGTGAAATAAATAAGCTGTCAGCAGGACTGAATTGCTTTCTCTCCTTATGCAAAATCAGAGAAAGGAACAGCTTCACCATTTTGTGCTTTCTCTTTTTATCTTCCTAGTGTGCTCCTCTTGGTATTGCATTTTCCTTACCCTTGCTCTGGTCAGGTAGTTTCAGTTACAGGAGAAGCTAAATGAGAACAAACTCTCTTGTGAGATTTATTGCATCTTCTGCTTCTAATCAAGCCAGAAAAATAGAGCAACAGACTTCCTTCTATAATCCTGCTCTCTCCCTTCCAGTCCTGTCTGGAAACCAGAAGTACAACAAGGTAGAGGAATGCAGCTAAAAAAGTTAAAACAAATGTCCTGGAACCTCTAAAAGGAGTGTGGGGTTTGGCCTGAGGCGACGGTCCAGGGTTACAGAGGGGGCATGGGGGATTCTTCCCTTCTCTCAAGTGTTTTCAGTTCCCCTTACTTTGTTGGGTTTTTTGGTTCCCCACCCCCCCATTTCAATAACTTTATTGCCAGGATGGCAGTATGCACATGTTGCCAAAGTCAATAGATCAAGCCTCGGTGCCTAAGGCGGGCTTAATCGCGGTAAATGGGAAGAGCTGGTTTTGATCTATTGAGTCCATTCTTCTTCCTTCCTGGCTCGATAGCAAGCCCCACATGCTGCTGCCCAGGGTTTGCTGTGTAACGCCACAAACGGGGTGTGAGTCAGGAAATTCAGTTCCAGATCCCAATAGCTTTGATTTGGGGTCCCCCTCTAGACATCCTCCTGCATCCCTATCCCAAGATCAGCCAGGCACTGGTGACCTGTCCTCGGGGTGACAGGCAGAGCTTGGCGATGGTGGCAGCACCCCCCGAGCACTGCTGGCAAACGTGCTTCAGAGGCGGGGAAGGAACCAATGTAATAAATACAAAGAAGGGCTAGGAGTCCTAATTAGTCCTGATTTCTAGCCTGGTAAAAATACCCATCTGTCACTCTGCTGCAATAATGAGATTTGAGAAGATTAACTGGATACTACTTAGGCTCCTAAACATGGCAGCTCAATAAGTGTGCTGCTGTTCAGCCTTAAGCTGTGCTTGCAGCAATCACGCCCTGAGCAGGTTTATGTCTGCTTAGCGCTTGCATGGGAGTTGCCCAGAAAAATCTGCTGCAGGAATGGGGTGGGTGATTCAGAAGATGGCAAGCGTAATATCAATTCAGTCAAGTTGCTGCCTTGGCATCATTTAGGGAAACATTGCTGTTTGGGCACAGGGTAAAGCAAGGCCCCCCCAATCCTTTATAAAAGGCTCTGGTTTATCTTTTTTTTCTAGGGGATAGGATTTTTTTTTACACATGTACACATTGTGCTGCTTCTTTTCCTTTCCAGAAGCAATTTCAGCTGGAGCCACGATTTGTTTTTTTTCACTCAGTGTCCTAAACTGTCACGTAGCTTTGCTCTGCCCAGCTCAACAGCTGCCACCTCCCAGCCTAGAGGTGGGTGGAGTGAGTCTTGTTTGTGCAGTTTGTGAAATATTTCAGGATGTACGGCGCTCGTTAAATTATGGATGTTAACTCTTGGTCATTAAAGACAGACATGAGCTGCAGCTCTGTATCCTAGGGGCTTTGAAGGCTTATCCCTGCCCTAATAATGGTTCCCTACTTGGGATTTTTTCTGTGTCTCTTACTACAGTTTTGAACTCACTGCAGGATAGTGGAAGGATTTAGCAGATGGACAAAGAGTGACAGCAAGGCTTTTCTTTGCAACATTACATACCTATGAAGCAAATTTGAGTGAGCATTGGTAGAAAAAGGGGAGACGTGTGGGTTTTTTTGGGAGAATGGGAAAAATCAGAAAAATGTGATTGACAGAGAATGTTTGCAGGATATGAAAGCACTTAGTTGTGATGCTGGGGACGATGCAGGTGCTCCCAACATCAATTCTTGTGCTTGAGAAAAGATGTTTTAGCTTGTGACATGCCTTATTTCTATCCCTTTCCCCACTTCTTCCTCCTTGAAAAGAGGCTGATAGTAATAGTGCTACGTGCTTCACCTCTGCTGACACCAGTGTAGAGGTTGTCTCTGAAGTGCTTTCAGCTCTTTGGTTGGGCTGCAGGGGTGAGAAGCGAGGCCTTGGCTGGTGTGGGACAAGGGAGAGAAGGCAGCAAGCGTGGCACTGCACACCACTGAGATCTCCGGGGGGCTTCAGGATCTGCTCACAAGTTCACAGTGAACTGACTGGAAACAAAAACCTGGGTATGGCAGGAAAATCCTCTCCTAATTTTGACGAGGTCTCCCATATTTGTGTTTGAATTGGAAGTATTCAAGAAGCATCTCCCTTCCCTTCCCCTTCCCCACCCATTCTTTCCTCCCTGCATCGGGGTGTTGTGGTTGCACACAGACCTCCTGATTATTATGGGGGAGAGGATGGGGTGAGGGCCATTTCTGACCCTCTCCTTCCCTTGGCAGTTTGCATGTTAATTAGCTTGTCCCTACGAGACAAGTCCTCAGCCCGACAGAGCGGCGATTCAGCAGCCGAACAATGTCCAATTATCCCAGCCCAGGGAGCAAGAGGCCGGCCCCCAGCACGTGGGCTCTGTGTCCCTGGCCAGATGGCTTCTCCAACTCCTTTGGCCAGGCCAGTAACACCGCTTGGGGGATTTGACACGTGTCAGCAGTTTCAGCTGAGCACTTTTGCAAGCTACCAGCAACACGCGTGTCTGAAATATTGGGAAGTGCTCCACGTGTGCCCCAGGCAGTGCTGTCTACTCCATGCCCTATGCTGAGGCACTGACCAGTGGTTAAAAGGGAGCATGGACGTTCACATGTGAAATGAGATTTTTACACCCCCAGTTTGGCTTCCTTTATCTTGCATCCAGTTTGGTGACCTGGTGGAGATGCAAGCAGCTTAAAAGCACACCTTTTGCTTTTCTCTTTAAATTCCTCTGTACACGAGCGAAGGCTGAGTTGCTCAGATTGGAGTTCAGATTGCATGGAGCAAAGGAAGTGGTAGGAGTCACACTGCCAGTGGCAAGCTCTGCTCCTGCCACTGCTTGACTCAGGGAGACACCTTAGGCCACTCCTTTTTCTTCATCCTATTCCCCTCAGTGGTTAAATGGTGCTGATATCGTCTTCTTTTTGGTACAAAGTTCTCAGCATTATTGGCATGGGTTTTATTACTATTATTGTTAAATGTGAAGGGTCTCAGCTGTTTTCATCACACTGACGAGTGGGCTCTTGCAGCTTTGGGGAGTGCCACATTGGATGACAGTGAGGGCAGAAAAGGATGGCACTCACTCAGTTTGCCTGTCTCAGGGTCCATAACAAAGCCTCCAAGGGAGATGTGAGGAACACTGGGGTGGCATTACATACCTAGAGAGAAAAGTTTATAGAGTTTCCTTCTGAGTTAGTGAGGCCTCTGCCGCTATACGTGACATTTTAGCTTTGAAGAGAACATGACAGTCATTTACCATCTAACCTCTGGGTCTAGGAAATGGAAAAAACAATGCAGCATCTATCCGAAATAGCAGAAGAGATTACCCTAAACTGGAATTTGTCCAGGATACTGTCTTTAGTTCTGCTAATCTTGCAAAAAAAATACAAGGAAAAAAAAACCGCTGCAAAGAATTTCTGCAAGACTGCAGTCTTCATTTTATAGTCTCTGATTTAGAAGGGAGAATATGCAATAACACAGCTTTCTCTTTGCACGCCATGGGACATGGTTCATTACTGCTCATGGAAAGGACTGCCCCTTACAAGTCACTGGCAACAATTTCAGTTGATTCTGGTTTTGGGACCAAACCCAACCTTAGGTTATTGATAGAAGCTAGTGATAAAGCATCCAAAGAAACAGCTGGGAGGAAAGAAGTATGGCAGAGGAATGAAAAAGGAGACCAGAGGGAATGAAGAACGAAAGGGAATAAGGGCAAAGGGGGTGTGGAGAAAGCATGTGAGGAAATCCCAAAATGCTTGAAATGGAGGAGGGAAAGGTTGGAAAAACTAGTGTGAGAGAAAAACTAACTGTGATGGAACTATTGAAGACTGCCAATGAGTGGAAGAAGAGAGAGGCAAATAAGTGGGAGCAAAATTCAAAATCCTGGCAGTTTTGGTAAAGGGGGTAGAATGGATGAAGAAATGATTTTCTGGCTACAGGCAGCCGGAGGATAGACAAGGATAGTGTAATGGTGGAGAGTAAAAGAAGATGCTCACAGTGCCAACAATTCTTGTTATCCAAAACCCCTCTTCCAGATTCTTACCCAAAACTGAGCCAGGGCTAGAGGTGAGGGAATTATTTCTGGCTCCTTTCAGCCCTTGACACAAGCTTGGTTTTGGAAAGTGCAAGGAGATGCCATTGAGTTACTGCATTGCGAGTGATGCATTTTTTCATCAGCAAGCTACAGTTTTTCATTCCCCCTTTGGTGCCTAACTGATGTTAAAATGAGCTTCAGTTTCTGATCAGTTCCAGAGTCTATGGGCGTGAGCAAGAGCAGCTTTGTCTCGCTTGGTTAAACTTGCAATATTTAACATTTAAATGTGCTCAGCTTCATTGCCTGCTGAGGGCATGCAGTGTCTCGGCTTCCTTTGCTTTGGAAGCCTGTGCTGTGAATCAAAACTTCTCTAATTTTACAGTCTTCAGTAAGTTCCTCCTTTTAAATCATGCAGTTCATCCCCCTTTGAGATAGACTTGTATAAGATATGAACTTAGCCTGGCATTTTTTCCCTCTGACATCCATCAGCCATGTACTAACACCAGGATACAGGTCTTGGCCTGAAGTGTGTGGCTCAGCTGTGCTGGCTGCAGAGAACTGCAAAGGCAAAATGCTGATTGACTTGTACGGCAACCCTGTGGCTATCAAAATGTAAGGAAGTTTGATTAAGTATGATCTCAACGCCCTTTTCCTGCAACACCCCTTCTTGTGTTCGCAATGTGTTTGTTAGTGTCTCAAAGCCCTTAGTACAGCAAGATCCAGGAGTCAGAAAGACAAAAGGAACACAGACCAGAAACCCAAGTCTTTGGCATTTGCCTTTGAAGAAATGTAGTGCATTAAAGGATTTTATTTTTTTTTTTTGTTGCTTCCTCTTTCCTTGCTTACCCCAATCTTTGTTATTCCCAGCAACGACTGTATTTACTTATTTGTCTCTTCCCAAACCACTGGACAGACAGCAGCTTCAGCAGGGAGCGGTTTAGCAGGACTGCTGGAGTGGGCAAAACAATGGGGCTTTAATCAGGGCGCCTCCAGCAGCCGCTGCTGGCCAGAGGTTTCTCTGAATTCCCAACATGGAACAGTTGCCTCTTTCATGAAGCGCCTGTGGGATGAGCACAGGGTTGCTACACCCAAAGCATTTTCATGCAGCAACGGCTCTCTGAAAGGAAACGCTGCTGAAGACACCGCCTGTGACGCCCCAAGCTACTGGGGTGTCCAGTATGAGAGCTTCTTTCTTCCAGGCCTGGCCTGTGTTTGCCTTCTACATGCAATCTGTGAATAGCTCAAGTCTGGAAAGCGTTTAGCAAAGCATCTAACTTTTCTCTTAAAAGAGAAAAAAAAAAAAGAAGGAAAAAAAACCCCCAAATGTCAGGGGTAATGAAATAGTTTCCAATGACTTGATGCAGTGTGGCCAAACTGTTTGTAATAATTTCCTTTAAATTCCTTTTATATAGAAAGAATTAAATATGAAATCATGAAGCAGGAAGCAGTCATCCTGCCAGCCAGTGACATGTACTGAGAGATCAGAGCAAAGTGAGAAAGACACAGAACAGCAGGAGACTTGCAAAAACCTTTTTTAGCCCTCTCTTTCTTCCTCTTTTTGTTTAGTGTACACATCCATGTACTACTAACATTTCTTACCCAAAAGAAGCTGCGGGAATCTCCTGCTGTTCCTTGTCTCTCCAATGACAGCCCTGAACCTTCCTGTCTTGATGCGTCTCATCTGTCCACACTTCCTGATGGATTTTACAGTCCCCAAATGTTTGGATACCTGATTCATCTCAAAGGAGACTGTGAAACATTAAGTATTAAATACCCAGCTTTATAATTGCTTTGTTTAACTTTGCAACATTCTGAACTCATATAAGGCAATAATAAAAATCACTGCTGTTTTCCTTCAAAGGATTTTGCCGTTGCTGCTTCTAAATTTGTGTATGCACAATGGCTTTTGCCTTTGCTCTAGCAAGGTTATAACATTCCTGTTTCCCTAATTCATATTTTTCCAACTCTCTTTTTCAAACCTTCTATAAAAATTCCTGTCAGGAGTGCTCAGGCTGTTGTATAAAAGAGAACTGAGGATACACAAGTGCTACCAAATCAAAGTTAAGAAATTTCCCCAACAAAACCTGAAATCACAAGAAAAATACCTTGTGTCTGTTGTCTACAAAGGTCTCCCAAGTCTACAAAGCTGACTTGAATTGCCCCTGAGTTTTGCATATCTCAAGAACCTGCTTGGATTACACCCTAGAGGTCTGGCACTGGCCTCTGCTGTCTCCTACCAAAAGTGGGAGACAAAGATGACTGTCTGGAGCCCACCTCGTTTTGAGGTGGTTCTTTTCAGACTGCTCTGATCAGGCTTGAATTTGAAGTACAGATGCGTGAGTTCAATTTCCCTGAACTCCGGGGTGTTCAGCTGCAGGGTTTTTATCTGAGTCTGTCTGTAGTTTGGCTTCAAGGGGAGGAAGAACAAATACTACAGGCCAGGAGCCTACAGGTGCAAAAAATTACAGGCTTTAAAATGTCACTAGCTGAGCACATAATGGATATTCTTTGGATTCTATGATTAGCTGTTGTGTTTTGTTGGCCAATGCTGCCTTCCTGATGCGATTTATAAAAGTCTCAGGTAGCGGCCAAGCAAGCCAGATTCAAAAGTGGATTCCCTGGGAATGTCACTATCTTTTGCAATATTTCCTTTGTTTCTTCTGAGCAGGAAAAGCTTGCTGTTATATTCCTGGCTGTCCCTCCCACCCGCTTTGCCATCTCCCAGTCCAGCCTGAGTCCAACAAGACATCATCCCCCCAAATGTCTGCTTGCATACTGCAAAACCAAGCAAGGCTGTGGTAATAAATCGTAGAATCATAGAGTGATTTAAGTTGACCTTAAAGATAATCTAGTTCCAACTCCTCTGCCATGGGCAGTAACACCTCCCACTAGACCAGGTTACTCAAAGCCCCATCCAGCCTGGTCTCGAACACTTCCAGGGATGGGGCATCCATAACTTCTCTGGGCAACCTGTTCCAGTGCCTCACCACCCTTACAGGAAAGAATTTCTTTCTAGTATCTAATCTAAATCTCCCCTCTTTCAGTTTAAAACCATTACCCAAATCATGCCATTATACCCAGCATTTCAGATCGAGGGTAGTGCATTCTGTGTGGGGTTCATCCAACTGACTCCCATCTCTACCCAGAGCCATCCTAAAACCTGGGATGGCCCAAAAGCTGCATGTCTCTCTGTGCACCTGTGCCCAGGGGACCAGAGCATTGGTCTATACGCCATGACAGCTGTGTCTGCACTTCATGCATTCCTACTGATGTGTTTCCCTGCAGCCCCTTTCCTACTCTCCTCAGGTGGGCCAGAGGCACAGCTGGCCTGACTGAATGTCCCCTGCCCATCTGTCCTCAGGTGTATGAAGCGATGGACTAGAAGGGGATGTGCAGGACTGTGGGGAAAAGTTGGGTGGTGCAGGGCTGTACAAGCCAAGGCATCCTTTTAGGAACATGCTTCTTGGTTGCACAGTGCACCGCAGGCCTCTCCTAGCATGTGGCTCTTGGCACCCCAAGTGCCCTATGAAGTGCTCCAACACATGGGGTCTCTCACAGTGGGACACGAGAAGTGTAAGGGATTCACATGCTGGCAGAGAAAGGGTGTCTTCATTTCGTCACTGTGGCTCCAAAATGTTTTTCCAGCACCTTGCAGCACTCTGAGGCTTTGCCTGCATTTCAGCATGCTGCCTTTTACCGTTGAGCTCCTCCAGAAGCACAGGCTGCGTGGCATCAGGCCAGCTTCTGACCTCAGTGACACTAGTATAAATCTGGGATGCTGCAGCCAACTGGTGTGGAAGTACTTCAACTCTGCATATACATCAAGTGTTCCCAGCCATAAAGGGGCTTATGATTTAGGCTGGCAAAACAGCAGAACAAAAGCAATATGTACGTGACTTGGGTACTTGTGAATCCCCCCTGTGACAAAGTCCTTCTGTGACACCCACACTTTGTCTGTTACCACCTGAGTGAGCCATGAATTATCTCCGGGGATGTCTGAGGAATGCACCAGGACAGAACTGGTGTCCAGAGTGAAAAAAAGAACCAGTTTTAGGTGGATTTATCAACAGCGCTGTTGTAACTGACTGCAGTTGGCATTGAAGATGATGGTAATTTCAACTCCAAGAGAAGTAGATTGTGTTGGCCTAAATCTCTTGTGGGACAGACTGCTGAGAAAGCATTGGTGAGGTTGGATATGTATCAGAGGAGCACTCAAGTTGAAAACTTCAATAACAGTGCCTGAATGGGAGGTTCTGGAGACCTGGAGACAAGGCATTGTCTGTTTTGAGAATGCTTGACCACAGAATGACCTTCCTTAAACGAAGCCAAACTGCAGACAAATATCTTTTTTGAGCCATGCTGAAAAATTCCTCTTTGGCCAGGGCCCTTTTCTGCTGTAATTGGAGAAAATGAATTAGTAATAAGCAGTGGGAATAAGCATTGTGGTAGGAAAAGACTGCCTGAACAGGAAAGGTGCAGAGCAGAGAGCAGGAAAAGCCTCAGCTAATTCCTAAATACGATCACATCCTTAGCATGATGGCTACCAGGGAACTGCAGTAGAGCAGCGCGACTCGGGCTCTTCAGGCTGAAGCCAAGCATGTTATTTCAGAACAGCTGAGAAGCCACAGCTGATATTTTGCAACATATTTGTAGGCAAAGCAGAGAGAGCTGCACAAATGTCCTGGAAGCCCCGAGGCTCCCCGTTGGTACAAACACTTCAGGTGGGCAGAGGAGTGACACCAAGGCAACTCTTACTGGCCAGCGCAGGCTAGAAGTGGTTCCTGTGGCAGGGCAGAGAAATACAGTAGTTGATAGTTGACTCCTTTTTTCCCCATCCCTCCTGTGAACTGCCCTGTGATGCTGTGACAGCAGGCAGACATGTTTTGTGTCACAGCTCAGGCAGAGCCTGCAGCCTGTCTTTTTTCCCCATCCCTCCTGTGAACTGCCCTGTGATGCTGTGACAGCAGGCAGACATGTTTTGTGTCACAGCTCAGGCAGAGCCTGCTGAGCTCTGCGCAGGCTCTCCTAAAATCTTGTAGGGAACAACACAGGTCATGATGGCTGGTAGTGCTGTCTTCCCCAACCCTGCTTCCAGGTCATCTCAGAGCAGCACCAGGGTCACCTGGGGAGGTGACAGGAGGTGTCTGGGGTAGGACATGCCTGTGTCCCCCAACTTGGACTTAAGAGAAACCGTTTCCACTTGGAAGCCAGCAGAGAGCTAGAACAGCTGTGAGGGCTGTGAGCTCTGACAGCCCTGCAGTCTGTCGGCTCAGGAGGCAGTGCAACTCATATATTTTGAGCCTTCCTCCAGACAAAGCGGGGAATGTCTGAAGGGGTGGATATCCATCCCAGTATCCGAGGAGAGCCCCGAGTTCCCAGCATGGTTTCCTGTCCTCCTGGCAGCATCGGCAGCTGCTGGTTTGGAACAAACAGCCTGCGTGTCCCTGTGTGAGCCAGGGCAGCTGGAGGTGGATTTGTTTTCTGTTGATTTCATGGCAGCGTTGCTGCTTCAGGCCACTGCCTTGGTGTGAGGAACAACAACATCCTAGAGGAGACACCCAGTGAATTGCTGACTGCTCTACGGCTACCCAATCTGCGTGCCCAGCGTGGGAAGCAGTCAGACCACCCTGATGGCATCAACAAAGCCATCATGTTTGCTGTCATTTCAAGGGAACAGAGAAGGGAAAAAAAGCTGGGAACAAAAGCTAGGAACAAAAGTCTTTGATCCAATTTAAAGCAGCAGTTGGAAGATACAGGCCTGAATCGTAAATGCCAGATCCAAGTGCTTTTTTGCTGGGGAGGGATTTTAAACCTCGGTCCAGGTCCCAAAGGTGGGGCTGGAGTTTGGTCTCCATGGGAAGAAAATTATACTGAAAACTGAGTGCCCCTTGAAATTAAAATGAAACTTAAAGAAAGGAAACCAATGGCTAGCTGAGGAGATGGGAGAAGTCAGAAGACAGGGAATGCAGGAAGTTTGTTATAACTGAACTGTGAACAGTGAGAACATCTTTTCCAGTGAATTCAGGTCTCCCTTCCCACCCCCACCAACCTCCCTTCCCTGAAATGATCAGAAATAATGCAGTTTCTCCCCAGATGGCCTCTGGGTAGCTTCTTGCTATTATTGTGGTGTTCAGTTATGAGAGAACCACTCAAGAGGGAAAAAAAAAGAATTAGAAGTGAGACCAAGCCACAAAGCATGGATCCAGTTCCAAACATTCCCAGGCACAGGGGTACTGAGGTCTCGTCTTTTGGTACAAGGCTAACTTTTAGGACAACCAACCCAAATGGTTGCTCCGAGAATCTGGTTGGTGATCTCTGACTGGAATCTCCTTCTGAGATTTTAGTCTGTGTATGCAGATTTTGGCTAGAAGTTTGGGTAGGGATGGTCTTTCTGGTGTGGTAGAAGCTGGGGAAGAATTGAGCTTCTCCCAGGAAAATGCATCTGTGAGAGATTTTCAACTTGACTTTCTGGGTCACTGATTCTGATCAGCCAGTTTCAATCTCTGTGTGCTTTACCAACTTCTGAACTTTTGAAAGTAAGTTTCTATTTACTAGGAATTCAGATACAAGAAAACTGGTTGTGTGGTTTAGTTACAGAGCAGGAATCAAAGCCCTGGGCTCTAACCTTAGCTCTTTCACTAACTCATTGCATGAACTCAGGCTGCCAACTCATTTCTGTTTCTCATTTTTTGCACCTATGGGATGAGAATGATACTTATCCTCTGTTAATTCATGACTCCTTGCCAAGGGGTTAGATTTTTGCTGACGGAAGCTAAGCACATTTTGTGAATCTATGCTGGGGTTTTATCCTCACAACGGGGGATGTCAGATACAAGCAAGATTTCAAATGAGGGTTTTTTGTATCCCAAGGGTTGAAAAGCAAACCCTAGGACACTCTTCTCCCTTTTCTCTCGTTCATTGACGAGAAACACACACAATACTCTGGGCTTCAGCTTGCAAGGAATGGTGCTGATGTTCTCAGAAGTGTATAGAGAGGAGCAAACACTTGGCAGTCATTGATGATATCACTTGATACCCATTAGAGCCGGTTCCTGTTTTGCACCGTGCTCCATCTTCCCCTGCCGCAAGACTTCCTTTCACCCAGAATTGGAATAAAAAAGCAGAGACTTCCCCTAAATAAAAATTTTCCAAAAGGTTATACTACGTTGGAAAGAATGATACGGAAGTAAACATATTTCACCTTCTAGATACAATATATTCGAGTGTTTCTTTGGTTGAAAAGTCAAACTGAATCCCTGTGTTCCAGTGAAACATTTTGATTCTCTGAAATGCACACTTTCCCACTGGAAAATCATTCTGCTGGAAGATTTTCAAGCAGTCTTTCTTCCCGCATGCTTCAGTATCCAATTTAAACTCCAGCTGCTGGTTGCGGTTGTCCCTTCTTGTAGTGAGTACTGGCACTATATACTTTCCTTTATAATTAACACAGCAAGCTCTTCCAGGGGATCTCACTGTGGCTTAAAAGGCATCGCCTGATAACAACATGGGAAGGCCAGCAAGATTGTTTTGTCTTTGTCACAGCAGCCTGTGCAGGACCGTTCCCTTCAGAGTAATCTCCTGCCTAATTTTAAATATCCAGGCAGCGCGGCTCCCGCCCCCTCCCTCGAGAAGGCAATTCTACAACATGATACTATGTCTCACTCTTAGGAGGTTTTTCCTACCATTCAACCTAAATTTCCCCTCGTAATTTCATTCAGTCACTCCTAGTTACAACCCCTTGATTACCCAGAACGAGCCCTTTTCCTCGGTGGTATTTGCACACCGCGCAGGCAGCTATTGTGCGCGCTCTTCTCTCTCCTGTTAATTCGGGCCAGCTGTGCCTATTTACCACTGCCACTTTGTTCTTCCTTGCGAGCCAGTCCCTGTAGATCATCAGAGTTTCTGCTCCTTTTCTCTTCCTCCTCCCCATATGCAGCGTGGTATCCTGTTTTCCTTGTAACTGTAGCCATGCTGCAGGGCTAAAAGATTCAAGGATTTTTCCATTAATAATCCCCACACCCTTTTCCTGGTCAGTACATTGCTTAAGAGGGGATTGAGGTAATTCATTCACGAATAGCAAGCCGTGCTAAAAGAGAGGGAGAGCGCGATGGGAAAATGTGAACTCGGTGGAGCCTGTTCCTCTTGGATGCTCCTTCGCCAAAGAGCGGTTTTTGCCCTGAGAGCAGCTTTGGAAATGGGGTGCCATCCTGCGAGGCACTGCCAGCTGATGGGCACCTTCCAGAAAAGGCACTGGCACTGTGTAGGCTGGAGGTCCCTGAAAAGCAGGGGGAGGTCTCCTCTCCCAGTTCCCCACCCTGCTCTCCTGTGCAGCTCCAGGCTTTTCTTCCTTTGTGGCTTACACCCGCACCAGCCATCGAGATTTTGCAACTGCACCTTGAGTAAGAATTTCTTCTTGCGAGGAAAACTCAGCCCCAGTTCACTCTCTTGCGACTCCACCGGCTCTGCCAGACCTGGAGCCACATCTGCTGCTGGCTCCAGTTGCATAAAGCTGGAGTAATTTTGCTGGCCTCTGTGGCAATTTGTGGCCAGAAATTGGAAGTGTAACCCTTTGCTTAGTTCCTACAGTGACATAGGAAGGTGACCAGGCAACAGAAAGGAAAAGAAGGAGAAAATCACTTTATAACAATATATTTTATTGAAATATACATTAAACTCATTCCAGAGGACCATTAGGAGCAGTAGTTGAGACTAAGGGACAGATCCTGTTCTGGTGATTACTAGGGATCCCATACTAAGCCCTCTCCCCACTCCATCTGTTTGTCCATGGTTTTAGATGTGACACAGAAAATGCTGGGAGGCTCTCTTTCCCCTGTCATGGGAAACCTCTGCTTGCAGGGAAATATATCCTAATGCAAGGCAGCTCCTCACCCTGTGTGGGAGGCCGTGGGAGCCCCGTGGCTGAAACGTGCCGGAGGGCAGACAACACTGCTGCCGTGGCTGGCTGTGCCCCTCGAGCTCTGCCCTGTTGTGTGTCCCCACCACAACGGAGCCTGTAATCACACATCCCCGGGGCTGTTTCTTACAATGTGCAGCAAACTGATGACCTCCTGGTGGGAGCTGGGACAAAGCCCACTAGCTTCTCTAATGGGACAAATGCAAACCTCGAATGCCACGGGTATTCCTTTCTCTGCTGGGGCAGTGGCTCATGCAAGGGCAATCTGTGGAGCTGAAGTGCTTCAACTTGGCGTAAGCCAGGTTCTGCAATCATCATCCAGTTTCTCCACTGTTGATGAAACAGTGCTGGCAGTGGTAGAGATTCCTCCTTCTGAAAGAATAAAAATGAAGGCAACGGTCTAGTGTAAAGGTCTTGGCATCTCCCACAGCTTATGACAGTGCCGCTGGAGCACGGGGGCTGTGGCTGTAGCTTTTCTTTTGTAAGCTTACATTCCTTAGCAGTGGGAAATCGGCAGCTGTAATTAGTCTCTGATGTTCTCTTCTAATAAGTGATTTTTCTGGTACTTGCAAATCCCGGCATCCCTGAGATGTAGCTCGATTGTTTTGACCTCTTATCTCTTCTCTCTCCTCCTCATTGAGAGGGGCCCCAGATGTTCTTCCAACACTGCTAGGGAAAAAAAAAAACCATCCACCCCTGCTCCTCCCCATTATATCCCTGTTCTCCACTACCTTTTTTTTTTTTTTTTTTTTTCTTTTTTCTCCACGGCTGCTGTGTAGGAAAATGGCTCCTGCTAGTCCTCATGGAAAAGGACACAGATGCGGGCAGGAAGCCCATTTGCTTTGGGAGGAAGAGAGGCCTGACATCAACAGGAAGCGCTGTGCGGCAGAGCTGCTCCTGCCTCCAAGCGAGGGGGGCCTTGAAAACAATGTCAGCCTGCGATTTAGGACTCGCCGGCAGGAAACGCATGCACGCTGGTGTTTGCAGTGCAGAGGAAATGATAAGCACTACCTGGCCTGACTTGGAGCAGAGATAGCGCCCTGAAAAAAAAACATATATGTGGGGGGGGGGGGGGGGAAGTCGATTTAATGAGTCACGTTTCTGGTATCTGCCCGTGATCGCAAATGACACCCTAAGAGGTTTATTGGGAAATAATATTTCTTTTTCTTTCTGTATCTGTCTCCCAATTATTACCATTCCTTATCAAATTAGGAACAAGCTGAGAAAAGGCCCAGGGAAGGATTCCAGGCTGCCTTCGGCTTTTTTTCCTTTTAAAAACTAGCTGCTGGGTGAAAACATTAAGTCTGCAGCAGTACGTTGCTTGGGTCTCTTAGGAAGAGACTGCAGAACCCATTTAATGCACCATGAAATATTATTTAAGAGCAGGGGGGGAAAAAAAGAAAAAAAAAAAAAAAAGGTTGTTTTTCTTCACACTGGTTCAGAGCCTGTCCTTTGCCAAGTGGAAAACAAAATAAAGAGCAAAGTATGGAATGTGTCAGGAATCCATTGAGGGGCTTGGAAACTGAGGAGTAAAATTGCAAAGTGACTAGATTAACTACATTAGTAACAGCTGGATATTGCTTTTTTTCCCCCCATTGTTAGCACTGAGAATGACCCTCAGCTTGATAACCTCTGACATGCACATTTATTGAGAGATGAAGGGAGTGAGGGGCTTGAATTCCATGTGAAACCAGGGGGATTTTCTGCGTGGTAGAAAAGTCATGGGGACAACTGCTTCTGCTGGGGGCTGAAGAGTAGCATGTGGACAGACACCTCTCCTGACTTGTCCCTACCAGGAAAGGGATAGAAGCCCATTTGGGGAATAGGAAGATGGCATTATGCTGTAATATTTATTCAGCTTTGTTTCTTTTCCCCTTTCATTAGGGCCCCTAAAAGCCATACTGTGCCTCCTTTCATCACTGACCTTCTGACTGAACGAGTTTCTGTTTCTGACACCCTTACCCCTCTGCCAGGCAGTTGCAGAGGTGCAGTCCTTGCAGGTCAGCCTTGGAAAAACCCCTCCGTAGGCTCTGGGTGCATCACAGCAGTGCTGTGCCGACATCTCGGGGTGGAGGTAGACACAAACAGCATGGCAGGAAATGCTTTCTTCTAAACAACCCCAGCCCAACGTCAGCCTCTACAAGGCTGGGAGGCTGTGTGACACTATCTGCAAATGCTGTTCTGCCTCCTCTGCTGTCCTTGACGATTCTCACAGGCTTTGGAGAGTGAGAGAACTGCCCTCTTGCAACATATGTGAAATGCTGATCTGCCACGAAGCTGGCAGATGGAGCAGTGCTGTATTCCCTGCTGTTTCTGAAAGAAGCCCTGAAGGTGCAGCACCACATCCAGATGTTGGAGACAGGCTGCTCAGCAGCTTCTTTTAGAGCTCTTTACTGTCCCTGCTGTATGGAAAGGAAAATGTGATCCCTGTGATCAAGGCTGTAAGGTACACTTTAGAAGATTACAGCCCCTGGAGATGAAAAGTTGTAGCCAAAATGACCCACATCCCATGGGGTACCCTTTTAAACTAAGCTACTGAGAGAAACCAATCTACTGAGCCTGGTTCTGGACTTGCTGATGTAGAAATCCATGCATGCTTGAGGAATCCACCCTCAAACCAACAGCTTTCCTTGGCTCAAAAGTACTTCACCCAGAAGGCCTTCAGCGCAGTAGCAATATATAGGGCAATGCACTAGATAAATGCACTTTGCCTGGGACAGGAGAGCATGGAAAACGTCTGTGGCAATGGCTCATTCTCTGGCTGGCTCAGCAAGCTTCAATAAGCAAGAGCACCAGCATGTAGGGATGTGTCCCCGAGACCTATGACATCAGACTGGCAGGACTTTTGCAGCTTTTAACTCTCTAAATACCACTTTTAGGTATTGACACCTTATTAAAAAAAAAAGCTCTTTCTCTCAGAAGATTTTCCTGATAATGCACATGAAGCCTCTCACATACACATACACAGATAAAGGAATATAATTGTATATGTAAAAATACATGCATATTTCTGCATGTATGCACACACATATATATGTTGATATATACATAGATATACATTTATTTGTGTTTAGAAGTCTGTGTGTCTGACCAGCTGCTGCTTCTAGCAGAATTTTCTCCGTGCTGCTTGGACACAGAAACTGAGCCCACAGGCTGTGGCAGTCGTATCCTCTGGGCATTACTTAGGATGGGTAGAACAGCACCTCATTTCACCAGACAAACATCAGCAATCCGAGTCACCCACAGCTTAATCCTCTTCAAATAAAGACTGACTTGTTTTCAGCCTCATCTGAGCAGTGATGGGAGGAGCATTTCTGGGTGACCTTCCACTGCCAGCAGCAGTCTTAATTCTCCACTCCTGGTTGAACCTCACACCATCATTTTATGCTCCTGTAAAGCTGGTGAAAATGCTTCTGTCATTTCTACACTTCATTTACTAGTATTTGCATGCCACGGTAAGAGGCAAGAGAGAGTAGAACAAACAGAATTTTTTTTTTCTCTTGTGGAAAATGCTGCTGAATTCAATGGGATTTTTTGTATGAGTGCGGTTCTTTGGGTCAGGCCCAGACAGCCTTGCAACAAAAACAATCAGTCTAAATATATGCTCAGCAAATGAGCAAAGATGGAATGGATTTTGTGCTGCTTGGCTTCAAACTATAATGACTGATTATTGCTAGTGCCTTCGCATGTTTGTTTTCAATCAGATTGACATCATAAAGCCTTATTTACTTTTTCTCAAAAGTCTGTTTTCATTTGCCTTTCACTTCTCATTTGCAGCCTTTACGGGTTTGTATTTAGGCTCCTCGTCTGTCTGTCTGTGATATATAATGATCCTCAGCAATTTTCCGTGCTCTTTGCCCTAAGTTGTTGACTATCTGTAAAACAGCCCATTTGGAATAACCTCTGGAAATTGCTGTATCCACTCTTCACTAGGAGGGCCCTAGAGGCAAGATCATTGAGAGGCCTGAGTGAAAGAACATTGCTGCATAATCTAGTGTCAGACTGCATCAGTCCGTCAGTCTGACAGAGGGCAAAACAAAAAGGAGAGAAAAGATATAAATACGTGCTGTGAGATTCAGCCATGCGTTTCTTCACCCATATGGGAGCTTGGTCCAGGACCAGCTTCTCAGTTACTTCATACCTTGCTACCAAACGTTAACCTGGGCTCCCAGTGGGGTGATTTGTCCCTGCCGTCCCTTTCACACTCCTGAGCTCATTGGCACTGCCATTCTGCAGTTGGGTGTGTGCTTTAAAGCTTGGGAATGGCTGTCATATGTGCTTGTAAATGACTTGTGGAGCAAGCACGGAAGGAGAACCATGAGTGCTGACAGACCTCCAGCCCACCCTTGCATATTCAATGGGGACAGCAATAATTTCCTGGGAAAGAACCACAGAGAGAACTGCAGAAAAGCTCACCCTGCTGCAGCACCAGAGTCATGAGACAACTGCCTAGCTCATCACTTTGCTCTGTCACTTCACTAGCAGGATAACAGCAACATCATTTTTCCTGAAGTCTCCCAAGAGCTTCTACTAGGGAATTAGTTGCTTTGTCACCAGCTTTCTATCACCACGAAAGTGGACTAAGGATCTGTCTAACAGTGAGATAGCATGACAGAGCAGCACAGAAACTACAGACAAATTTTATGTCCTATAGAGATTGCTATAGATTTCAGCATTTGGAGGTGGGGCTTGTGAAAGGCACAGTAAAAACGACCTCAAAATTGTTTAACTGGTCACCGGTATTTTTCAGATGCACATCAAGAATTAAGCACCCAGAATTGCTTTCTAACAGCTCCAAAAGGCTTCTTTATAAAGAGAAATCTGGAATCCCTATGGCCTGGCACACTAAACTCTGAGTCAAAAAGGAATAAGGAAGAAGCTAACACTGACATCTGGGGAGGGAATATGCGCTGATCCCCTTGAGTTGCCTTACTCCAGATTCTGGGATCCTAAGAATCCCATGTCAGAGTTCCTGTGTGTCAAGAGAACTGTTGGTTTCCACACTCTTTTTACAGTCAAGAAATGAGTGTAACAACTTAAAGTCACCTCTAGAGCAATTTTGGGACTGTAAGAAGCTGAAAAAGTGTATCAGCTAGCAGGCTCAGGTAGAAGATGGAGACTGTGCACTGTTTGTTTTATAACTTGCTTTTGAAGCCCTTGTAGATGAAAACATATAAATCAAAAGCTCTTGAGAGGAGGAAAAAACTTACGAAGTCCATATATTCTCCTTGCTTTGTTGTCAACAGTTAAGTAGGTTAGCGTGACATACATTGGTGCCCATCCTTAAGAAGAGAGTGGAGAAAGGAAGGAAAACATGATACAGTGGGACACCTGCAGTTCGTAAGCTTGTTGATTGATCTGGATGAAAGACACTGGGATTTCAAATGGAGCCTACACCATTGGCCATCCATCCCAGTGCTCAACACTTACCTGTCTCTTCCCTTGCAGACTGCTTCTCCAAGCTCCCTGGAGCTGCCCCACTCACACCTGGGCTCCACCAGCCTCTGACGCTGCCTTTGGATTTGGTAGTGGTTTTAGCCCATGTTGTCAGAAACAAGGTTAACAGCAGAATTCCTGCCTCACAGCCTTCTTATCCACAGTCCTGAGTAACATGCTCTGACAAGCTCTGAGTGGTCCTGCTTTAGCAGGGGAGTTGGACTAGATGACCTCTATGGTCCCTTCCAACTCTAAAAATTCAGTGAAATTCAGTGAAATAGTATCTAGGTGTTCACCAAGATGGAGATCGGTTCATTACATGCAGTTTCAAAACTATTCTGATCTTTTCTATGCTTTCACCCATGTCCCTTTTCTGAGACAGCATAAATTGTGCCATTGCGCCTACATCCAGCATTAATTGCCCCAATTCCCCATGCTGTGGTGAAAAAAATGCTGTGCAATACCCACCCTAATCGACTGTGGATCAGAATTGTTAGGATTCAAATGGCTAGCTGAGGCCATGCACAGCTTTATTGTCCTGCCCTGCAGAACCTAAGCTACTGTTTTCTGAGGTGGCTGTACCACAAAGTCATAAAAGTTAGGAGTGGAGATATCCTGTTCAGTTATCTGGTCTTTTTTTGCAGGAAACCCACAGCAGGATGTTTCCCTAACAAAACTGTTCTAGTGTTTAGTACAACCTCTTTTCAAAAGTGCCTGCATGACAGAATCTGCCAGCTATGTCAAGGTACAAGTCACATTTCAGAGGGGCACGGTGACCGCTGGGGTTGAGAGTCAGCATTCAACGTCTGCTTGTGCAGGGCTTTCTCCGAGGCTTGCTTTGATGTCTGCGGTGGATGAGCTGGCCAGGTCTGCCATCGGCTCTTTCATTTCTGTCTGGAACATCACAGTTGTCACATCTGCTCTGGAAAATCAGGTGTTCCTACCCATCTTATTTAGATATGTGGGATGTAAGCTGGGTGTAATATCAATGTGGAAAAAAATAGACCCTTGACAGTGGTGCCGTTGACTTCATTCAATCATCTCAGACTGGGCCTGCAGGCTGTGTTGAGATGCCTTTGCTTGAAATCAGCGTGCCACGTCCCGAGCAGTGCTCAGGCCATGGAGGGTTGATGGCTCGCAGCATCTGACAGATTTGAGATCCGTTTTGCTTACACCTTTCCCCACCAGAATCACAATTGCATTAAGGACGGTGTTTTCATTGCAGGGAATGGCACTGTTGAGCTAACCTTCATGACATTGCAGAGATGTTTCCCACAGAAGTAGAGGAAAAAAAAAAAAAAATGAAGTGTGACTTCTATGGTGATTCAGTTGTGCTGTCCACGCAGACAGGATCACCTCGGCGCCAGCTATTTGACTTTTTTTAACTGCGTTTATGGCAGTTAAGGGGGAAGAGGCGAGGAGGACTCTAACAAGGTGATTTGTTTTTAAGCCTGTTTGGTGTTGTTTAGCTATCTCACACTATTCAAACACAGGTGTGTGTGTGCATAGCCGGGTTGTGGTAGCTCAGTGCTAACAGCCAAACTAAACACTGGAATTTCATGGTGAAACAGTTTATTTTTTCTTCTTCTGTAAAATGAATTTAGTGCTGGTGAAAAATATGCATAGACATCCTGGAGACTGAAGGGCTCTGTTTGCCCTTGTAGCAGTTACATCCAGGCAGGGCAAACCCTCTTCATCCCCAGTTCTGCCAAAACAATCTCCGAGCAGGCGAGATCCTTTGCAGCACTTTCAGATGCTATGGGCCCTTCCATCCCTGGCCATCACTGACAAGGAGACAGTGGAAGGCAAAGGATTTATTCTTAGCTGCCACAGGTTAGGGCTATGCATTGGGAGGCAAACTGGAATCATGGTGGCTGTGCTGGACTGGGGCTTGGGCGAGTTGCAGGGAG
Source organism: Calidris pugnax (assembly GCF_001431845.1). Lineage (NCBI taxonomy): Eukaryota > Metazoa > Chordata > Aves > Charadriiformes > Scolopacidae > Calidris > Calidris pugnax. The sequence goes on from NW_015091072.1 coordinate 4,039,738, forward strand.
GAGAGCATACGTTGATCTCCTCTGGAATCTGTTTCTCAGCCAACCTTATGCCTAGTAAAAATCAGACAAGATCAGCAAAAAAAAAATTAAAAATAAAAATATAAATCTACTTAATCAGCATTAAAGCTCGTGATTTAGGAAGCATCAGGAAATGCAGAAAAATGTCACATTAGAGATACTGACTTTCAAGTATGTTGCCATTTATACAATGCTGTTCCTTTCCTGTGATTAGGAGGCCAAGTTAATATATTAGTATGTTCTAAAATGTGTACTGTTTTGTTATTTCTGTTTGTACAAAATAGCAGCATTTGCTTAGTACAGACTGAATCACTTATTTTTTAGGAGGAAATATTTCCTAATTTAGTCATTTAAATTGAAACAAGAGACTGTTTCGACCTTTATTGTCATGCTATTGACATAGCATGATAGGAAGCATGCATTACTATTGAGGGCAATGGAATACAATTTAAAAAACACTAATATCTAAGAAAACCAAAATGGTGAAATAAAAATGCTCACAAGTTTTTTTATAGCACAGGATTAATTTTTGGAAGCAAAAAAAAACAAACCTTCAAACTATTTCCTGCAAGTCAAACATCAAAAAGTTGATGTTTCAGGTGTACTGAAAGGTCTCCATTTATCCTCCTGTTACTTGAACTAAAATAAAAATAAAATTAGAGAAATTAGAGAAACCTCCATGTGGTATAAACCAGCCACTAAGAAGGACCTGAATAGTTCTGCCACTAATTTTTGTCCTTTCAAGGAGCCCTCTGAGAGAACAACAGAAGGATAAAGACAAAAATTAAGCCTGCTGCTACTCAGTTCAGTTCAGTGCAGCGTACCCTGAATACATGACCCAGTCTGGATTAGCTTTAAGCACAATCTTACTGGACAATGTTTGCATTGACTGGCTTGGGTGGCTGACTTAGCAACCTCCTCCCTAGGGTCCTTCTGGAGCCCATGGAGACAAAAGTTTCTTCTGGAAGACGGCATTGCTTGCATCTCCTGATGGACCAGGGTCTTTCTTGTTCTTTGCTGGCTTTGGTGGGCAACGAGATGGTCACCCTCCTATCGGTTGTTTGATGGGGTGGCTCCCTCTCCTCCTCCTACCAGGACTGCTTGGTGATTTAATTAGGTGCATGCTAAAAGATCTCTCTGGCTTTGATCCAAAATGCTCAGCCTTGTGCAAGATGAAGCTTTTGTCAGACAGGCAAAGAGTGAGCACCTTGCTCACTGGTGGGGAGGGTTGGTGGGTGGTAGCACCATGGCTGGGAAGGGGCAGGACTTCCCAGCAATGCACATCCCTGGCACTGGAAGCTGGTGGGATTGGGAGAGGAGGGGAAGGAGATGCAGTACCTGACCTATCAGGAATCACACACGTGTAAAGGAGGTGGCACAAGCTGTGGTCATGGAAAAGACCCCGGTGAAGATGAATGTCTGCGTACTCTGAGCTCGGAGGTGATATCCAGTGAGAGTGGAATGAGTTACTGTGACTGCCCTTCTGGTTTATTTTTGTCTAGGGGAAGAGAAGTATTGTCTTTTGTGTGCAGTATGTTTATAACTCAATTTCCCTTCTGACTGATGCCTTGCTCCATGCTCTCTTCTCCTCCTCCATCTGGTTTCTATTGTAGTTTTAAATGAGGACGGTTTGGCTGTCTGGCAGAACAAGCGGGGTCTGTGTGACACCAGCTGCCTCTTCCAACTTCTAAGCCTCCAGCACAGTTTTAATTATAGAAGTGTCAAGATTGGACACCCCCAACCCCTCCCACCCCTTTCTGTGCCTGCACGCACATGCACCCCCCTGCCACAAATCCCTGTCCATGTCCAATCTTCCCTCAGGAGAGACCCAGCTCTGCCATTTATGTGTGCCCTGTAATGCTGATTGAGTCTTGTTGTAAAATGCATGCTGGAGTCCATACCTTCCCTCATTCATGGCCTTTGTTTTGGTTCATCGGGGAGCCACGTCCGAAATAATCAAACCACTTCAGAGATGGCTGGAAGTAGGAGGGAGCTGCTCACTGCCGCTCTAACCTCACCTCCCCCAAGTGCCCGAAAGATTCAGCTTTGTAGGAGATCAGAGCTGCTCAGGAATTTCAGAGCTGTAGGTTCTGCTCAAAGAAAACATTTATTGTGCTCCAGTTTCATACAAGCGCTGCATTTAGGGGCTTGCTTTGCAGGAAGCCGATGCAGTCCCTTCACCTCCAGGGATCTGAGGTCAAAGTCTGTAATTTTTGGTTGCAAGTGAAATGTGTCCTATGTGGGATTTTTTTTGAATCACAAAACTGCCATGCATTTTGGCGTAACTGACTGTTTCTCTTCATAAGTGCCAAAGACCTGGTACAACAGAACATAACGTACATGATGAGTGCAGGACACTGGTAGAGATTTGTAAGAAGTCCAGGGCTGGAAAAGCAGGGAAGACTGCAGGACTGGAGTAAGAGATACTGGCAGAGCTCAGTCCATATTGTCGATCTGCAGTCTATAGGCTGTCTCTAACATGGAGTCTTTACTCTCTTTCAAAAAAGGGTTGAATTTTATACGTTTGCCCCAGATTATTCCCCTCAGGCCAATTTTTTTCTTACCAGTCCTCAACAGATGGATCTGGGCTTCTCTGGTTTGTGTGTAAGAGGTTTGCTTACCTGCCTGAGGCCTCTTGACCTAATTTATCCCAAGGAAACTTAAAAGTCAGCAAAATAAAGTAGTGTGATTTAATAGGTCTTACTTTCAAGAGGTCAAATTAGTCACAACAGACATCAGTATATCCATTTTTAGTTGGTATGGTTATTAACATTGAGGTTTTAAAAAGTATCTAAAAAAGGGCACTGTGGGCACAGGCCCCATTTGTGTGGCAGCTAGACACCATCATATGAAGTTTGTCTATATGGAAGGTTATTTAATTTTTAAACAAGCCTTGTCACATGCCTTTCCTGATCAAATAGGTTTTCTGTTCAACTAATTCTTCTTTTTCCAGGTGGCATGGAGTGGTTCACCCACTTTTCCACCCAAATGGATCTAAAGTGAGCATGGATCTGTCTAGCTTTCATTTTTGCCATTTGCATTAGATTTATTCCCAGAGATGCCTACCAAGAAGGAAATCTTAATATGCCATGTAAGCATAGCTTCTGCCACAAAGATGGCACAGCCTGACCAGCCAGACATGAAGAAGAGGGCTGAAGTAATTTCCTTTTCCTTTTCATCATGTCTAGCATGCTCATAATCATATGATCTGAGTTCCCTACTGCAGTTACAGATAATCAGGTCTTACTCAGAGATAGACAAGTCCTCTTTCTTGATGTGTCACTTGGGCTTTTCTTGGAAGGGTTTTAAGGAAATTTCATGCTTTTCTTTTGCTGTCTTCTTCCACATCATCTGGTCCTCTTACGAAGTAGGTGCTGTAGGCACTGAGATGAATGCTTCCTATGTTCTTTCTGGAAGGCATTGATATGCCTTCTCGAAAGTCTTTGAGGAGAGAATCCTGTAGCTCTGTGACTGCTGTGAACAAGGCTTTGACTCTGTAGACTTCACCTGTTCCCTTGGTGATTTCATGGCTTCCCATGAACGCTGTTGCTGTAGTAGGCAACGGCTCCTGCCTGAAGCTGAGCTGTTAGTCTTCGTATAGGCACTGAGATGAATGCTTCCATGTTCCTTCCGGAAGGCATTGATGTGCCTTCTCCTCAAAAGTCTTTGAGGAGAGAATCCTATAGCTCTGTGACTGCTGTGAACAAGGCTTTGACTCTGTAGACTTCACCTGTTCCCTTGGTGATTTCATGGCTTCCCATGAACGCTGTTGCTGTAGTAGGCAACGGCTCCTGCCTGAAGCTGAGCTGTTAGTCTTCGCCCAACAACTTGAGGGTCTTAAGAATCGGCTTGAAATGTGACACAGCATGACTAATGTGCCTGCATTATTAGTCCCTGCTGAAAAAACTAAAAAGTCAATTTTTCCCTGTTGTTCTGGAGAGGCTCCATTAACTGAGGAGTGTTAGTCTGTTTGGATCATTTATACTTCCAAGTAATACACTTTGTGTATTCCTGCATTTGGTTAGCCAAAAGAGAAGAGAAGGGACACACAGGAAGGACCTCTTTACCTCCCTTGATGAGGGTCGGGAAGCAGAAGAGTAGCACTTCCCTGACCAACAGTAATAGCATGTCACTGAGGAAGGCACCAGTTTGGGAGCCTTCCTCACCAGAGCCTGTGCCCTGGTCTGCTTGGCAGGGGCGAGTCCACCTGTGACCAGGCTCTGGCCTTAGTGGCACGGGTGAGAAATACAATAATGTACCAGCTGGTTTTTGTTCAGGCTGCCGTTGGAGTGCTGTCTCTGGATGCCGCCTGATGAAGCACATGTTAATATGTCATTATGGTCCTGAACTTTGAGCAGAAGAACCCTGGGAAGGTCCAGCCAGAGACATTATCTCTGTGGTATCTCTGAGATGCAGTTGTTGCTACACCTGGCTTTCCAGTCAAATACATGGCTTAGTCTGGCTTCTTCCACACAGCTTTCTGAATGTGCAGTGCAGCAGAGTCAGTATTACAGAGGGGAACTTTAACTTCTGCATTTACTGACTTTTGTGCTTATGGCTGTGTGGATCATTGCATTAAATACACAGTAGTTTCTAGCACCTAATAAGGAAGGACTCTCTTACTGTTATTGTTACAGCTAGGGTTGTTATAGTACTAGGGACAGGGAGGCTTGGTCTGACCAAGAGGATGAGGGTTTCCTATATCTATATAGAGGGGAAAAAATAAACATATGCTTTGGGTCCAGGTCTGGATGTAAATGTTGTGCCTCAACCTCCTCTCAGCTTTAAGGCTGCTTAAGTCTTTGGCTGGCTATACTGATGGAGTTCTTTTGAAGCCAATGTCAGATTTTGTCAGTGTGCAGATCTAGTCAATATTTGAACTTTATACCCCCTCTGAGGGAGTTTATGAGCACTGAACTGTGGGTATGTAGGCTTATATGGAAGTGCAAATGCTCCTCTGATTTCTATCCAAGCCAATCAGACCTTTTGGCACAATTTAGAGAGGCTGGAGCTCTATCTTGGGGAGGGGGGAGGTTCCCAGGACCTCATGCCTTACCTCATGCTTTCAATTAGAATGAAAATTCTTCTTTTTCTGGAAAGGAAAGAAAAACGGAGAGAGAGAAACCCTACCTTTCTTCCCACAATGTTTCTATGACTTCAGAGTCTGTCATTGTCATATGTCAATGAGTACATTATGGCAAAACCATAGCATATCCTCACTTTGCAAATTGTCTACAGCCACTTTGTGGGGTTTATTTTTGATTTGCCCTGAGTGCTCCCATTGCTGTACCCTTCCCTGCATCTGCAGAGAGTCTCTGATTTTGTTTCATGAAACTGTCTCCTCTGTGGTGAGTTGTGCGAGTTCTCGGTGTGTATTCATTGGGCGTCTTGCCTTACTTTCCTCTCTTAGTCCCCTACGTGCTGAAGAGCTGCGCGGAGTTCATTGAGACTCATGGCATTGTGGATGGGATCTACCGCCTCTCAGGAGTGACATCCAACATACAAAAGCTGAGGTAAGGGCAATCTGTCCGGGTGCCAGAGGGATTCAGTCGCATCGCTCGGTATCTTTTTGCTGTTAGTCCCTCAGGCACAGACTTGGGCCAACAGAGCTCTACACTGATGCAGAAGATAAACTGTCTCTGAAGCTGGTAACAGGGAAATACAACATTTCAGGGATTAGTCCATGACAAAATAAAAAATTATCTCCCTCTGCAACTATATAATGGGAAAGGCCTGGAGGGCCTCGGCACAAATGCTGAGTTGTTCTCTCTCAAGACAAAGCAATATCTTTATATCAGTTTGGGATCCACTCATGGGACCATGTTAGGGAAACCAGAAACTAGTTGAAACCTCGTGGCCTGATCGCAGGATACAATCTGGGCCAGGCTGCAGAGACATCTTTGCTTTCTGGTTTGTTTGTTTCTTCTAGATGTAAAAGAGTACTTAGGGTGGAGTACTGAGATGCTGCATCTCTTTATTTGCCTACATTGTTATGTTTCCATATTGTTTCAGACAAGAGTTTGTTTCTGACCAATGCCCGGATCTGACAAGGGAAGTTTACCTCCAGGACATCCACTGCGTGGGGTCACTCTGCAAGCTGTACTTCAGGGAACTGCCCAACCCCCTCCTCACTTATGAGCTCTACAAGAAATTCACGGTGAGACCTTTTGCTGTTCTTGTTCCTCTCCAGCAGTGTGGATGTGCTGCAGGTTCCTCCATGACAGCTGTTTGGGATTCACTCCAACGTCTTGGCTTCTGGTGCATCTATCTGTATAAACATTTCTCAGTGTTCTTCCCTTCCTGTCTTGCGCTGGCTCTCTTTCCCTCTCCTTGTTTCTTTCCCCAATTTCATGTTTGTTTCTCTCATCTTCTCTGTTTTTCCTCCCCTTCATCTAGCTCATTTTTTTTGCTGCATTGCTTCCCCGCTGTTACTCTTTCTCCCTGCAGTGCACCTCCTCCCAGAATTACTAATTCTTGTTCTTTTCCTCATTACTGTCCATCACTGAAAGCCTTCTGGGTTACCTGGGATCATAATCACAAGGGTGCAGTTTCCTCCTCCCTGTCCCTTTGACAGTCCCTGACACCTGCACAAACTGATTGTTCAGCCCCTGTGTAAAGCACCAACTTTTCTGCTTCTGTAGCATTTTTCACATAGTTTGTCAGAGTGCAGATGATGACGCAGGCTATGCCAGTTATGGCATATCCGGTCTATCACGTCATAAATACAAATGGCAGAGGAAAGTGGCAGCTGGCCAAGCAGAAATCTCTAACCTTGTTTAAAGAGATTATAATTCAAAGAGTAGTAACGCGATTCTGCAAAACATCCATAGATTATACATCGATACACTTGGAGCCTAGGAGCAGACTGCAGGGGAGCAGGAAAATAAGACCACAAAGCCTGAATTTTTAAGAGAAGTGGCTAATTTTGATGACAGATAATATTTTATTAAAAGGTGGCACAGCAAGCTATACTTGTTGTTAAGGTTGCCTGCTTCTTACTGCTCTAAATCCACTTTCAGTTGTTTATGACACCAACAAATTTAAATCCAGTCATTTAGGCTGAAATCTGATGTACCAGAGGTGTGAATTTTCAGCTAAAAGTATTCAGCAATCTCTTAAAATTACTTGGAGGAGGGGGGGATGGGAAAGATTGCTTTCTCAGTGTTAGAGACATCCGTCCTTTGTTAAGAATTTCTGTTATCCTACTCTTTCCCATTTTCTGGGAGGTCAAGGGGACAGACATTGCCAAATATGTCAGATGTTGCGGAGAAGAAGTTTTGCAAAATCACGTCCGAACGAAATAGGAAGTAGCAAGCAACCTTCTCTTCAGGTGTTGCTGTCCACATTGCCTCTCTCCCGAATCAAGCACTTCCAAGTGGCACTGCTATGGCACAGGAGGCATTGAGAGAGATCCACAGGGTCCATGCAAGAAGATGACATTCTCCAAATCTCCCTGTTGCCTGCTATAGGAAGAGTCAGGCACATCTGTGCCCTTTACTGTAGGGCAAAGCCAGATGGGACCAGCCAAGTAGCAACCTGCTATAAGAAGTCAGGTAGCTGATAGAGACTACAACTGAGCTGGGGAACACGGGGTGGGAATTGGCTCACTGTTCTGCCTGACAGATACGCAGTAGTGTTAGGTGTCTTGCTGTTTTGATGCCATATTTTAAGTAAGATTGGTCTGTGTTTCAAGGTGATGTATAGTCAAATCTTCAGCCAGAATACTGAGCACATTGGAAAAATTGACCTGTGTCCTCAGGATACAGGGATGCTGAGGATATAGGGTAGGATTTCTAGACTAGAGACAGTTAGGATGAATAGGATCTTGAAGATACAGGGTATTATTCAACCATTCAAAGTAACTGATGAGTCTCATTCTTGTTGAAGCTATTTGGCTGGTGTCTTTCTGGCTATCACTACTGATTTATGAAAGAAAAATGCTCTAAAGGAAACACGAAGATTTAGATGGAAGCTTTTTTTAGGAAAGAATGTTTGCTGAAAAGTGCAGTTTTGGGATGATGACTTGCAGATTTTCGGTAGATACATTTGGTAAACAGTTTCATTCAAAAACAAAAGGGAAAACATTTCTGTAACTGTCTAAATGTTTCTTTTACAAATACTTTCTAAAGGAAAAGTTTCAACATTAAATCAACACATCTAACTCTTAAATAAAACGTTTTTCAGAAAAGGGTTAAACAGCCCCAAACTTAAATTATAATTTCTTTCACTTACAGTTGAGTGTGATGTTTTGGTCAATCACAAACAATTGTTTATTAAAATCTTCAGTCAGAGCCCCTAAATGTTATCACTTTGGATTGACCTAAAAGGGATTTTTTTTTTAATCTCCGGCTTTTTAGTTTGTCCACTCAGCCACAAAATCCATTATTCGCATAAATCTACCCAGTAGGGATTTATAACGGGTAACCCAGCTGACAGGAAGCACAGTGAGACACCAGGAGGAAAGAAAGAAAAAAGAACAATTCCCCAGGGAGCAGAAAAGTTGCTAGAAGCGTGTGTACATGTGGGGTGTCTGGACTGGGAACGGTGGCAGCTGTGCCTCAGCAGAAGAGTGCTGGTAGGAGTGAAGGATGCATGCTAATCCCTGCCTGACTCTGTCGGAGCTGTCTCTGAGATGGGATAGGCTCCACTTTGAGTCAGCAGAGTGATTCAGACATTTGTGGTTAAGGAAAGTAAAATTCCTAATGGCTAGGGAGGGGTTGGCCTTTTGGTCATCGCCTTTTGGTCAAGTTCATGGATGCAACATCCCAGTCATGACCTCACTGGCTATCAGCTTTTGCAAAAGAATGCCCTCTCCTGCTCTCCACGTTGCCATCTTGTATTCTAGTGATGGATGCATGTTTCACAGGATGGGGAAGTTGACTCTGCTTGGCTTTTTCTAGCCTGGGCACAGAGGGACTAAGTGCTCCCTCACAGCAAATCAGCGGTAGAAGGTCAAGTCTACCTTCTCTCTCCAGTCTCTATTCTACTTTTTAACTAGGGATTATGAATTGTACAGTTCCAGAATCACCAGTGGAGTAAAAAAATCCTAAATGACATAAACTCATTTAACAGACATGTAATAAATGAAGTTATTGCTTCTTCCTTGAATTATGTATTCTGCTGCTGTATTCCTGAGTTTTGAAGAGGGCCTCAGATTTCAAAGGCACAACACTTTTGGGTCAGAAATGTGGCTCAGAGGTTTGAACGGGTCAGGACCTCAGAGAAGCTAGTATTCACTTGCTGTCTAAGCATGAGGTCTTTGAGACCTGGAAGTTAAATATAGGAATGAAAATCAGCACTGGGAGAGAAAACACCATGTACAATGTAGTTGAATTCTAATGTTTCAGATGGAGTAGTTAAAGTTTATGTTTCTCTCCATCTCCATCTTTGGACAAGGCCATTCAACTGGAAACTTTGCATGAATGTCACAAGAGTTCTCATACATAGGATTTCTAGGCTGATGGTAATAGGTTTTTTATTTAAAACAAAAAAAAGGAGCTGTAATTATGGGTAAAAAGTACAAGAAGGAGTTAACCTACCTTTAATTTGGGCAAAACCAAATGCATCTGCATCTCATGTACACCAAACTAGTGAGATCACTTGTTTTTCTTTGCTATCACACAAATGAGAAGTTCAAACCAGAGGGGATAGATCTCAATTCCTGGTGCTAGGGAATAAAACATGACTCATATTCATCTCTGGCCTTGAAACTGGCAATGTTTGGTTTGCTGGTGGTTGTACATGAGAAGTGGTCTGCTTGGAAAGGGACAGTGACCAGAACAGAGATGGCAGCACCAGCAGTGTGGATGTTGTAGTGACTGCTACAACAAGATGCTTCTCTAGTTGCGGCTGGTAATTTCAGGTTCATAATGTTTAAGCGACGGGTGGTTTGGGACGGGTAATTTCCTTCCTTTCCTTTCCTAGCAGCGCTGACGTCTGTCTGTAGGCAAAGCTTCGGCTGGCAGTGTGGGTCCCAGCATCTTTCTTTGAACTCGATCCAAACTCCAGTGGCAGCAGGGTAGGCAGGAGGTTCCCAGACAGTCATGCATTGTTTGAACTGGCTGGTGGTTTGTCCTCCCCCAGCACAAATATTGAAAGGGAATAGCTGAACAGATGAATACCAATGCAGTCAACTTCTAGGAATGCAGACAAAAGCTTATAGTGGCTCTCTAGGCTCTTGGACCATACAGACTTGCTCAAGACCAAGATGTATACCCTTGATTCTGTCTAATGTAGTCTAACCCTGAGTATAAGAATTTATTAATCTACCTGGACAGTGATTTTGCTAAGGTTTCTCCCATCATAAAAGATGAAAAAACAATCCCTATAGCTATAATTAAACGACAGCCAAAATATTGCTAATTTTGAAGAATATTAAACATGTATATCCAAGATGTTTTCATAACACAGGGCTTGAAAGACCTGCTTCATTTTTAACACTTCTTTTTTTTGGGGAGGGGGCAGTTACTATTTTTCATTTTTTCCATTATTTTCATTTCTCTCTTTCCCACTCTTTCTATTCCTCCCATCACTGCCCAAGTTAAAAAAGGGAAAAAGAACAAACAAACAAGAACATAAACATAACTCTTAAATAAAGGTGTCAGTCCTTAAATGCCCCTCTCCCCACACAAAGCGACTTCTTCTACCAATAACTCTGTAGGGTAACAAGAGAGCATTCCCTCTGAGACAGGCTGTCTCGTGTGACCTTTCTTATCCCTCTTCCTTTTCCCCTGAGTCCATTGCCAGGGCAGACTGTTTCCTTATATCTCCACAGGAAGCAGTATCACGCTTCCCCGAGGACGAGCAGTTGGCACGAATTCAAAATGTCATCCAGGAGCTCCCACCATCGCATTACAGGTGAGAACGTGTCCACCGAGGTGCTGAGGAACACCATGGTGACACTCACCATCAGGGAATATTGCCTGAAACAGCACTGGACTTAATTTCCAGAAGTCAGTTCCCAAAAGCTGACTCACCATTTCCAAATCTGACAACAATTTGTCTGGCATTTAAATATCATTGAACAAACTGTTGTTAGTGATTGAACAAGCTCTCCTTGCCGCAGTCTGTCATCCTCTCTCCCTGGGTATGATCCCTCTGCCACCCTTGGCCAGTGTCCTGAGTGTGGTGAGGAGAAGATGATCTGCTGGAGGTCCTTGAGCAAGAGCTAAGCCCTCAGACTTTGCAGCACCCCACTCCCTCTCCCATCCATCTGCCATCTTCTTTGCACCCATCACACTAAAAACATCGACCATCCTTGTCCCAACCTGTGGGGAGGATGTACCAAGACATGAAATAACAGCTCAGCAAATCTCTGCTGCACTGGGGACACAAAGCGACTTCTTCTACCAATAACTCTGTAGGGTAACAAGAGAGCATTCCCTCTGAGACAGGCTGTCTCGTGTGACCTTTCTTATCCCTCTTCCTTTTCCCCTGAGTCCATTGCCAGGGCAGACTGTTTCCTTATATCTCCACAGGAAGCAGTATCACGCTTCCCCGAGGACGAGCAGTTGGCACGAATTCAAAATGTCATCCAGGAGCTCCCACCATCGCATTACAGGTGAGAACGTGTCCACCGAGGTGCTGAGGAACACCATGGTGACACTCACCATCAGGGAATATTGCCTGAAACAGCACTGGACTTAATTTCCAGAAGTCAGTTCCCAAAAGCTGACTCACCATTTCCAAATCTGACAACAATTTGTCTGGCATTTAAATATCATTGAACAAACTGTTGTTAGTGATTGAACAAGCTCTCCTTGCCGCAGTCTGTCATCCTCTCTCCCTGGGTATGATCCCTCTGCCACCCTTGGCCAGTGTCCTGAGTGTGGTGAGGAGAAGATGATCTGCTGGAGGTCCTTGAGCAAGAGCTAAGCCCTCAGACTTTGCAGCACCCCACTCCCTCTCCCATCCATCTGCCATCTTCTTTGCACCCATCACACTAAGGATTGTTTGGTCCATGTCCCATCCTCAGCCACCCCAGAGAACAGTTGTTCAGATGTTCACTGCCATCCCATGGAAATGCTGGTGCTGTAATTCCTCCATTCTATGAGGCCTGTTGTGCCATTGTAGATACTGCCTTCCTTGAGCAGGAGACAACTCTGAGTTCAGGGCTGGGTCTGAGCCTTGCTGTCCCAGTAGGTGGACATCGGTCACTTGACACTTTTTTCTCTCTTCATATGGAACCACTACAGAACACTGGAATACCTGATCAAGCACCTGACTCACCTGGCCTCCTTCAGCAACATGACCAACATGCACACCAGAAACCTGGCCTTGGTGTGGGCCCCCAATCTCCTCAGGTACAGTAGAGAGTCTTCTCATTCAGAGCACCATGCTGAGCTCCAAGGGGAGTGTCAGCACCTGAGTCTGGAGACCCATCCCTTGAGAGAAATGCAAAGACAGGGAAAAGCAGAACAACTAAAGGGAGCAGTATTGCAGAACAAACAACTTTGAAAAGGACAAAAAATCCTGCCAGGTTGAATAATCTGAGATTTTACTGCCAGCATCCAAGGAAGCTTGTGGTTTGGTGTGTTTCTTATATAAAAAAAAAAAAGCTGTTATTTGCAAGTTGAGTACATCGATTTAAAAATGAGGAGTTAGCTCATCACTGTGGAACGGAAATGACATTTCTGACAGTGCCAGTACTACAGCAGTGGGGCAATGAGAGACAGCATGGCTTGGAAGGGTGGGCAACAGCAATAAGACGACAGGCCTGTGCCCAGATCTGCTTGAACATAAGTGAAATGAGCTTTGTGGGCTTAAGATGGCATCTAGTGCCAGATCGCAAGGCCACCAGCTAGTTTGTCGTGTTTGCTATGCCTGGCACTCTGCTGGGAAGTGGCCTGGATAAGATGCAGGCAGAGGTTTGGCTGATACGTTGTAAAGCTGAGCAGAAGAAAAAATAGTATCTGGAAAAAAAAAAATATTTTGTGTCTTGTTGAAATTCCCTTCTGTGTCTATCCCACACCCATATATCGAGAGGAATGAACTATGCAGGGAGAATCCTGGACTTCACTGGGCAGGAGAGAGGTGCTGGCAGAGCTGGGAGGTAGCCCTGGGCTGGCAGAGGACAGGAGGAAGAGACATTGGCTAGAGAGGTACAGGCCTGAAAAATATTCTCTAAAGAGTTATTTCACCCTTTTAAATCACAAATCAGGCAGAGCAGGTTCTGAAAATGAATCAAGTGTTGACTCCATTGTATATCATAAAGTAGACCTTTACTACTGAGACATTTTCATTCTAGCATCTATCCTTGTCAAAAAAACTGAAGTCTGTTTCCTTTTGCAATCTTTTGTAAGAGCAAGCCCCAGGGAGGGTAAGAAAGGAGCAAGCAATGCAACTGCACCCTGCTTACAGGGTTATCCTCTTGGCAATGCCCCAAGCTATTATCTAACACACCAGTCATTAGCTTTACAAAGGATCCATTGCCCAGAGATAATTTCTTCGGCAACACTTTGGCATGTCAAGATAAGGAATGTTTCTTTGCTGAGAGCAAGAGTGAGAATGTGGGAGTGCAGGGGGGCGGAGAAGAGACTACTGGGGCACACGGCAAAGCATCGAAAAAATTGGCATGGGGAAGACCTGAGCAGGGTTCTAAGGGATTTTGCTGGGAGATGACTGAAGCATTGAGTAGGGATCAGGAAGCAGTGTTTGAAGGCTCCTGAATTGTCTTTCTAGCCCAACTTTGAAATATCTAGAAGAGGAGCATAGAGGGAGAAGAGCGGAGTTTGAGAGTCACAGTTTCATCTACTGCTGAAGAATGCAGAAGTGAAGTAAGGAAAATACCACGGGCAGGAAAGAGAGCAGCAGAAGTGACAGAGAAAACAGGGCAAATAATTTTTAAAAGAGTGAAAAGGCAGCAAGGATGAGGGTCCATGAGGGAAAGAGAGCAAGGGGTGCAGCAAGAGTGGGGAAACCATCCTTGTTCCAAGTCTTGCGGGCAGAAAGCTGCTCTCTCCTTCCCTGGGGCTGTTGTATGGCACTGCTGGCCATTAGTATACTTCTTTCCTGGTGCAGGTCAAAGGAGATTGAGGCAGTTGGCTGCAATGGGGACGCAGCTTTCCTGGAGGTGCGAGTGCAGCAGTTGGTGATTGAGTTCATCCTGAATCACGTGGATCAGATCTTCAACAACAACAGAAAAGCCAGCTGTGCGGAGAACATTGGTAACAACCTCCCTGAACCACTCTATGTGTTATTTGCCATGTACTCCAGCTCTAACTGTATCCCCTGCCACTAATATTTCAAGCCCATCGACCATTACTGTGCTCACAGACTGCCCTAAACACACCTTGAGCCCAATCCCTAATTGTCCTTGTATTGTTCATCCACATCTCCAACATTTTGTTTTTGAATACCAGCCTCCTTCAGTCTGCTGACTCAGGTTGCCCTATGGCTCATCTTTTACACGCTCTCACTTGGCTTAACCTTTTCTGCAAAAGGAAGACCACCTGATTGCTTCTCAATCCTGATCTAAGCTTTCTCTCTAAGCCCAACAGCCGCAGTCTCAGTTCTTCTCTCAGGCTCCCTCAATTATAATTCTTCATACCAATGATACCTGCCCTGCAGCCACCATATCCACCCAAGTCAGAAGCCACACTCCCAAGACAAAACTTAAGCTTGTGTTCTAAGAACGTATGTCTTGTATTTAGGGACCTTTTATAAAAAGAGATTTTTTTTCTTTTTTTTATTTCTGGGACATCCGCAGTTTTGGGAAATGCTGATTTTTCTTATTTAGTGACAGGTTTGTCAAAATGCTTTTAAGCCTGTGAAGTGAGAGGGCTTGAATCGACCGTGACCTCACATAATTTCAGAAATATGTTCTGTTTTACACACTAGGAAGACTTGTAATATCTGCAGAAGTAAGCGAGTGACCTTTCTGCTTTCCAGCCCTGTGTCAGCTTATCCTGTCCACCTTTCCCTTGACATGGGGCATTCCCTACTAGTCTGTCCTTGGAGCCCACAGTTCCAGTGTGGTGCCCTGCTCGACCTGGAGCACCCTTACTCTACCAGTGCGTGTGCCATTCCTGTGCCCTTGTTTCTGCCCTGACAGAAGGCACAGAGTGAGGAACTGTACCCATACTGCCATAAGCACTGCAGCAAAAACACTGACTAGTAAATTCCAAGGCTTCTCATTGTACTCTAGGTCACTGGCCCAAAACTGGCCTGAGTGCTGAACACCACTGGCCTTTAATTTGTGTGGAGTCAGGAGAGGAACATGCTGATGGTCCCAGTTGATTTCTTAGTGGGAAAGTGCCCCTTCAGCTAGCCCCTCTGCACAGGCAGGAGCTTGCACCCTGCTTCAGCAGCAGGGGTAAGTACTGAGTGGACTCCAGAGACTGCCCTTCATGCACCTTGAGGAGGTCTGTTTAGGACAGGGCTGCTGATGGGAAGCTGGTTTTGCCACTGCCCACGCAAACAGAAACCTTCAGTTCCCAGGGCTATCAGTCACACTGCTTTCCATAGCCCTGAAATGCACTAGGAAGGTAAAGTAATGCTGGTGTTCAGAACAGCACCCCTCCCAGAACAAGACAAGGAGAAAGATGTGGAAGTGAGGGAAAGAAATAGGCACCAGATTTAGGTTGGGAACTGAACTGCTCCAAAATCTGGAGAGGGAGGGAGGGAAGAAGGGAGGGATGAGAGAGGGGAATGAGTGAATCCTGGTGGTTTTCAGAGACGCCTCTTTCACACCAAAATGCCTACAGCAGAGGCAACAAGTCTGTGCAATGGAGGCTTTGGCTGGTGAGTGTGGCCCCTGCTGGGAATGCACTCAGATGGATAAGGTTGCTGGGGAGATGGAAGACTTATCTGACAAAAAGCCTCTCTCCCTGCACGTGCCGCTCCTTTCCCCCCTCCACAGGAGACGTTCCAGTCAAATAAAGACACTGAGCTCTTGCTCTCGTCTCTCCTCACCCCAGGCTGGAATGTATTTTCTTGCTTTTCAGAGAGCACATCAGTTGTGAAAAGTCTGACCCTCCCCTCAGCCTCCCTGCCGATGAAACTGGTGAGCCTGGAAGAAGCACAGGCACGGAGTCTGTCAGCCTCCCACCCTGCTCGTAAGGAGAGGAGAGAGAACAGCTTGCCTGAAATTGTCCCTGTAACTGGGTCCCTCTTCCACACAGTTGTTGACCTCCCTGACAGCAAGTAAGTACTAAGAGTATAAAGTGAAAACAAAAAAGTGCAGGTTCCCCAGCACGATTGGGAATGAGACTTTAGTTAGTGTGGTGCCCCACACCTGCACACATGAGCCACCGCTCGGAGAAGATTGTGTTCCCTTCTCAAAAGAGGCACAGCTGCTCCTGAGAAGCATTACAGTTGCTGGGTTCATAGCTCCACTAGTCCTCATCCCTCCATCAAGGGCAGAACCTCACAGACCTCCTGCAGGAAGAATTAATTTCTTTGCATCCTTGGGTCAGCTCAGGATTTGGTTAAAGGTGGACCAAGTGTGCCACAGGTTTGGACACAGCTCTCCTATGAGTTCCACCTGCTGGTGGCCAGTCCATGGCATGCCTGGTGACATAGACCTGCTCAGCTTTGTCATTCTCCAGGTTTCTCTGCACTCATAGCCAAGTAATAAGCCAAATTTTCATTCCTGGTATGGAGAGATTATTTACATAGTAGCACCTCTGCCATCTGTGTGTATGCCAGAAGAGTAAATATGAGAAAAATATGAGGAAAAACTTCTTTCCAGTGAGGGTGACAGAGCACTGGAACAGGCTGCCCAGAGATGTTGTGGAGTCCCCTTCTGTGGCGGTCTTCAAGACCTGCCTGGATGCAGTCCTGAGTAGTGTGCTCTAGGGGTTCCTGCTCTAGCAGGGGAGTTGGACTAGATGGTCTCTAGAGATCCCTTCCAACTCTGACAATTCTGTGATTCTGTGATTCTGTGAGTCCTATTTCAGCTGAGGTTGCTGCAGTTGTTGGCAGTGCTGCCCAGCATAAGTATTTATCTATTGGTCTATCTATCTGTTAATATATGGCCACTCTACTTGCCTGGTTCTGAGAGTTTATAGCGTCTGCAGCAGAAGGCTCATTAATCTACTGACCCATAAAGCACCGTAGCAAAGACATTTCTTTGCACTTGATATATTAAAGCAAAAATGAGCCATTTAACAGAATGCTGACAAGAGAATAACCAGCTTAAGACAAAAGGGTGTATTGCCCCTCTAGAGTGCATTTTCCTTTATCACTTGAAGAGAACAGTCCTATCCCCAAGATACTAATCCTCTTCATAGGGCTGATTTGTGCTCTTCTGAGTACTGATCTGAAAGAAAAGCAGAAATATGAGGGTAGAAGGCCCACTTTGGAGAGCAGGACAGGGAGATAAGAGGTTCTTGCTCTGGAAGAGGGAGGATTGAAGGAGTCAGAATGAGTATATGAAGGAACTGAAACTGAGCTTCATTCAATAATACGCAAAGAAGAAAACTGACTTCCGGAGTAGCAGCTTCTTTCTGTTTAAAGCTGGGATTTCCAAAGAGTCACAGGGAACTGGTATCCCACTTCCTCTGACATTTACTAGAAATTGATTTAGTTGCCTTAAGCCTCCTTTTGGTTAGTACATTACAATAGCATATGGCCACGTAACACCTATGATTAAATTCATGTTGGCCTGGGAAGTATAGTAGCTAGTTTGTATTAGGAGATCCTTTTATTTTTGCAAATTCATAAAACTTAGAAGACATGAGGACTTTAAAGGACACCTTTAGTACCAGTTCTGTCAGTTCTCTGGAATTTATCTTGCATTCTGTCATTAAAACTAATTTTAAAAACAATTTTTCTTTACTGTACTGCAAGATAGTTCTAGCCTCAGAACCCACTCCTTTCTGGAGACAGGCACGGTTGATCACTTAGTCAATCACAGTTGCTGTAGCATGATGCCACAGCCAGCTCTCTTGAAGAGCCAGCTTAGGTGTCTTTCCATCCATGACACAGTTAAATCAGCAATAAAGATAAATCACCTAAAGAAAAACAATAGTTGATTTTATAGCTCTAGAATTAAAAGAGGTGCGAGAAGAAAAGCAGGGCAGAGTTGAGGGGAGAGAGCTCAGAGGTTTTTGTGGGATATTAAAAAGACAAAAGTCTCTGGGGTTTGGTAATCTTCTGAGCCCTTTTTCCTTTCAGGAGAAAATTGTCTACCAAGTCCAAGAAATGGAAGTCGATATTTAACTTGGGCCGTTCTGGCTCAGAATCAAAATCTAAACTGAGTCGAAATGGGAGTGTCTTCGTAAGGGCACAGAAGCTCTCTGGTAAGAACACACTTTTCAGTTAAGTATTTCCCTCTGCAGCTTTCTTCTGCGATATTGATAGCATGGGGCAACCTGTATCCACATGACACTAATACCATCAGACTTGAGATAGTCTAATGGGGGACACGTTGCCTTGTTTCATTTTCACGTGATGGTGAGAAGCACCCTTCTAGGAGGATATGCCAAACAGCTACAGCAAATATTAAATTTTGGTATGTGATAAACAGGCTCCCATTGCTCAGCTGTCAAACTTGAAGGCTAGGAAATACTATGTAGGTTTGGATTAGTCCACTCCTCCAGCACAGCCAGGCTCTGTCTCCTAATGTTTCTTACGTGGCACTGGGTGAATGGCTCTCCTTCCATTAAAGGGCACTAAAGAACCAACTGTGTTGAGTGTCTCTGAGAGAAACAAGACACCAGGAGTTCCTATGGCTTCTAGCTCTCAGCACTTTGAGGGAAGCTATCACTTTTGCAGAATTTACAAGAGAGAAGTTCTCGTTTCTCCTGGCTGGAATCCCAAGTTTTAGCCCCTCCTGAGCTGCAATCTCTTCAACACGCTGCTTCCGAGGAAATTACATGGCAGTGCCAATTCCCAGTGTTCAGAAATGACGACTCAAGTTCTAAAAATCATGAAGTTGACTGAAAGTAATCACAATTTTTAGAATAAATACACTTTATACTCATACGCTTTATAATATGAGTTCATAAAGAAGTGTTTCAGGTTTATATGTCCTAGATTTTTTTAGTATCTCCAAGAAAGGAAATTTACTTTCTAAAAAGATTAAGGTGGGTTTTTTTTTTAGATAATCTCATGACTCCAGGAGCTAGTGTTCAGATGATTGCTACCGAACACTGCAAGACTTAAAATGAAATAGTTAATGTTGACAATATTACCTACCACTACATATAAGAGGGTGTATTTAGATGAGAAGTGAGTGTGAAGCCAAATGCTGGATCCAGCTCCTCTTCGAGCCTTCTCCCTTGTTTTGCATGTACAGATGCCCTTGCATATGGTGCCTGTGGCAGACCTCAGAATAGCTCTCCATCCTATTTTGATCACAGGATCACCTTCTCACTTTGATAAGGAATACTCTGTCCCAAAATAGTGCTAACCCAAGGATGCCCAGGAATGATTGGAGCCCACTGATTGTGGGGGCTGAGTCTTGTTCCAAGCACAGTATTGAGTGACAGGAGGCTGTATGTTTTCACCAGCATGACACAAAAATGCATAACTGTGTGCAGAGATTTAGGGACTGAAGTAGTGGTTGCGAGAAGCAGTGCTTTAGCGCTGCCATGTTGTGCTTTTTGTGTACTCTCTGCTTCCAGCCTAATGTGAGGAAACAGATGAGCTTGCTGTTGAAACTCAGCACATGCTTCAACACAGTTTGTGTCCATGCACACAAGTCTGCAAGTCACATAAAGTGCGAGCTCCACAGCTTGAATTCTGTTCCTCTGGGGAATCTGAGCCAGTGCTCAAGACATCATGCCATATGAACGTAAAAGGTAGCCAGGACTCCATATAAATGCAAAAAGTAGCTGGAGTTCCTCATATGCTCATGTGAAAGTCAGTCCCAGAAGCCTTAATTATATAAACAAATGAAGCTTGCTCATTTTCTTCCTTACTTCGTGCAACATTGTAAACAGCAAACTTTGCTCCCAGACATTTTCCAGAGCTCCGTGGACCTTTTTTAGGCTGCCAGAGACTAACTTGTCATCCATGCCAGCTCCATTTCCCGCCACCTCCCCTTTTCAGACAGCAACATGCTTCCAAAACCTGTCAGGAACAGACCTGTAGAGTGTCTGGTGACAAATGGCACCTTGGGCCTGGACAAGCAAGTCCAGCGAGGATGACCCGGAAAATAGGTTGCTTACTGCCCTCATAAATTTCCCAGAGCGCTTGCTGGAGGCAGGGCACGCTCACACCAGCTAAGAGCCTGGGAGTGCAACATAAAAATAACCTAACATTTGCTGTCAGGAATGAGAGGTGAGAAGGCATTTCTGCCAGTTTAGTTAAAAAGTCCTCACAACCAATAGCCTGACTTGATTGGGGGGGGTGGGGGGGTGGGTCAGTGGCGCATAACAGCTTTGGGGGTCCTTAAACTGCTTCACAGTGGAGATGGTGTTGACTGGTTGGGTTAAGTATAGCTCTCCACATGTCCGGCAGGTGCAAAGCTGTTGTTAGCACTAGCAGATCCCCAGCTGTGTGGACAAGTGGTGTGGGTAGAAAGCCGCGTGGGGTGGATACAGAGGGGGAACGCTTGGAAATGGAAAATAACTTTGATGTCTGTCTGGCATGCCCATCTATGTGTAGCTTTTGTTCTTTATGGGCGGAAAGCTGCAAAGCTGCAGCACCTGCAACCTGTTTCTAAAACTCATTTTCCACAGAAAAAGCAACTATTCGGCCCGCGAAGAGCATGGACTCGCTGTGTTCCCTGCCAGTAGAAGGTGAGACATCAACAGCTTATACTGTAAGATTGGAGGACTGCACCTCTGCATTCTCAGCTTTTCCCTGTGCCTCCATGGATTCGGGGGTCTATTTCTTTGCCTATCTCATCGCATTGTGTAGCTTTGTATGCTGGTGCCATGGCTACTGACATGTGCCCCCGCCTTTGTATGCATTTTTAACCCTTTTCTGTGTCTTTTATGCCAGTGCATGCACCTGAGGGTTACCACTGTGCTTAGCTCTATCTTTATTAGCAGTGGGAACTGCTTCCATTTCATCGTTGGTTATTCTGGGCACAAAATTCTCATTTATAAGGAAAAGTATAAAGCAGTGAAAAGTGCTTGCAATAAGCCAACAAAGCCTGGAGCTGTGATCTCTGTGGGCAATGCACACTAGCCCTAGACTTGGCTGCATCTGATTGAGAGAGGCCTCTCATAAGAGTCTTAGGTGATTTCCACTGAAGGGGAGCCTATCCAGCCCTGCATGCCAAGACTGAAGGAGGCCCTAGGGCTGGAGCCTGAAAGATGTTCCTTGCCTGCTGTCCCCATCCCTCTGGGGAAATGTGGGTGTTCATCAAGGCAGGAGTTATCCTTAGAGGGACCAAGGAGGGCTCCTCATAGAGGAAGGTTGCTTGCTAGCGTTTCACTTTCCACTGACTTCCTTGTATCTTCCCTCATCTAGGGGAGGATGAGAAGAGCAGATTCAAACGGACAGTGACTACTGGAGGGTTTTTTGTTCCGGTGATGAAGATACGGACAGGGGGCACAGGCAGCTCATACGACCTCAGCAAGGAGAATGAGTGGGAGCGGGAAGGATCTGGCATGGGGGCCAAAGGATGCTCAGAGCTGAGTGGGGAGAAAGGTCCTCCCCGGACACCACAGGCAAAGTCACCCCCTGAGCAGCTGAAGGTCTTCCGGGCAGCAGAGGATGCTGAAAATGAGCAGACTTCCTCCAAAGGTGGCCGCATGTTCTACACTTCCGAAACAGCCACCAAGACAGGCTTCCCAAGCAGCCTCTTTCCCTTGGAGGCCTCCCCGCGTCACCAGAGGAAAGCCTTGAACATCTCAGAGCCCTTTGCTGTGTCTGTACCCCTCCGAGTATCCGCAGTCATCAGCACCAACAGCACACCCTGCCGCGTGCCCGCCAAGGAGAAGCTTTCCCTCTCCAGCCTGGATGAGTTGTCTTCCCTGGTGGCCGAGAGCATGAGCCCCTCTGCCCAGGAAGCAGGGACCCACACAAGGACAGAGCAGGCACCAGAGCAGAAGGAGAAACAGCCAGGGCCCGCCCTGCCAACGCCAGCATCCAGAGGTAAAAATGTGTTAAGGAGGGTGATGTGGAGCCTCCATCAGGCTACTGGAGGTGGCCTGCAGCTCGGTGGCATGGAGGTTGCTCTAGCCTGCTCTTGTGGCCAGGAAGAGACCAAGCTGTAGCAGGGTGGGTGTTGATGGTAGCAAGTCAGGTTGTTGCCATAATGAGACTGGGGAGGTGGGTGGCCAGCAGCGTCCTGTTGTGCCTGGAGGGAGCTCTTTAGCTTTGTTAGTTGGCATTGGGTTGAAACGGCACCGCTTTGTCTCAGGGCACATGTTTTCAGTCACAAGTACTTACATCATTTATTTGTGTTTCTGATCCAGGCTCTCACCCTGAGGGGCTGGTGGCAGCCAGGAAACCAGAGACCTTAGAAACTCCACAGCCAGCAGCAGAAAATCAGGAGACGTTATGTGTGGAGAGCAGCAGCACAAGCAGCCCCAACAGCCCACAGCAGTCCTCGGAGCAAAGTCCCACCTTGCAGCAAACACCAGCCACAGACGTTCATACAGGGCCACTCCCTGCAGACACAGCAGAGCAAGGACAGCTCAAGATGAAGGATGTCTCCTCAGAAGGCAGCTGTGGCCAGCAGGAGATTGAGATGGCTAAGGCAGAAGAACGGTCACCCTTAAGAGATGTGGTAAGGAAGAGGGCATGAGAAAAAAGATGGGGGACAATGTCACAGTGGTGACTGGGAGACTGTTTAAGTTTCACTGTATGTCTGTAGTCATGAAAACTCAATTTATGACCCAGGCTAAGCAGGGTCAAGAACTGATCATGTACTGATTTCTGTCCTGTCCACGTGACCATGATTTACCTTGACGCAACTGCTCGCTGTCTCCCCTCTTAGATTTCTTTTCCTGTAACTATATGATTCCAGTCAGTACCACTTGTCTGCTCTGAGACTCTCCAGATGTGAGACTGTCCGGATGTCTGAGCATTTTGACCCATGGTTTCTGAATTCCCCTTCTATTTTTACTGTCCCATTTGTCCTGGACAGCCTGAACAGTCCTTTTTTCTTCCATTTTCTACACACTATTTATTATTATTATTATTATTTTTATTATTATTTGCCTCCTCTATATTTCTAGCAGAGATTTTTCACAGGTTTCTTACAGTGATACTCATCCCTGGACAGCTATTTAAAGATCTATTGGCATAGTTCCTTAAATAGATTATTCATTCCTGTTTGTGTGTGATTTGGGAATGCAGATCCTCTGGCAAGGCCAAGTGAGCTCTGAATGGGAAGAGCTGAGAAAAGGGCTGAGACATTCCAGCTACTCATTCACCTCACTCTTTCAGTACATCTGTCCAGGCCTCATTTTGGCTGCACCTCCAATCTTCTCCTCCATAAACCTCCTTGTTTATAGATGTCTTTCCTTCCCTGGATTGGTAGCAGTTGATATGTGTGTATTTCTGTACCCATGGGTGTCCTCATCCAGGAGCCTGTCTTTTCGTTAAGGGCTGTTTGTGGAAAGTGGAGGGGTACTTGCTCATGTGTTATGAACTGCCAGATCATGGCATTTCTTTTGTTTTTCAGACTGAGGACCCTGCAAATGCTCTTCTAGAACCGCTGTGGCCAGACATACAGCAGGAACTGAAAATTATCGAATCTGAGGAGGAGCTCTTGCTCGTGCCAGCAGCTGTCCCCAAGATGAGCCTAATTTCTGAATCCTCTCCTTCAGTACAAACAGATAGTTTTTCCTCTGGCCCAGGGCAGAGTCCAACACTGTCTGAGCAGAAATCTGCAAGCAGAACACCACAGACAACAACTCAGGTGCCTTTACTTGGTACCACTGGCATGGAACAACAAGAAAGTCTCCACAACTGCCAGTCTGATGTGGCTGCAGAGCCGAGCTGTGCTTCAGCCCTACCCAAAGCGGGTACTCTTCCGACTGGCACAGCTGCTCCAAAGAACCACCACCCCGTGGTGGAGGACAGCAGGAGTGAATGTCTCACTCCTCCTCTGGACTGGAATCTTCATAGACAGTCAGAATTCCATGAGGTTGCCCCAACTGATGAATTTTCTTGTTCCAAAGGAGAGTCAGGGAGAGAAAAGGATAGCATTCACCAGCTGCAGAGGGAAAAGGATGGTCTTACCAGAGTCCAGACTCAGAGGGAGAAGCCTGAGATAATGACTGCTGATGAAAGGGACACATTCTCCTCCAAGGTGCTGAGTGGACCTGAAATCCAGGACCTGAAGGAGGGTAATCCTGTTAGCAGAACCCATGAGGCTGGTGACCAGGATGACGAGGATACCTGGACAGACAATGTGCAGAGCTTAGAACTTGTGGAGCCATGGGAGGATCACCAGTGGGTTACAAGCCCACTCCATTCCCCCACCTTTAAGGACATTCAGGAGAAGATGATACAGGCGTTTCAGCCACAGAGCCAGAGAGCAGAGACCAGCCTTTCTCTTAGACCACGATTCAGTCGCAGCCTTTCCCTGGACAGTAAAGACACAGTGATGAGTCTGTGGACTATCCCATTCTCTTTCATAGATGCCCCGGACCAGCAGCAACCATGCACTGATGTTCTACCAGTCACTTGTGAGCTGCCCAAAACACAGCCCATCTCCCCCTCTAGTTTGGGCAAAGGAAAGCAAGATGAGAATGGCATAAATCCTCCAGAAGACCCTTTGAAACCTGAGGAGCTGAGGTACCCCCTCAGCAGGGAGGAAGCACCAGCTGAGAAAGAAGGATCCTGCAGAATCCCTCTTTCAGACCCAGAGGAAAAGAAAGTGGATGTGAGCAATGAAAACCCTTGGAGCTCGAATCTTGAGCTGTCTTTACCATACCAAAATAACCCAGGCAGTTCTCCACAGGTGAAGAACACAAAGGAGGAGTTACCCATACCTCAGGACACTGCCCTGGGAGGAGAGACTGTTGCCAAAGCATTGTGCTCTACCACTGAGTCACACCTGAGTAATAAAGATGAGGAAACACCTCGCAAAGTGAAGACCAGGCCATCGTCCCTCAACTTGGATTCACTCCTTCCAGCCCCAGATTTCTTCACATTTGAGAACCTGTCCATGCCCTCTGCCCCTGGGAACCACCTGTGCGGGCAGAAGGAAGTAAAAAGCAGTGATTCTGTTCCATCCCTGCCGACTGCCTGCCCTGCTGCCAGAAAAGGCATTCCCTGGGGGTCTCATTTCAATGCCCACATGGATCTAGACTTGGATTACCTGGCAGTGGCTCATGCCACCACTGGCCGTCGTAACTCTGCCCCTGTCAGTGTGTCGGCGGTCAGGACCTCCTTCATGATTAAGATGTGTCAGGCTAGAGCAGTGCCCGTGATACCACCCAAGATTCAGTACACCCAGATTCCCCAGCCCCTGCAGTCTCAGAACACCGCTCCACCAGCTGAGAAGAAGGAAGCAGAAACCAAGCAGGCCGTCAGGCAGAATCAACGGGTGGCATGGAGCCACCTGGAGGCCCCCAAGAGCCCACTGATGGAGAAGAAAGCCAAAGCAGAGAAAGAAAACAGTGACCCAGCTCAAAAGGACTCAGCCTGTCCTTGGCACAGCAACCTTGGCTCTTCGCTGGAGCCATCTCAGTCCAGTCATCATCCCACTCTGGATGCCCCTGTGCTGCGCCGAAAGCGCACCTCTGAGGGGGAGACAGCTGGAGATAACCCACAGTCCTCAAAGATGGAGAGGCCATCAGGGTTCTCCAAGCCTTCCTACAGATCTAGGCCTGGGAGGCCCCAGAGTCTGATTCTCTTCAGTCCCCCTTTCCCCATTATGGACCATCCTTCCTCTTCAGCAGACTCCAGGGTGTTGTTATCACCCATAAGGAGCCCCACTCAGACCACCTCTTCGAGCCCCATTTGTGGAGATCTGTCTGAGACTTCGCGGACAACGCCTGAGGGGGTGACGCTGAGGAACAAAATGACCATCCCCAAGAATGGCCAGAGACTGGAGACCTCTACTAGCTGCTTTTACCAGCCCCAGAGGCGCTCTGTGATTCTGGATGGACGAAGTGGGAGGCAGATTGAATAGCAATTGTTTCTTTTATTGTTGGGGTTTTTTTTGTGATGGATGGGATTGGAGCGTCCAAGACCAACTCTGTTGCCATTTTGCTGTTGTTATAGCTATATTGTGCAAGGTGGACCCAAATCCTTTACAGTTTCTTGCAAAGCATTTTGCTTCAGAGGATCATAGTCTTTTTGTCTTGCTTTTCCTTCCCATTGTCACCCCTGCCTAATCCCTCACTCTGCTTTTTTTTTTTTGTAAGCCAGTCCCAGGACACTTGCATTTTCTCATACTTATTGTCTAACAAGCCCTGTGAAAGTTTCATCCTCCCGACGGAAAAAAAAAAGAAAAATAAATCTTGATATAGTTAGAAAATAGGACTGGGAGGAAACACTGTTCCAAATCACTGCAGCTCAGGGTGCAGGGGCACAATATCTGCTGGGGAGGTAAGTCTGGATGTTTGGGATCTCCTTCCATTGTTTCCCAGCCACCAGTGAAGGACCATGCCTATTACCATCTCTGTTGTCTGATTTAGACAGTGCAAATAAACAGTGCAGGAGGCTGGGGATAGCTGAAGAGGAAGGTGGAGCTGGCATGAGCAAGTCATACAGGGTGTGAGACACCCAAAGAGGTTCCAATGACAAACGTACAACACGAAGGCACTGCCTCCAGCCCTGTCCTTGCATCAGAGATGTGCTTCTTCCAGCATGTGCAAAGGCTGGAATGAAAGTAGCTGGACAGGAAACACCTAGTTGTTCTTTTAATCTTCCAAGTCCTGTTTTGTTGTGCTCAGCCACACCTTCCTTGGGCAGACAAGATCCGTGTGGCTTGGGAATGAGTGTGCAGCTCTTTGTCCAGTGGTAGAGACTTCTCAGGCTGGTATCAATGAAATCAAAGGTATGGTCATAACAAAGGCCAGTATCAACTGTTTTCATCATCGCTTAAAGACAGTTGACACCTCTGCAACTATCTCCAGCTGTACTCCACGCTACCAACAGTGGAAAAAAGCAAGAGGATCTTCTGATCTGCATGTCCTTGGGCTATTGCTCTCTTGCACCCTGACTGACATATCTTTGACCCTTGGTGTTTCATTGCCACTGTGTGGCATGTCCCCAGGTGCTTCTTCTTCCTTTAAACTTCTTCTCCTTGTGATTTTACACAGTTTCTTTGAGAGCATGGCTGGTTGTCACCTCTCTGGCCCTCAGTGCTTTAAGATTGATTAAGAGTACGGTAAAAAGGATGATTTGTGGGACTGTGGAACAGATCATGAACGATATCCTGAGGGGGGGATTTGAAGTGAATTAAACTCTCTCCTGGAGGGCCATTCTTGTTACAGGCAAACACACATTCATGTAAGCAACAGCTGCTGCGGGAATAGAATTAAAGCTTTCTTTATAAAGCTCCTAACTCTGCGTTCACCGCAGGCTCATCTATTGCCTGGTATGTGACCGTGGGCGATTGCAAAGTCAGGTACAGCCTGTGCTGTCTCTGCAATTTAAGTGTCACTAGTGACTACGGAGGAGACAGGAACACAGGTGTTGCTGCCAGCCCTGAGACTGTCTCTGTAATGGTCCTTGCAGGGGCCATCATTCATGGAGATGTCTGAGTCTGTAGGCCCTCAGATGGGTATTGTGGGGTATAGTTTAAGCAGTAAATGAGCATCTGGTAGGAAGTGCTATAGCTACTAAAATGAGCGTCAGTCAGAATTTCCCAATGGATGTGTGTTTAGGCTTTTTTTTCTGAAGTATTGTCATTTTCAAGTTGTTAGCAAACTCAACCGATATGCTCCTGGTCTGTACTGAATGTGTCACTCAATTAGTATCCAGAGTCTGTGCAGTGCTTTCTCTGCACTCTTTGATTGTTAAAGGGGAGAGATGCCAGGGTACTTTTGAGAAGTTCTGGACCCACAAATGCAAGGAATATGTCTTCAGCAGAATTTTCTCCTGTCATATCCAAAAGGAGTGTGAAAAAAACAGGAGGGCTTTTCCCTGACAGCAGTAGTAGTCTTTGATCCTTGCCACTGTGCTCCTCATTTGTGCATAACACTATATAAGAGAGAACAGAGCAAAGAACTAAGTCCATGCTGTCAGTTTTGTTGAGGGAGAATATTGAATCAGAGGAGACCCTGGAGTTCTTGTCTGGGTCCATGTTCTCTCACAGATGTCAGCCTATACTTTGCCTGGGCAAGCTGTGGATGGCAGGTCCAGAATATGCAGCTTCATGATAATTGTATTATTCTCCTCCCAGACCATAAGATGCCCATGCAGCCTCCCATTAAGACTAGCAGATTGCCAGTCCTCCCTGCTCCTCATAGTTAATACAGCTCTGCGTTGCATTTACATGGCACCCAAATGCCCTTTTTACTGCCTCATGGGAAAGCTTTAAATGGCAAATGACTTGGGAAGGTGCAATAACGAGGTATTGTGGTAAGGCTTTAGAGAAAGTAGAAGTTGTGAAAATGATGGCCAGGTTTTTTTGGCATCAACAAAATAGTTTGCTTTGGGCAGGGATTTATATTCTTTCAGTTCCTAGAAGTTTTGACAGCCAAGGCATCTGGAACAGAGCCAGTGAAGCTCACAAAGTGATGTATCAAAAGAAAAAGAAAATGTGATGAAACCTTGGCACCTTAAAACCGTTCTTCTTCTTCTTTTTTTTTTTTTTTCCACTCCTTATTCTCATATAAGCTGATCTATGAACAAGAAATGAGGCCTGGCAATTTGTATATAATACACTGTCTCAACTCTTAGAAGCGTTCCAGTAAGTAATAGTGCTTTTGGCGTAAGTGGTGGAAGTCCTGCAAGAAAAAAATTATTAGAAATCTTTACTTAATATTAAAGATCAGCCTCAGCTACAATCTGTATCCAGGCTATACTTTTTAAAGGTGTTTTAGAGTTTGAACTCAGATCCAGGTCCTGGATTTTAATTAAGCAGAGATTCTGTAATGACATCTCTATTTTGTAGCTCCATCTCATCTCCATTGACAATTTCATCTCCAGCCTCCAGCTGCTGTATCAAACTTCTCCAAGAGCCTATCCAAGGGGGCTTAATGCAGGCACATCACTACAGTTTTATGGTCACAAAGTGGGCTTGTATTAAGACCACTGAGGTAAAGCCCCAGATCCTGCAGAGCTGAGAGTACTCGCTTAGTTGCAAGGTGTACCATTGCAGAGGTATAGGTCACCATATCCGACTCCAGACTCAGACTTCTGCCGAGTTTGTAGCGCTTGATGATAGATCCATGTTGATACTGGTAGCTGCAGTGAGCTGCAAGGACCAGAGCCTGGTAGTTAGACAGAGCCAGAAGACCAAATCTGTCTCCCGTTGAATGGTGCTGACTGTGTCGTTGGAGCTTTCTGAGGTACAACTTCACTAAACCATTCCTGATGTCAGCTTCAGTGTCAGATCCAACGTCATCTTTGCTTCAGAGCCCTTGGGTTGTCCTCTGCCATCCTGCAGGAACAGACTGAACCTGGGACTGGAAGCTGTTCTGAAGTTCAGGGTTTTGCAGTGGTACATTGTGGGTACTAAACTCCCGCCCTCCAACACAACCTTGCAACACTGGAGGCTTCAAAAAAGGATTTGAGGTTTTTTGCTTGGTTTTGGATTTGCCTTTTTTCCCCTCTTTTTTTCTTCTTCTTCTTCTTTTTTTTTCTTTTTCCTTTTTTTTTTTTTTATTTTATTTTCTTGAAGCATTATGGAGAGTGATAGGTCAGAATTATGGGAAATGGGTCTGGCCCAGAATTTGGAGTTTTATGTACGGGAGAGCTAAGTCAGTTGTTCTTGGCATAATGGAAAGGACCTTCCTAAACAGACTGTCACATCATTTGCAGCTCTGCAAGGATCCTTTCAGTGACCCTGCAGTACATTCTGATTCTCCTGAGACTGTGAAGAGTATACAGGTCAGTCCCAATTTCGCACAAGGTCCCAGCCTCAAGTCATGGTGTTGCTTGTGGACTTTTATCAATGGGAGGCAAGTGACTAAATTTCACTTACTCTTCCCACGTAGTCAGTGGGTTTGTGCAGCTTCTGTTAACTGTAGCTCAGGGGGAAATTGTTGGGCTGGCAGAGATGGGAATCCCCTGATGGAAAGGAGGGACATGGATGACATTAGTTCATACGGGAGATGCTTTATTGGTGGAAGGGTAAACAGAAATGAGGATTGTATTTTACCTTATAAACCTCATTCCTCTGGGCTATCCATCCCATGCTATCACTTCAGAATGACCGAAGCACTTCTTTTGTCACCTTTAGAGCTTCAGTGGAACTTAGGTTTGCATTAGAGAGCATCCATAAAGCCCTGCAACATTTTCCCTCATCTAGAGTCCAAATGGTGCAATCAGAGTCTTTTTTCTTTCTTTACGAATTCTGAAATGTCTGTAGTGGTGAATATTGTGTTAAATTTATATATATATATATATATAAATGTATTAAAAAGGAAATGTAATTAAAATGAAGGAATTGCCTAAATAGAATCCTGCACATCTGTGAAACTTGGGCTTGTGCATGGAAGTGTTTTCTGCTGTAACTTTTGTAGCGCCAAAGGTGTGAGATCAACTGGCTTTTTGGCCACAGAGGAGAAGCTAACCAGTTCTGGCTGATCTGTGGTGAGCAGAAGGCCTGAATCTGCCTTCCTGAGCTGGATCACGTTCTGGGAGAGGAGGGGTGAGATCAGAGGAGACCAGAGTGCAAGGGCTGATTTAGCTTTCCACCACAAGCTTCTCCCCAGTCCTTGAAAATGCAGATAATCTACTGGAGCGTATATTACCTTTCAGGCATGCCCAGGTTTTGCAGTTGTTCTTTTTCCTTCTCTCCATCTCTAGAAATAAAAAAAAAAAAGATCTCTAGAGGTGGGGGAGAAGCTGTAGCTGATCCTTATTTGGTTTAGCTTTTGCTTGCTCCTAATTGATGTAAAGGCTTGGTGATAACTAATTCTGCTCCAAGCAAGAATGGAAAGCTTGCTGCTGAGTTCAACTGGAGATGCAGCAGGACTTTAACAGCCCTGGAAAGAAGGATGGCAGGAGGCAAGTGCTTCCTGAGGGCTCCATGCAGCAGCCCAGACCTTACATCTTGTTCTTGCAGGCACTGGTTCCCTTTGAAACGTTATTTGCTGCCAGGTCAAGGGAAGGGCTGGAAGTCAGACACTGTGAAAAGGACTGTCCCCACCCCACTGGCCCTGGTTTGTGATTATTTCTCCTGCTAACTCTGATGGACTGTATTTTTGTTAAGCTTTGTTCTCTGTGTGGACTTGCCTGCCTTTGTGCCTTATTGCTTTAAAAAAAGAAAGAAAAACAACAGCCACAAAAGAAAGATGTCTTGCCAGGTCTCAGCCATGAGATTAAACTGGAGTTTTTATAAAAACAGACCTGTGCCCTAGTGATGTTTTGGAAAGTTTTCTTTTTCCTGAACTTGGTTTATGAATGCAGTGCAAATGCATTTGTCTTCCTCTGACATGGAGTTTGAGCCCTTCTTTTGTTGTGTGAGTGGCCAGGGCACTAAGCTGTGTTTGTCTGGGCTTTGACTGGGGAGATGAAGGTTAGGGCCGGATCACACATTTTTCTGATTGGACATTTTGAGCCCTGCAGCTGCTCCACAGCTCTGCAAACGAAGGGAGGGCTTGGAGATTCTTGTAGAATTACCATTATCTGAAATGCTTTAAAATTTCCAAGGGTAAAATGAATAATTTTCCTTACCATTTCTAGTTCTACCGGGCTGAAGTTTCAGTGATGCACAACCACGTTCTCCCATTTAACACATCTCCTGCAGAACTGTGCTCGCCTGTGATAGTGTAGAGCAATGCATACAGAAATACTTTGAGATCCTGGTTGGTGCTTGTAGAGGGGAGGCCAAGCTGGAAGAAGAGAAGTTACTACGAAGCCTCTGGTGCATTGTATATGCAATTCTGTTGATTTTTTAAAGAACACGCAAGAACTTAAAGAAATTATGAGTTAAGTTCCCTGGTTCTCTGGATTCTTGCATCACCCTCGTTGATCCAATCTCTGAGCTGCAG
The DNA here is from genome assembly GCF_001431845.1 of Calidris pugnax. Lineage (NCBI taxonomy): Eukaryota > Metazoa > Chordata > Aves > Charadriiformes > Scolopacidae > Calidris > Calidris pugnax. Next base: position 4,071,726 of record NW_015091072.1, read on the forward strand.
TGTGGAAGGGAATATTAGTATCTGTTCATTATTCTACCCTGGGAACACAAACAGAAAAAAATAGAGGGCTTCTTGTGGTTTTAGCCTCAGTGGACATACCTGGAGTTCAGCCTGCTCTTTTTTCTCCCTAAAAAACAGATGAATCATGAGGTTAAATGAAATACTTTTTTTTTTTTCCTACTCAGCAGCTGAATTCAGGGCTTGACTCCCTTTCCTACCTCCTTCATGACTTCAATTTCCCTTTAGGAAAATGCCTGGGTTGTGCTTCCTGCTTACCATGGCAACTGGCACACGAAGTGAGAGGGAAAACTGTGTGTGTTGAACTCTGGAATTGTTGTTAGTCACAGCCAGTTATTAGCGCTGTACGAGAAACAGTATTTTTGTATTCTTTGTGCCACAGAATCTAGCAGTGACTTGGCCATAAGGCAAGAGGAGAATCTCAAACTGACACCCCCCAGCATTCCCACGGTTATGAAAATCAAGCAAAAAGAACACTGCAGACCTGCTCGTGCTACACTCGGCCCTGTGCCCTAAATCGGGGCGCTTAAACACGTGGAAGTGCTTTAACACAATTTTGGCCAATTCCTCTTGCCTGCTTTCCCATCGCCACGAGTATGAAAGTCTGACTCAGGACAATCATCTGTGTAGGCTGTGTTGGAAGCAACAGCTATAACATCTTGGATACTTGCAGCTAAGCCAGAGCCAGGATTAAGCAAGTTCCCAAACTGGCTGTTAACCAGGAAACAATCAAACCCAGCGCCAAAGAGCATTTGATAGCGGTGTCTCATGCATCCTCTTTGCATCACAGGAGTCCAGCAGCTATGGGCAACCGGACATCGAGCTGGTATCCCACCGGATGGAGACAACAGTCAAGTGGCAGCAAAGGGAAGGCAGGCAGTGTGGGGAGCAAAATTTAGCCAGGTGAAGGAGACTTAGGTCAAGCTGGCAAAAGGCGTCAACAACAGCAAAAAGAACGGGATCACAATGGCCAAGCTAGAGAAAGGCAGTGAGATCTCCGAGTTCATTTTCCTTCTGAGCCGGATAAACTTTTCAAAGAACATGTGTCACCACAAGGGTGAAGGATGAATAGTTTCGGAGTTAAGAATTAGAAATGAATGGGAGCTGCAAAGCTCAGACCTGGCCAAGTCCTGATGCCCCCAGAAGTTAGCTAGAGCGTGTTAAAATAAGAATGTTTGGTTCACTCCATAATAAAAAAGGGTAGCTATTTTCTCACGTCTTGCAAACTGCAATGTGAGATTAACTACATTTTGCAAACCTGGAAAATCCATAGGGATTATGCAATGCACTTTGGTCCAGATACATCTTAAAATTGGACCTGTTTTCTTCCATAGCACATCTGCTACAGGGAACACATCTCTATCATTTAAATCCCTTATCTGAAAAGACCAGGAAATATTTGAATTCAGTGAGAGGAAATGACTTCAAAGAAAGATTAGTGGCTGCTTAAGAATGAACCACAAGGAACAGGAACATGGGAATGACCAGGGCTGGAGAAAGGAGAATAACACACATCATGATTATTAAACAGGAAAGTTTCCAGAGAAGTAAAACCTGAAAAGGAAAAAAAAAACAACAAACCCAAACCCAGCCATAAGATAGAGTTGAACCAGTCTGCAAAATATCAGGTAACTACTTCTTTCCCTCCTCCTTCGTAAGAGTGAGGAAGAAGTTTAGATCAGAAAAAATAGGTGCTCACGAACTGCTTTACTCACCTTTTTTTTTTTTTTTTTTTTTTTTTTTAATATATTGTGGGATGATTTGCTTTAAATAACAAGAGTCAGACGAGAGATGTAAAAAGACTAGGTTGGTTATTTGCAGGGATTATTTGAAGTGGCTTGGCTTTACCTTCTCCAGCCTCTGTGCCAGCCACGGTACCCTGCTAAAGGTGAGTGCTGCTTCGGGAAAAACAGAGAGAGGGAAGGGTTTCAGTCCTGCATTCACTCACAGTCAGTAGCAGCCCTGGGTAGCCAGAGCTGCTCACTGCTCATCACTTAGCTCTCTTGCAGAGTTTATCTCAACTAGAAATGTGCAAGAACTGCAGGTGACCTTGCCTGTGCTGGAATTTCACCTCGCGTGCCAGCTAACACCGTCAGAAACACCCTCACCTTTTTTTTGCCTTTGAAGATAAACCCTCAGTACTCATCCTCAACTCTTCACGCAGACGGATCTCCTAAAGATAGATGCCTGAGATTACAGGAAGAGTCCTTGCAGGAGCTTCCCAGCATACCACACGTTGCAGAGGCTTTCCCCAGTTGCCAAAGAGTGCAGAGCTGCCAAGGGGTGGGAGAAGGAGGCTTCATTTATGAGCTTGTTTTAGGTCATACTTTGTCCCAATAAACATTTGCTTGGCATGAGTTCCTGCCGTAAGGAATGTGAAAAATTAAGATGCCAGGGCAGCGAGCAGGATGAAGGAATAAATCATCTGAGTCAGAGGACAGCAAACACCACCAACAGCCTGGCTGCTGTTTTTTGCAGGGAGGTGGGTAGCCAGATGCAAGCCTGGCACATAGTGGGCATTGTATGTCGTAGATGAACCCGCAAGGTAAGGAGAAATAGGGACCGAGAGAGTCTGTGCAAAGAGATCTCATGCAGAAGAAGTGAGGAGAAAGGAGGAAGGGGTAGAAAAGCTTGTTGGAAAAATGAGGGCAAGCCAGCCACAAAATTCAATAATGTGAAAGACATCAGGTTTTGCTTGTGTGTGTATGGGGGAGGAGCAGCTGAGGGCTTGGTATTCTTGTTGGCTTGAAGGCCATGCTGCTCTGTCAAGTATGAACAGAGGATGTTTCTCAGCAAGACTGTTTTCTCAGAGCTGGGAATATTAAAATAAATTAATAATCTAAAAATACAGTTGGTAACTCCACAGGATAATTGAAACATGCTTTTTTTTTTGTCAGGAGAGAACTATGAATATTCACACCTACAGGGAAGAAATACACAGAGCAAATCTGCAAATAAACTGCACAGCTTCCACCTAGAGATTTTTTTTCCTCATCCTGTCTTAGTCCAGCAGTTTTCATGCATCTGTGCATATTGCCTGCTCTGAAGACCACATACATCCATACCTTCAGGCAGCAATCCAAACAGCTGAGAATGGCCAGGATTTCTTTAGAAGCCTTAGCCAACACATGAACCCGTTCACCACCATTCCTGTCACGGACTCCATCCCTTCCTCACCCTCCCCTGGCATCCCAGGTAGGGAACTTACTGAGATTGGAATCGACCTTCAGAAGCTGAAAAACCAGAAAAAGCTGTGCAGGATTTTTCATGAGCCTGCTCAACATCATCCTGCCATCAGTGTAGTCTTCTTCTTCCTCCTTAGTTCATGTGGATAAAGCTGGAGCTTTCTGGTTGCATTGTGGCGTGCGTGGCACTTCTGCATAGATCCACCATTGCCCAGATCATTTGTTCATCATAGCTTTTATTTTCGCAAAACATAAATCATAATGTGCCACATGAGGGAAAGGCTCAGGAAGCAGAAGGCCAATTAGAAGAACTCAATTAGCTTAAACTGCCATTTATACAATAGGTCAATGGCATTGTTTGCAACTGGTTGGAGCAGCTAATACTGCAATAGTTGCAGTCTCAGCTCCTCTTCTCCTGCAAAATCCTGCAGCATTTTGTCTACATTGAGTACAGGGCTATAATCACACTGCTTTTAGATGTAGAAGGAAGGAAGAGAGCTGTGGGGCGGAACCAAATGAACAGAGGAGGAAAATAATATTTAAAATTACCTGCTTCTGGGGTCCTAAAGTTTTCTACAGGCATATCTCCAGTCACATCTGGAGGCCAGATGCAGAAGGCCTTGCTAGACTCTAGAAAGTCCCATAGCCAGTTGTTCCACCCCTTTGCAGAGCTGCTTGAGTTTCAGAAATAACTTGAGCAAGAGACATTTACGCAGGCGTGCAGCTATCCACGGAGGGGGCCATGACTGAGGAGTTATTGGAGGGGTTTGGCCAAGCAAGGAGAGAACCTCTGTGCCTGCACTGTCCCACCTTCCCCATTTCTGTCCTCTCTGCTGTTGCAGTTGGCAGGCATTTGCAATCCATGGTAAACAACGCAGGACTGAGTCTTTGCTATTGCTGCCTAACTTATGCAGACACCAATTCTCTTTAGATTTAGGTATTATTGTAGCTTTCAGCATACGCACACACACATACACAAATAATTAAAACACAAACCCAGATCACTCCCATACACAGTCCCCATGTCCTCGAGCATCACAAAGAAGTGCTGACGATGAATTTCCTTATGGAAATTGCTGAGAGTTCAGGCTCTCCAAGACAGGCATCACCCCACGGAACCAGTGGAGTGGCTGATCCACGGGCTTTTTCCTTTCTGAAGGCACACTCATTTAGGACCCATCCTCCTCCCCTCTGTTGCAGTGACCCTTTTCTCCTTTGAGCTGTTCACCCTCACGGCTACCTCCCCCCCATACCCTGGTGAGGGACTATTCAGCTATAGAGTTTCTGTAGCACCATACATCATGGTGCTTTGCACACAGGTCTTCAGGACGGGGTTACAGGACTTTCACACCTGCCCTTGCACTGCCCCACACGGCCCTGATACAGACCTTTATCATTTCCCCTTCCCAAACATAAATCTTAAACAAGAAAAAAAATTACACTTCCACTTCTTTTTAATTAGCATTTTCATGAATATACAAAAACCAAGAATCAAGACAGCCGGCAAGTGTGAAGACTTAAACCAGTATACCTTAGGAAAAGGCTTCACCTTAAAATGCTCTATAGAGGAGCATATTTCGCACGACACATGTAACTGCTGAAGTGTTCCCTAGGAAAGACAGCAGATCAGTCTGGGCCAAAGTAAACAGCCTCTATTGAACTGAGCGAGACCGGAACTGCTGATGCAAGGGCTGGATTTGCTTCAGTTGTCTCCCTGCTTGCATTTTTCACAAGAATTACTCATTACCATTATTTGCGTTTGTCCTACCTGATCTGAGGACGTGGAAGGGAAGCACACAGGGGACGTGACCAAATACATGGAGGTAGCTGAAGCAAGAAGCATAGTAATCTAGGGGCGTGGGACAGCCACTTTCGCAAAGCCAACTTAAAGCACAGGACCCCTTGTATTCTGCCCGAATTCGAACCTGTAGATGTGTGAAATCTTGTGTGAAGTACATAACAGCTTTTTGAAGGAGTCGCCTGTTAGCAAGAGGAGCTTTTTCTGGACTGACACTTCTGAAGGCAGGAGCACATGCCGTAGTTTCGTCAGTGACAGGAGGTAGGCTTGAAAAAAGGCAGCATATTGCTGAGGAGTGAGCAGTGAGCTAGCCTTTTATTGGGCTTGACTAGCAACAGGCTTTCTATCTGTGACATGTCTGTACTGCTGACACACTTAAACTCTCAGAGTGTCTGCCTTATTCTAAGGCAAGGGGTGACAGAGACCAGGAACAGAAGTTGAACAATAAAATACATTAGAGAGGTCTGCAGTCTTCTCCCTTGCAGCATCCATCTTTATTGGTCACAGGAGGTTACAGTTTTGCTCACATAGCCCTTGCTGGAGCCTTTAGCATGATGATTTACATTCAACTTAGAGAGAGACCTTTTTGGAGCAAGTGTATATGGACATTTTCCTTTCTGATGTCATCACAGAACAAATCAGATCACTTCTCAACTTATGCTCCAAGGATTTCTTGCACAGTGAAAGTAGGATTGTGCCTCATCCAGGAGGCATTAAGGCTGCAGAACAAGGGGCAAAGAAGGGACAAGAAGATTCTTTCCTGGAGTCATCGGCTCTGTGTGTCAAGTTTTTGGAGGGGCAAAAGTATATATAGGAGAGGTAGTGGGAAAACTTCAAATCCTCTATGGCATGAGGAGAATGAACGAGCAGATGAACGAATGCAGTCTCACACAGTGCTTCAGGAGAGCGCTGAGGATGCCGGGTCTTCAGTAGTCAACTCTGCTCCAGTAGAACATGGTACCAAGGAGGACGAAGAACTGAAACGACAAGACTACTAAGATTCTCTGCTCCCTGTTTCCTTCTCCCTACCTCTCCCCCAGCCCCAGTTAGTCCTACTGGCAGGAGACAGCAACAGAAATTCTTGACAAGCAAAGTCTGTTCATGCAGAGAAAGTTTAAATCTTTTGGTCTGCACAGAAGCTTCACAGTGAAGAAAGAGGATATGTGCAGCCATAACAATTTGACTGGATCACTCAGCTCACTGAGGATTATCTATTGTGAAGCTGCTGAACTCTGAGTATTTAAAGCACTCATACAAAGTCTTCCTACTAGAAATTGAATTATCTGTCATGATTACTGTTTAGGTGATCCAATACTCTTCAGAAACAAGCATCTGCAAACTCTGTTTGCTGTGTTGTATTGCTGAGATGGCAGCAGGCCACAGCAGGCTGGAAGGCCATCTAGCTCCTCACCTGTAGAAGCCAGAATGGAGGTGAACTTGTAAATGTGGCCGTTAGTGGAACAGGCTACAGGCAAATTGGTGACGAATGAATAACTATAATCTAGAGATGTTTTAAATGCGTCAGTCCTGTCATCCACCTCCACCCAGCTGGGTGTGGAATAGCAAGAAAAGAGAAGAGGAAATAAAAGCAAATATTAAGTACTCACAGTCCAGCAGAGGATGGCAAAACCAAACCAGGCAACACCTGAGGCATGTGTGTTCATTGGCCCAGAAATAGCATCATAACAACCCTGTAAGACAATCAAGAATGAATCAACACCAGCTTTGGGTTTGTACCACAAGGTGACAAGCTTATCCTCCTCTGAGAGAGACTGAAGTGGAATGCTCCTCGTCTATTGCAATTTGGGTAGCTCACAGGGTCTCAAGAAGACAAGTCAGAACTACACTGCTTATTGTCAACTTGCAGATAGCATACCTGTTTCTAGCTCCAAATACAAAGTAGACTAATCTCAGACAGTTCAAGGACAACTTCCTGTGCCATCCACGTGCCAGGTATACACATACAACCAGACACAGCCAACGTAGAGTTGACACACTGAATCAAGAAGCTGCAGGCAACTTGGAAGCTTGAACACCTTCTAGAAACGCTTGCTAGTGGAGAAGTTGCCTGCTAAAGACCCAGCAATCTGTTTGAATAGGACAAGCTGGTCTACTGAAAAGTTCTACCTTGAGGAGGAGAACTGCTGCCTTGCTCACTCATATTATCTGCGCTCAGTTTTGGGCTAAGTTTGATTTAGCTACTGCCCACCTACATGTTGGAGATGTCACTTCTTACTGGTGGCATTGGGAGAGTGTTTTTAATAGTTGTCTCTCCACCAGGATACCCTTTATTACAACCTGTCCTCTGTTCAGCAACATGGCCTGGACTCCGCAGGCATTGCTTCTCCTCCAGAAAGCGTTTGAACACCTGTAGCTCACAGTAGAGGAGGAAGGCTATTCACTGCTCCCTTCCAGCAAGGAGCTTCTGACCAACATATGTTAACTGGAAAAAGCAGAGAGGATCTTACATTGCTGTTATAGTAGCCAGGGACTCCAAGCTTGCAGCCATCAAGGTTGACAGGAGACCCTTGGTCATTCATGACACAGCAATTGCGTGGCCAAGGGTAGTCAGCGTCGTTGTACATTTTACGGAAGGCGGACGTGTACTCCTGCCAGTCGGTGGGACCCCGCACCCCACAGCACTGCTTCTGCAGGGCAAGAGAAGGGATTGGTCATTATAGGCCCAGGTCACAGCCCTGCACATGGCTGGTTCGGTATTAACCACAGATTTATGGGAGAGAGTTTTGAAGTGCCTGTCTTTGACAGTCTTCTATCTGACAAACAAGCAAAACAGGGAGCGTGGCAGGACTTTCTGTAAGGTGCAAGGCAGATGCCGCCCTCTTTATTACCGAGAGGCCCCAAGGAGGACTTGAAATTCCAGGGCTGCAGAGCCTTTAATAATTAGTGAGAGTTTTCAGTGTTATTATTACCTGAAGCATAAGGTTATCCCATGTTTTTGTGACCCCTTCAGTCATCCCTTTGTCATTGTTATTGGCTGTGTCTGACTTTCCATACCTCTCCAGCATTTGCTTCAGGAAGACATTTGGAGTGAGCTAAAGAAGAAAAAAAACCAGAGAAGAATGCAGAAACTGTGTAAGTAAGTGGCCTTGTAAAGCAATTGTAGGGTTATATAGGGTGGGTCTGTTTGCTTATTTCAGTGTCCGGCTGGAGAACAGGAATGCTGCTTCTCCCCCACTTTTACACACAGGAGAATAAAGAGCAAGATTTAAGGAGCAGGATCAACAAAGCTGTAGATCTTGAGCAAGACTCTTAAGCAGGCTCTACCAGATGTCAGATCACAGGATCTGCAGAAGCTATGGGTTACTTTTGATATGTTGCTTGGAATTAAAGCATCACAAGTCATTTTTCTCCCTCCCAATAACTCCCATAACCCACGTAATCTTTCCCTCACTGCCTGAGGCAATGCTGAAGATTTGTCTTCTGCATGTATGACAGATTAATCAGTCTATAGCTGAAAGACTAAACACTGTATTGATGATTCAGCTAACCCACGCTGCTTCTTCCTTAGCTACAAGGTTGTAAACATTTTAAAATGTTAAAAATAACAAAACTATGTCAAAAAGAACAAAGTTATTTCCTTGATTGGAATAGTGACATTGGAAACTTTCCTTGTGGGGTCTTATTCTAAATCAGCAGTAGTCCTTTGAGTTGACCCCATACCGCCACACAGGCCATTTACTACACTGAACAGGACCAGCGTGTGCCCTAGAACTGCAACGTTTCCCAGCATGGTTGCAAGAATACATGAGTTAAAAATACTCACGAAGTCTCGGTGAGTCGCTGCTGTGATGCAAGAAGCCATTTCAAATGCATAAGTGATCAACATCAGAATAATGTACTGTGGGAGACAGACAGCAGAGTTACCTTTTGGAGAAATGTTTTTTTTTCAAGAATAAGCTTGAAACCCTGCTCAAGGCAAAGAAGGCCAGGCTATCCTAGTCTCCTCAGTCCTCTCCATGCCCCTGAACATTCGTGTAGCCCTTTCCTGTGCTTGTTTCAGTTTGCAATCTGCTTTCTTGAAGGTGTGTGACTGGAATTGTTCTCCATGTCACAGACAAGTTTTCTTCAGAACCTCATGGCATTAATACCACCCTGTCATATGGAAAATACTTTGCCTGGTATGTCCTAGAATAACATTTGCCCTTTTCTTCGTTGCATCTCATTGGCAACTTATGCTTGTCCCGTTTTTCCTTCCAGTTCTACTTGCCAGCTATAAGCTTTTCAGCAAGAAGCTCTTCACTCCTAGCCTGAGAGCTTTGAGGAAACAGAAGGTGCAATTTAGGGTATTGTTCAGGTCCTCCTGATTTTGCATTGTCAGATCTCAGCACTCCTACTTTGTCAGCAAGGATCCTTCATGAGAACAGGTTCTGATCACGTCTCATAGTTGGTTTCATTGTTTCTCTGCCCTTCTCGGCACAATCCCTTTAACATTTCCCATATTCCCTTTGGAGTACTTGTGTCTCTGTTTCTCCTCCCACACTTTAAAATGGTTCTCTCAGATTCAAGGCATTTCTTTCTGACCCCAGCTTTTGCTCCTTGTACCCTCTCTTATCTCCTATACCACAGCCTTGAGTTTTAGCCAAGACACCAAAATTCAGAGTCAAGGGAATTTTCTTCCCTCACCTGTTTGCTGGAAAACTCCCTGGCACAAGATTTAAGATCTTTAAGTGTCTCCTGTTTAAAACAGACACCCTGCCATCCCACGTTAGTCCAAGAGAGTGCTGATTCCAGAGTTTCAGCTCTACCATTCATCAATGCAAGCACCAATGAAGTTTTGCCACTGCCAGCCTAAAGGACTAAGTAAGAAATTGTACAGAGATTTGTTCACATCTTAACATTGTCCTTGGTTTATCCAAAGCTCTCTGTCCCCAGCCTTGTAATTTCTGCCTGCCTGCTGATGTCTAATGTTCTCAATTGCACCCATATTTGGTATACTAACACATACTAATGCCTTGTACAGAACTCATTACTTATCAGCTCCTAAACTGAATGGTATATGACAGCTGAAAGGCCGTAAGGGGTGGGGAGAAACAAGGATCTAAACTACATCCCAGCTACATATGATTGCACAAGTGCTTCTGCATCGCTCCAGGGCAAGGTCAGGGTCAAGCTGGTCAGCTTAAAACTCCATTGTGGCTCTCATCATTAATTCCCTCAGCCTGGTTTGGGAGCTTCTCATGCATGTATCCTCATAGAATTCACCTTGTGGGACACCACAGCCCTGATCAGGAAGAACCTTTTGCTCCTTATCACTAATAAAAGATGCTTTTGCTCAGTGGCTGGTTACCAAGGTGAGCAGGGAAACTAAGGCAGTGTTTTTTCAGTTTGGCAAACTTTTCTACACTTACCACCAGCAGCAAGGTCCTGTTGGACTTAATGACTGCAACGATGCCAAGGATAGACAGAGCAAAGAGTGCAAAGCCAACAAAAATGCCAATCCAGGCAGCAGCATAGATGTCATCATTTTCTGTGGCTTCCAGCAGAGGGTAGAGACCATGGGGATCGGACACAAAGAAGATGCACTCTGCTGTCAGGGCAATGCCACACATCTGAGAAGTGCAAGATTGGGAAATCCATTAGATCAAGCTTCCCCAAAGAAACAAAAAAGACAGGAAAAGATGGAGACTGTTTTCCTTTCATTTTACTTCTTACCAAACAGGAGCTATTCAACTGCTCCTGTGCCCAACTCTACAATCTCTTGCATTGTGCCCTCACAGAAGAATTGCAGGCAAAACTCACCCAGCCTAGACTTGAGACTTCACACCTAGGACTTGAGGATATTAAGAAAGAATTAACAGAATGTTCCCCATCACTATGTGGAGGGAGGTGGCTTGAAAGGTGTTTGTCAGCAGCAAGGGCTCTTCCCCTAGAATTCATGTTGGTCTTGTGGATCAACCCCTGCTGTCCCCTCCCCACCCAACTGCTCATCTAACACAGCTTTCCTTTAGACCTCCCCCTCACACTTTACTGTTTTATTTACGTGTGGGCTTCACACATGAAGAGATATTTCATGGCTGGGAACTGCTATTTTAAGTGTCATACTGGAAGGAAGCCTCCACCCATACTTGTCTCAGTTCACTTACCCCAATGACTACATTCCCAAAGACTAATAGACCCTGTAAGATGCGTATGCCATCACTTTTTGCCATCTTTAATTCTTCATGCAACCTAGGAAAAAACAGACAGTCTTCAGTTAGACCAGTACAATAGGCTTCACTCAGGATAGACAGAAATTGCCAGCCTGTCTGTACAGCTCCCACCCCTTGCTTCAGAGTACTTTCAGAGGAGAAGCTTCCCCAGGTATGAACCTGGTAACTCGAACTCTCTCTAATACTTGAGCTACAGAAGATTGGGACCACTCTGGGGGCAGCCAGTGTCTTCAGCTCCCTTTTGAGCAGGGTTTTCACCATCTCAGCAACACCCATGCAGACCTCGGGTCATGGTGTTCTCTTCCACCTGGCTAGAAACACCAGCTACACACAGAGGGACAGGGGACAAGGTCAGGGCCCTCTCCTGGCTCCTCTTCCAAAGGACTGAGCTTTACCCCAGGGTATGCTGTCCACCCTGCTCGCTGGCTGTTTCATTTTGGCCAGCACTACCATGGGATTGAGCTGGTAACCGCAGAGCTTTAGTTGTCTCCCACACACCATACCTACAGCGCCCATTGGCTTGGCAGCACCTCACTAAGGGTAGTCCCATCTCCCATCTATGCTGGGAACTGGAGCTGGGCCCCCCGTTCCCGGTCAGGTGTGAGGGAGGGAGGGAGTGAGGGAGCAGCTCAGGCTGCAGCTGGCTTACGGGAGCTGGGCCAAGTAGCATTCCCACCAAATTCCTAAGAGCGCTATATCCTGCAGGCTGGGGCCAGGCAACCCGCATCGAATTCATCCCCTTCCAGAGAGAGCAGCATAAAGGCACTAGTCAGAGGTGTGAGACCTTTTGGAGAAACAAGCCCAGATGCCAGTGCCAACCAAGTCCTTCTTTCAAAGGGTCAGAGCGCGTGTGTGCATGGAGAGGGGGAGGGAAAAAAAACCCCAACCCTGAGACAGCTGCTTTTGCTGGGTGGTTAAGAAGGTATAAGCTGTGAAAGAAAGGCTGAAGTGGGCCCAACTCGAAGAGACAACAGGAAAAGCATCTTGAACACCCCTCTTCTGCCAGAATACCTGCACTACTGCCTTCACTTGCTGGGGTTACTGATGCCAGGATTCTTCAAAGAAGCCTTTGGAAAATAAGATCAGACATAGCTGTCAATGAAGGAGAGCTTCTTGAGAAACAGAGCATCATGGTACCTCTCTAACAATGCCACCTTCAGCCTCCTCAGTAGCTGCCCTTTTAGGGTAGGCAGGACTTCCAATAGTGACAGAGGGAAAACCAGAATTTTCTGACACCCTTTCTACGGTGGTTTGGGGGTTAGGAATGGAGACATCTCCAGTGCTCTCACCATTACACCAGCAGCAGAGCACATAAATATTTTTCCATAATAGTGTGAGTGGGGATGGACATTATTTCCAAAGTGAGAAGTCATTTTTATTCCCAGCCAGGTGTTTGGAGGTCAGCCCAATACACCTGAAGCCATATGGCTTTGTATTTGAAAATGGCAGGCTCATGTGGTCAGCCTGAAGCTCTGCCCCTGCCAAACTTGTTGCCCAACCAGCATGCCCAGGGGACCATGTACAACTCTCTTGCAGGTCAAATTTGGGTATGGGCAATGTTTGGCCATGCGTGGCCCACAACACAACACTTCAGAGTCCACCAAGCCTGAGACGAGCACTGGTCCTCTACTCATCTGAAAGCTGGAGAGATGTCACTGCCTGGCTTATGGACCTTTGTGCTGCAAAGTCCAGAAGTTTTCAAAAAGCCTTTAGTTATTGCTGTCTAAGAGACATCACAGGTCAGGGGGCAGTTGAAAGAGCAAGGAAGCCTTCCCTGCTTAAATGCAGGTTGTGAACTCTTGAAGACTACATGGAAAAGCAGGTCTGCTCCAGCTGCCATTTGGATAGCAGGGTTCAGTGTGCCATGTGGCTAACAAAACAGATCACACCAAGTGTGATTAACAACATTACAACCCTTTCCTTAACATTTCAGGAACCTCTTTTGCCCTCCCTTTCTCTCCTATGGACCCATCCCCTGCACCTTGTACGTTGGCTGTCCACCCAGCCCATGCACTTGCCTTCCCACAAGCTGGTTTTCTTCTCCTCCCTGGCAGGCAGGACCTGGTTCGCTCTTGTCTCTCCTCGGGCAGGTATTACTGAGAAAGCAAGCCTCTTCTCCTAGGGCAAGCCTATCTCCTAGGCTACAGTAGCTGGGAGCAAAGTTGGGCATGGTCACCACCACACAGATATCAACAGGACAGGCAATGCCCCTTGTCTGGCCCCTTCATTGTAGAAGGTCCAGTCTCAGCATCACTGATGAGAGACGGGGAACTACTCCAAGGACATGACACCAGGTGGGCATCTGGAGACTCTAACTTGTTCACATCTTAACATTGTCCTTGGTTTATCCAAAGCTCTCTGTCCCCAGCCTTGTAATTTCTGCCTGCCTGCTGATGTCTAATGTTCTCAATTGCACCCATATTTGGTATACTAACACATACTAATGCCTTGTACAGAACTCATTACTTATCAGCTCCTAAACTGAATGGTATATGACAGCTGAAAGGCCGTAAGGGGTGGGGAGAAACAAGGATCTAAACTACATCCCAGCTACATATGATTGCACAAGTGCTTCTGCATCGCTCCAGGGCAAGGTCAGGGTCAAGCTGGTCAGCTTAAAACTCCATTGTGGCTCTCATCATTAATTCCCTCAGCCTGGTTTGGGAGCTTCTCATGCATGTATCCTCATAGAATTCACCTTGTGGGACACCACAGCCCTGATCAGGAAGAACCTTTTGCTCCTTATCACTAATAAAAGATGCTTTTGCTCAGTGGCTGGTTACCAAGGTGAGCAGGGAAACTAAGGCAGTGTTTTTTCAGTTTGGCAAACTTTTCTACACTTACCACCAGCAGCAAGGTCCTGTTGGACTTAATGACTGCAACGATGCCAAGGATAGACAGAGCAAAGAGTGCAAAGCCAACAAAAATGCCAATCCAGGCAGCAGCATAGATGTCATCATTTTCTGTGGCTTCCAGCAGAGGGTAGAGACCATGGGGATCGGACACAAAGAAGATGCACTCTGCTGTCAGGGCAATGCCACACATCTGAGAAGTGCAAGATTGGGAAATCCATTAGATCAAGCTTCCCCAAAGAAACAAAAAAGACAGGAAAAGATGGAGACTGTTTTCCTTTCATTTTACTTCTTACCAAACAGGAGCTATTCAACTGCTCCTGTGCCCAACTCTACAATCTCTTGCATTGTGCCCTCACAGAAGAATTGCAGGCAAAACTCACCCAGCCTAGACCTGAGACTTCACACCTAGGACTTGAGGATATTAAGAGAGAATTAACAGAATGTTTCCCATCACTATGTGGAGGGAGGTGGCTTGAATTCCCCATCACTATGTGGAGGGAGGTGGCTTGAAAGGTGTTTGTCAGCAGCAAGGGCTCTTCCCCTAGAATTCATGTTGGTCTTGTAGATCAACCCCTGCTGTCCCCTCCCCACCCAACTGCTCATCTAACACAGCTTTCCTTTAGACCTCCCCCTCACACTTTACTGTTTTATTTACGTGTGGGCTTCACACATGAAGAGATATTTCATGGCTGGGAACTGCTATTTTAAGTGTCATACTGGAAGGAAGCCTCCACCCATACTTGTCTCAGTTCACTTACCCCAATGACTACATTCCCAAAGACTAATAGACCCTGTAAGATGCGTATGCCATCACTTTTTGCCATCTTTAATTCTTCATGCAACCTAGGAAAAAACAGACAGTCTTCAGTTAGACCAGTACAATGGGCTTCACTCAGGATAGACAGAAATTGCCAGCCTGTCTGTACAGCTCCCACCCCTTGCTTCAGAGTACTTTCAGAGGAGAAGCTTCCCCAGGTATGAACCTGGTAACTCGAACTCTCTCTAATACTTGAGCTACAGAAGATTGGGACCACTCTGGGGGCAGCCAGTGTCTTCAGCTCCCTTTTGAGCAGGGTTTTCACCATCTCAGCAACACCCATGCAGACCTCGGGTCATGGTGTTCTCTTCCACCTGGCTAGAAACACCAGCTACACACAGAGGGACAGGGGACAAGGTCAGGGCCCTCTCCTGGCTCCTCTTCCAAAGGACTGAGCTTTACCCCAGGGTATGCTGTCCACCCTGCTCGCTGGCTGTTTCATTTTGGCCAGCACTACCATGGGATTGAGCTGGTAACCGCAGAGCTTTAGTTGTCTCCCACACACCATACCTACAGCGCCCATTGGCTTGGCAGCACCTCACTAAGGGTAGTCCCATCTCCCATCTATGCTGGGAACTGGAGCTGGGCCCCCCGTTCCCGGTCAGGTGTGAGGGAGGGAGGGAGTGAGGGAGCAGCTCAGGCTGCAGCTGGCTTACGGGAGCTGGGCCAAGTAGCATTCCCACCAAATTCCTAAGAGCGCTATATCCTGCAGGCTGGGGCCAGGCAACCCGCATCGAATTCATCCCCTTCCAGAGAGAGCAGCATAAAGGCACTAGTCAGAGGTGTGAGACCTTTTGGAGAAACAAGCCCAGATGCCAGTGCCAACCAAGTCCTTCTTTCAAAGGGTCAGAGCGCGTGTGTGCATGGAGAGGGGGAGGGAAAAAAAACCCCAACCCTGAGACAGCTGCTTTTGCTGGG
Organism: Calidris pugnax; assembly: GCF_001431845.1. Taxonomy (NCBI): domain Eukaryota; kingdom Metazoa; phylum Chordata; class Aves; order Charadriiformes; family Scolopacidae; genus Calidris; species Calidris pugnax. Next base: position 4,087,487 of record NW_015091072.1, read on the forward strand.
TGGTTAAGAAGGTATAAGCTGTGAAAGAAAGGCTGAAGTGGGCCCAACTCGAAGAGACAACAGGAAAAGCATCTTGAACACCCCTCTTCTGCCAGAATACCTGCACTACTGCCTTCACTTGCTGGGGTTACTGATGCCAGGATTCTTCAAAGAAGCCTTTGGAAAATAAGATCAGACATAGCTGTCAATGAAGGAGAGCTTCTTGAGAAACAGAGCATCATGGTACCTCTCTAACAATGCCACCTTCAGCCTCCTCAGTAGCTGCCCTTTTAGGGTAGGCAGGACTTCCAATAGTGACAGAGGGAAAACCAGAATTTTCTGACACCCTTTCTACGGTGGTTTGGGGGTTAGGAATGGAGACATCTCCAGTGCTCTCACCATTACACCAGCAGCAGAGCACATAAATATTTTTCCATAATAGTGTGAGTGGGGATGGACATTATTTCCAAAGTGAGAAGTCATTTTTATTCCCAGCCAGGTGTTTGGAGGTCAGCCCAATACACCTGAAGCCATATGGCTTTGTATTTGAAAATGGCAGGCTCATGTGGTCAGCCTGAAGCTCTGCCCCTGCCAAACTTGTTGCCCAACCAGCATGCCCAGGGGACCATGTACAACTCTCTTGCAGGTCAAATTTGGGTATGGGCAATGTTTGGCCATGCGTGGCCCACAACACAACACTTCAGAGTCCACCAAGCCTGAGACGAGCACTGGTCCTCTACTCATCTGAAAGCTGGAGAGATGTCACTGCCTGGCTTATGGACCTTTGTGCTGCAAAGTCCAGAAGTTTTCAAAAAGCCTTTAGTTATTGCTGTCTAAGAGACATCACAGGTCAGGGGGCAGTTGAAAGAGCAAGGAAGCCTTCCCTGCTTAAATGCAGGTTGTGAACTCTTGAAGACTACATGGAAAAGCAGGTCTGCTCCAGCTGCCATTTGGATAGCAGGGTTCAGTGTGCCATGTGGCTAACAAAACAGATCACACCAAGTGTGATTAACAACATTACAACCCTTTCCTTAACATTTCAGGAACCTCTTTTGCCCTCCCTTTCTCTCCTATGGACCCATCCCCTGCACCTTGTACGTTGGCTGTCCACCCAGCCCATGCACTTGCCTTCCCACAAGCTGGTTTTCTTCTCCTCCCTGGCAGGCAGGACCTGGTTCGCTCTTGTCTCTCCTCGGGCAGGTATTACTGAGAAAGCAAGCCTCTTCTCCTAGGGCAAGCCTATCTCCTAGGCTACAGTAGCTGGGAGCAAAGTTGGGCATGGTCACCACCACACAGATATCAACAGGACAGGCAATGCCCCTTGTCTGGCCCCTTCATTGTAGAAGGTCCAGTGTCAGCATCACTGATGAGAGACGGGGAAATACTCCAAGGACATGACAACAGCTGGGCAGCTGGAGATTCGACCATCCAAGATGCCCCAGAGGAGAAGCCGCATGAGACCTGGGGCTTTCCACCTGCTGCCCACTCCTCACGCCTCAGAGGCGTGCGAGGTTAAACAAGAGCAAGCTTTGCACAGCACCTGGTGCAGGTTCATGACTACAGAGGCATGAGGCAAACTTTAGCTGGCTTGCCCGAGGCAAGCTGCATGCAGGTGTGACTCACAACCACCCATGGGGTGTGACACTGGTTGGCAGTCCTCCTCCCAGTCCCCAGAGAGAACAGGCGCCAGCAGCTCCTGCCTGCGGACACAAATCAGTCTGGAAGTAGGGAAGGCTTCTTCGTGGGCTGGTTAAGACTATTTTTACGACCCAAATACAGTTCCCTGGGGCTTCAGGGAAACCCCTGAGGAAATCGGAGCTTTAGCTGCAACTGTTAGCCAAAATCTCCATGTGAGAAGGTGGCTGGGTCCTGGGATTTCAGCCTTGAGCTTGTATGGACCTGGTGTTCCTCAGCACATCCCAGGCACCTTGCAATTTAGCCATGACTTGTCTAGGTCCCAAGTACTCAATTGCCACTACCACAGACTTTGCTCCATGCTCCAAGCAGCTTTGGAAAGGTGTCTGTTCCACCCATTGTACCACAAAAACCTGTATCCCTCCTGAAGCACATCCTTCCTCCTCTTCCTTACGTTCTGGTCACAACCCAGACTGCAATTTCTCCCCCTTTCTCTACCTTCACACCCCCAAAACACTCCTGACCCCCGTGGGGGTCCAGCTGAGCCAGTCAGAGCCCAGGAGTAGTGATAGCCCTGCCTCCCTCTGTTCCTCCACAAGTTGCAGACACATCTGTTATTTCCATGCCCTTGGAGCTTTCTTGACCTCTCCTCCTTTCTCTACTCACAGTGGCTCTGTGAGACCTGCAGCACAACTGTGAGAGCCGAAAAGGAAGATCCTTTCTACAGAGGCTGGCTTCTGCCCTTGGATTTTAGGTGACAACCCCATGCATGCTTTCCAAGGTTGCAGCAGTTCCTGGATTCAGACAGGATTCGGCCTCTGCTGTGCATCCCTCACACACATTGGTCTGGTTGATCTTTTGAAGCCTCCACACCCTCTTTCTATATATTGATACAGATTTCAGTAGCCTTACAGATGAATACCCCCCTGCTTGGCCTAACTCCATTTCTAGCCAAAAAAAAAAAAAGCCATTGGGTAAAAAGTGCTTCAGCATTTCCCCACGCAGAAGTGGGTTGCGTTTTGATTGCCTCGTGTTTTGTGCCAGTTGTGGTGGTGGAGTGACAGCACTGTGATCGAGAGTTATCCAAAAACACCTCTGCGAGCATAATTTGTCTCTACGCCCTGCTCTCGGAGGTCTCTCAGGTGGGGCTTACAGGGGTTTCACCTCACCCCCCGCTACCCCCCTTCACTTCAGTGTCCCTGTGCAGGGCATTGCGTTCTCATCCCCTGGGGTAAGGAGGGAGAGACAAGAGACAAATTTGTTTTATTACTCATGGGCTCTGCACACCTTGGCCAAAGGGTTCTGTGCCACTCGAGCACAACTAAACAAACCCATCCCTTCAACGGCAGAAACCTGATCCTTGCTCGTACCCCCCTCCAACGCAGAAGCCCGGGCACCACACCTCCTGCCCCTGGAGAGCATGTCTCTACAGGCAGGATTGAGATGCCTGGGCTGGGACTGGGGTGCTGACAAGGGAAGCTAGCAGGGTGGAACCACTGCCAGAGGTGCCATGCCAGCACCGCGGGAAGCCTCCATGACCCACAGACCTGCCCGCACCCTGACCTGCTGTAGGCTCTTGTATGCATTGAGAGTTGAGGGGCCAGACAGCAATACACTTCCTACTTCCTTTTTTTTTTTCTTCTTTTTTTTCCATTTGGTTTCAGTGAAAAGTTTAGCCCCTAAAGGTCTTAAATAGAAAGTAGGTTCCAAGTGCTTGGGACATCTTCAGGGTTATAGAGCTTTAAAGAGGATGCAGTTAAATACGTTATTGATGAATCACTTGGACTACATATCAGGAAGAAGTTTTTCACTCTGAGGGTGGTGAGGCACTGGAACAGGTTGCCCAGGGAAGTTGTGGATGCCCCATCCCTGGAGATGTTCAAGGCCAGGCTGGATGGGGCTTTGAGCAACTTGCTCTGGTGGGAGGTGTCCCTGCCCATGGCAGGGGGGTTGGAACTCGATGATCTTTAAGGTCCCTTCCAACCCAAACCATTCTATGATTCTATGACTCTGCTGTAAGAAGCTAAAAGCTTTGCGAGTGTGAATTCATCATTCGTTTACTTATTGTAAAGCAAACACCTCCAGCACACACAAAACCACACGCTCCTCCTGCCCTGCCTGACATCCTCCGTCGCTCCACCTGCCCTGAAATGCAGCCACCTCTGACAGAGAACAACTTGTGGGCCAGGAGTCAACCACATTCAAAAAAGGAAGACCCAGACAGTTATTTTGTGCTACCAGGGGGGAAAAAATAAAGCAAAAACAAATCCCAGCATCAAGCAGGGGTCAGAGACTAATTAAGTTTCCTTTTCAGAGAGATTGATATGAAGTGAAGCCTCTGTGAACAGTGGAGTGGCTGGTAAATCATCATCAGGCATAATTGCCTCGGAAATACAGCTGGGAGGTAGGTTTTTCCTCTCTTCCTCATTAGTTCAGCACAGCCAAAACAAGTGTTTTTTTGTTTTTTTTTTTATTTTGCCTTTCCCATTTTCACTAGTGAGAGGGAACTACAGCATTCATCTTACTCTGCAACAATTTTTCTTTTTTTTGTTTTTACACTCATATATGTGCAACAGATTTAATTTTTCTGTTCCCGCCTCCCCAGTCTTTAGGAGAAACAATACGAAACAAATTAAAACAGCCATAGAGAAGATACACTCTGAGGTAAGAAAAATGAAATACTTAATAATCTTCCACAGTTAACCTTATCCAGGTACCACACTCCCACATACTAAACACAGCCCATAGACTAAGATAAAAACCATTAAACATAACAGTTTCCTTATCTCCTAACACTTATTGCTCACGTGCCTCATAAAGAGTAAGACAATGACCAAAGCCAGGCACTCACCTCTCCCTTCTCCTGATGCTTCCCAGCAGAAATCCTGACCCACCTGCAAAGCCGAAAGAGCTCCTTTCTCCCACCTCCCCTGGGCTTTAAAAAGCCCAGGTTGCTTGAGAAAAGTGCTGTGTGATTGGTAGGGTGCCCATCACATGAGGACAACTTTTTTTTCTAGCCAAACCTGTTCCCCGGTCGGACTGGAGGGTGTCTCTGTGATTCTTAGATCGTATTGGAATGCCGTTGTGCCGAAAACACAAAGCTTTGAAGAATTTCTATTATTATACTCTCGAAAGGGTGGACAAATGACTCACTCCTACGAAATACTTGAACTTTAAAGAGGATGGGCAGGTTGGAAGGACATAAATATGAATACTAGGATTGCTGGATTGCTGTTTGAACAGGAGTATAAGAAGAATGTACTGACTAGAAAAAAAGAGTAAATGAATTTTAATGTTTTCATTTAATTATGTTGCATTGGTAAAATCCAGTGGTTTGGGTTGGATCCATTTTCATTTTATTTAGACTGGGATTTATTTTGGAAACAGAAGTGTAGGTGTTGGTTACTCTGTAAGACACTGTGAATAACGTGAAAAGTGGGGAGACTATTGCATTTCTTTGGTCCCTCTGGATTTTTAACACATTAAGTCTTATTAAGACCAAGTAAAGTCAAGCACAGACATATAGATTAATTGGTCTGTGATGAACTGAAAGGGGCTAAGGCTGAGGAGCACAGCAGAAAAGGAGGGTCTCTCACCTTCCTCTCCCTCACCCATTCCAGTACAAGTTTATCAAAAGTCATAATTCTTGTTACTGGAGCCTTAAGCAAGGCTCTGGCAAAACTGCAGGTGCTTGTGCTTAGTGTTCTTCTCTGCTGGTGCAAAAACCAGCCAAATGAATAGCGGGCTTGGGAAGGGTGATGGGGGCTTCATGTTTTTGGAGCCCTTCACAAGTCAAAAGCAAACACCCAAAGAGAATATATAATCTCCTTGGTAGCCGTCCTCACAAATATCTTGTGGGAAATTGGTGAGAACTGCAACAGTTCTTACATTTTATTGATCGCCTCGATATTTGGAGACAACTGAAGAGAGATCCAGCTTTCCCGTGGGATCCCCATGAGATTTGACTCTGAGGAAAGGACAGTGCAGGTAGGGTTTCCAGCTCCATGAGGTTATCAGTCACAGCAATAAGCAAAAAACCCAGCCATTGCAGCCAGCCTGATCTAGTAAAGAGAGACAAGAAATTTGTCACATGAGTGCTCAAGAGTAGGGATGCAGATTTATATAGACCTAAATAACTCTTACCTGCTTGCCCATTATTTGTGCTCCCTACAACATGTGAACTTTTTCTGGGTGCAGTCACCACCCCATCTTTTAGTAGTGCTGGGGGGACCACGCATTTCCTGCTGACTGGTGTGGTGGGTCTAGGAAGGCAGGCTCCCATCATCGCTGCTGGACATCAAGAGCAGCCAGTGGGGGGGATAAGCAGCACATCTCCTGAGTATCACAGCCTGGCAAGACATGGGTCACTGGTTAGGCACAAGCCCTGCCGTGGTAGCATGCTCCACTACATCTCACCTGGAAGGAGAGAAGAGGCAGCAAGCATGGAAACACTAATTTGAAAAAAACAATGAGGAAAGAGGAGAGAGGGGAGGGGAAGCTGGTAGTGAAGTCCATGGTCTTGCCAGTCACCAGGATTGAGAGTGGCTGTTGGGAAAGAGCCCTGGTGCAGCTGAGATCTTGCTGCTCCATAACCCTGTCTGGGAAGTTGCAAAAGGGTGTTAGTGCAAGTCGTCATTTTGGCTGGAAGAGTGGGTGAAGCCAGGGAGGCTGGTGTTCAATCCTGAGCTTCCATCACCATTTGGCTGCCAACAGCTTGTTGTTTAGCTGTGTGAGACTATTTTTTGGAGATATCCAGAAAGAAATTTCGTATTGGGAAGGAGAGAGCTGGGATGGGGTTTTTTGTTTGCATTTCTTTTTTGATGTGTGTTACTAAGGGCAGACTATGAGTTTGCATGAATTTGTGTGCAGAGCAGAAGGTCAGAGACCTTGCTTGAGCAAGGGAGTACAGTGGGGTTGACAAACCTTGCAGTGGGAAGCCCAAGTGCCACTATGGGTGCTTCCAGTGTGGTGCCTGCAGCTGCTTAACCTCCCCTATAGGTCTGCGTCTGTGCTGGCATATTTCAGGTGAGAATCTACCAACGCCTCTACAGTGCAAGCTCTTGTGAAAGCTACAGACTCATGAGTGCACATACCCCCCCTCACAGAGCTATACATAGGCACACATGTATAAGTACACGTACAAATCCACACATGCACATGCTTTCCTCGTGTGTCTCCAGACATAGGTCCACATATAAGCATCTCTATTGCGTGTGGGTTAAAGGCAGGCCAAGTGTTGGCTTGGGAGTGAAAACGCACTGCAATTTGGGGTTTCATCCGGAGGCAGAGTCAGACACCACAGCCTCGGCCATTTTCAGAAGGAGCTGGAAAATGAAATTCCTCAGGAGATCTATCACTTGACCATGGCAAAGTTCTCCATGGGTGACAGGGCAACGTGCCTGTCACTAAGAGTGCTGTGGCTTTTCAAAATTGGCATGGGAGGCATGCTGAAGGATGCCCAAAGAGAGAACAAAGATGCTGGAAAGGGCTGACAGATGTGTAGGTAATTCCAGTTGGCTAGCCCAACTCCTAGCCTCTGAGAATACTCTTTCCTGCATCCTTTGAACTTCCTTTCTTCATGGCATGGAAATAGTGGTTTGAGACAGAGAGTGTGAGAGGTAGGAATTAGAGATGGAGAGAGAGAGAGAGCACGCAGGGAGGACAAGGAGGTTATGGCCAAAGCAGCAGGGTCCCAGGAGCCATTTCTGTGACAGCCTCATGCCAGCATCATGAAAGAACCACTCCCATCCATGGACAGGAGGCTCCTACCTGCATTTGTGATGCTGCACGGTAAAACTAGATCTCATGGTTAAGGGAGAGGGCTCAAGGAATCACACCCTACATCCCCAGCAGTATGGCTGCAGTGTTGGATGTGCTCCTGCACAGGTTCAGCTGGACACACACTGTCTGTCTGTCCCAGGGAGGGGGACATTTTCTGGTGATGGTCCCTGCTGGAGGTGAGGCCGAGCATCCTTGCCGCAGCGTTACTGCCAAGGCACTGCCCACGAGCGGCCGCCTTTCCTGGCAGAGTCCCCCTCACCAGCTGGGTCACCGACCTCCCACTGAGGGCACTGCCATCTCCAGCCCCGATTCCTGCTGCCCGGCTTTGCTCCCGCATTCCCGGGAGGGCTGCAAACAGCTGCATCCCAGCCCGCAGCTCGACCTTCCTTCCCTCGGCCAGATTTGGGTTTGAGGCTCGCGCCTGCCGCCCGAGCCCTCCACGTGCGATGGCCGGGAGCCAGCTCCTCCCCGGAGGAGAAGGGAATTCCTCACGGCCTCCTCCTCTCCCGTGTCCCAGTGCATCCGCATGGAGGCCGCGGATGCGGGGCCGTTGAGGGGGACAGATGTCCGCTGCGCCCCTCGGGTTTGCAGCTGGCCTGGCTCAGAGCCAGCCTTCCCTCCTGCCTCCCCAGCCGGCTCATGGCCTTCCCTACAGCTGCCTCCCCTTTCTGCAAGGTTTTTGCCCTTTTCTTTGTTTTTTTGGGGGGTTTTTGGGGTTTTTTTTGCCACTTCTGTACCTCTCAACCTCAAGAAAGAGGGATGACGGCGGGGGGTGTGGTGAATAAATAAGTGAACACCACCTAGGGAGATGAGGGGAGAGCAACTCCGTCCCTCAAATTGTTTACCAAACAGTGCTGAGTGTGGGGAGACAAATGGCATACCGTTAGCAACAACCGGGGGCTAATTATAGTGGGTTAGGATAAACCGCTGGGTGGCTGGGCTTGCCACTCCGGCTCAGCCTGCAAACATATAGACTGAAAAGCAGAACTGTATGTATATATTTAGTATAATGAGGAATGTAGTAAGTGACTTCTTGCTAAAACCTCAGATGCCTCGGTGAAGTGTGTTACAGAAAACCCAGATACAGGCATCTTTGTGACGCTGGTAATCCTGGTATTTTGCACTTGGCAATGCATAATCCACCCATGAATATGGCATTGCATGCTTCATTCCTAAGGGGAGTGCTATAAAGCACACTCTCAAGGATTGGGGTTTCTTTATATTTTGGGGAAGGAGAGGGATACGCCTTATTTTTCTAATTTTGTAGGGTAGCTTTATTCGTGAACTTATAACCAAGGCTGTATTTTGGTGTTGTTAAGACTTGCAATTCTGGGTGTTTGTGTAAAGCCCAAGGAATCACATGATCGCATAAAAATCTGTACTTTTAGCCTTTCAGAAGAAACCATTTCTTCTCCTTCTGACAAGTGAGCAAGCAGAAAGGACAAACAAGTCAGAGGAACCAGCTCTGTCTGGCAAAGAACTCAGCTCAGGTAGAGAACTGCTTGCCCAGGGATTTTTGGGCTAGTGCTCATGGTGAAATTTGCACATGTGGGTAAAGACAGTAACAAATTAAATCTCGGTACCCCACTGGTAACAATTAGACCAGCTGCTGTGGCTCCCTTCCTCAGTGGTCTCAACCCAAAAGCTTAGAGAAACAGTGGGTATTTATAAAGGCTAATCTCTACTGGCTGCTACTACTCTTAATATAGAAGACCCTCAGGGTGCCTTATTATTGTACACATTGAGAGAGGGATTTGGGGTCTAAATCTCCCCGTAAGGATGCCTCTTTTACTCTGCTGACTACGAAGGAAACTCATAGGAGAGCCTCACCACAGGCCTGATGCCTGCCTGGGTTTTCCTTTCTGCAGATGAAAACCCAGACCAAAATATCTGCATCTTAGAGCTGCTGATCTTTCAGCAACCTAGAGGTCACATTTTTGTACAGTCAGAGACCAGAAGATAAAACAAGCACGGAGGAGCCTGGGGGAGCCCTGAGGTCAAGCCCTGCCCTGGCTCCCCTCCCACCAGCAGTTTCTTCTGGCAGGGAAGGGGAGCCAAGCCCTGCAAGAGTGACATTCCCCAGCCAACACCCTTGATGGAGTAAAAGGATCAGCAAATGGGACGTGGCTTTCTCTTGAGTCTCATCTTCTGATGAAGGTAGGCCAGCTCACTCTGATTGGGAGCCTGAGCACAGGAAGGCTCAGAGGAGGCTAGAAACCTCTCTGTGCCTGGGGAAAGGACTGCCTGCGATCTTGCAAAATACATACCAGGAGAAAAGGCTTTTGGGAAGACAGAAAATATCTGCTTGTGTTTTAGATAGCTTCTTTTAAAGGCTGACCATGTCCAAGGAAGCTCTGCTAGAAAGCATCTCAGTATTGCTCTTGGTTGTGAATTTGAGGGCTTTCTGGCCTGTGAAAGACTGCATATGTCAGTGCTGATCTATCCATTAGCATGTGGTCTCCCACATCCCAAATGGCCTTGGTACCATGGCGGTCCTTTGGTGCTGGTGGTTCAGTTGAGTTTCATGTAACAGGCCAGGAGCAAGCTGTTCTGTCTGGACCTAGTGACTGCATTGCTCTTGCTGATGGTTAAAAATCTCTCCTCCAAAATCCCATGTGTCAGTCACGAGTCACAACATGGTAGAAAGAAGAGGTCTTGTTTGGGGACTTTTATTTTGCAAGGGGCCAAAGAAATCTGTTCACATTAATTGTTCCAGCTTTTGGGGGATGCCTCATTCCTCCCAAATCCGTCCTGCTTGCCTCCTCCGCATTAGCTGCTTCTGATCTGGGAGGCTGTAAAGGGCTGGCAGTGGAGCACTGCCATCTACGTACAGTTGCCTGTCACTATCCAGTTTCCAACACGCTTGTTGTAAGCCAAGTGCTGCAAGCATTTGTCTGATTTATCTCAGCATCTCCGCCTTGCCAGAGGGCTAGAGGATGCAAAAGAAAGAGGGAGGACAGTCAAGTTAGAGCTGCATTGCAAGAGTCTGGGCAGCAGGAAGAAAGGGGAATAGCCGAGGGGTGTTGGCTGGTTCGGTGCTTAGGAGCACTGGGATGGAAATAAATATCACGCATGCCTTGGGCGAATTTATAGTGCTCCTGGGGTGACGGCCTCTGCCTTGGCAAGGGTGCGGTTGATGTCTCACACCGACTCATTGCTTTGACACAACTGTCGTCAACGTCCAATATTCTTCCTCTGAAACTCCCTGTTGAGCTTTCAGTAACTGGAAACTTTCCTGAGAAGTCTGTAAGACTCGGACCCTGTCATGAGCCTGGGGTTTGACCCAGTCAATCCTGTACCCAGATGAACCTGGTTTTTAGTTTCAGGTGGGCGATGGATGGAGCTGTGCTTTGGGCCGTCCAGCCCTTTTACAAGGTCTTTTTCTCCTCCACGGCTGGACATGAACTCTCGAGGTAGTTTCTCTGCCTCCTAAGAGCCTTTAGAGAAGACTCAGCCGGTCTGTGCTGCCCTCTCATGGGCACACATAGGAAAGGTTAAGTTTCACCCTGCTTTTTCTTCAAGATGCTTTTTAAAGCTACTACTCAAGCTCCGTTTTTCAACACATGATTTCTGAAAAACCGGGAAGGCTTATGAACAACTTCTAGGAGGTCTATGAAAGGTAACTAGAAAAAGTAATTCTATCTATAGCTGTGCGGCACCCTGCCCGGCTCTTAGCTTTCTGAAGAGCTTTGCTCTTAATTTGGAAATGTTTAGACATTTAATAGGGCAAAAGGTAGGGAGCTGTTGGTCCAAACAACAGACTGAACTTCTCCATATGCACTCCCATCTGCCATGTCAAACATACCGGCATCATGGCATCATACCATGGTTGAGGAATCTCTCAGGATAGCTCTGCTATGCTACCAAAGATTCAAATAATAGGGCCAAAAGCTAGGTTCTCCAACAGGCAGTACTTGCTTTCTGTACTGTGGGGTTTCAGTGAGCTGGCAACACTGCCCTTCCCTGAGTCTCCTTGCAAAGAGGCAGGATATTCTTCTAGGCCCAAGGGGATGCTTAAACAATGGCAGGATAGAGCAGGCATCGCTTTGCTCTTCAAAAGGACTCCTGTGGCTTTCATGGTGTTTATGCCACTTGAAGTCACTGTTAAAAATCTTTGGCTCTCTGACCACTTGCCTGCATTTAATATAGCCTTCTCCCTAATGTCCACTCATCTGTCCAAATACCAAAAAGTCCTTGAGGTGGAAACTGTTTTTCTTTAAGGGCTGGTATGACACGCATTTTTCCCATTAACAAACAATTGCGCTATTCCACGTGTCTTTAATTCACCTCTGTTTCCTGTTTTATACTAGAAAATAAGCTGAGGGGTGGGAATGAGGAAGGACAGAGGTCTTACAAACTCCCTAGCCCTAATATGGATCCTGCCTCCTAGTTTGTAAGCAGCATTTTTAGGTGTTGGACCAGGTGATTCCAAATAAGACATCTGCCTTAAAGGCTTGTAAGTTTTAAGTGAAGTTTTCATGGCCAGTGTAAACTGCTGTTGCACTCCCTCAGCTACATTGCCTACCTTTTATTTTGTCAACTGTACTAGGTAGCTGTGCCCTTTCATAAGACCAGCTCTGTGTAGCCCCATGCTCCTTCACCTTGTGCCACTTTAATGAGTCACGATGAACAAGAGGCTAATTTTGGTGTCCAAGTAAGTAACAACACAAAAAAGTAAGTGGATGCATCTCATGGCTTGTTTCTTCCCTGGTATTATTTTACTGCAGTTCATGAAATGACACCATCTGTTTCTCAGATTTTCTGCGCTGGAAGGCAGAAAGTTTATCTCAGACTCCTGGATGAATATGCCATGGAGATGGCCTTCCCAGAGCCTGAATGCAGCAAAACCTGTGACAAAGGAGAGTGAGCTCTTACCACCTGTGAGAGGAGTTGCATGGGGAATTGCGATGACAGCCTTGAGGGAGCCACTCCATTCATTCATACTAGGCATTTCTATCACAGACCAATTACCGCAGTGTCTGCAGTCAGTTTCCAGTCTTGAATTATGTCTACAGAAATCTCTTGGGATTGCTTTGCCTAATTTCAGCTGTTCTGCAGTGTCATTTCAGCCCACCACCTTTCCCCAGGAGAAGATGGCAAGTCATCCAACTCATGTCACCTCAACAACTCAAAGTTCCCCTTTTCAGTTGTGTAAGTTGATGCCTGTCCGTGAACTTTTGATGCTGCTGCTACGTCAATGTTATCCATGAAGGCAGTCCCAAAAAAGGAATGCAGCCATGGATCTTGATGCCTGACCTTAAGGGAATGTTTCTTCTTTGCCTTCTGCATTTCATCTGGCTGAAAGAATGGCCAAGAGAAGCTTTCCCCTGAATACAACCTGAAGGCATGTCAGGCAGGGTTTGATCAATTTGTCTTTTCTAAGCAATGCCCTTTCTAAGCACTCCCACATTCTCCAGTCTTCAGCTTGAGCTCTCTCTTCAGCTAAACTCTTTGTTGGGCTTTACCCAGATGTTAACTTCTTCCACTTCAAACATGCAAGCCCCGAATGCAAGCTGCTGCCTACTTTGAGTTTCACATGATTGTGAAACTTTGAAATCAATGGCATTAAACTAGTTTAAAATTGGTGTTATGTAGCAGTGATTCATATCCAGTGAGTCACAATGAAATGTCTCATGCTATAAGTAGCTGCCCATTTGAAGAGCTGTTCTGCTTGTGCCCTCCCCCTAACTAAGAAGCAGAGCAGACTCTGTGTGAACTTTTCAAAGGATCTTTAATCAGCAGTTTCAACTTTATTTTTATTTTTTTTTCATTGGTTAGAGGCAGCACACAGGCAAGTTTACTATTGCTTGGGGCATCTGAGTCATTTTAAGTTCTGTACAGAGATGGCAGAAAAAGAAACTAATGTTTTGGTCCGAGACACCTATTTCACAGTGAGTACACTTTCCTTCTGGTTGGCCCTTCCCCATCCTGCTTCTGGGGGAGTACAAGGTTCACAACAGAAATGGTCTGTGCACCATAAGATCATGCTATTTGGCAGCTGAACTGGATGTCATGCTTCTGTGCCAGTCCATGGATCAACAAAAAATCTTGTCTGTGAAAATACGGTGCTTCCTCAGTGCCCAGCTCAAACTACAGAGGAAATATGCTTGGGAACTACAAACCACTTCCAACCTCCCCACCTTCCACTCCATGACCTATCCCTATCCACTAGAAACACACAGCAATACACAGGTGCGGGTAAAAAAAAACAAAATACCCTTTTAAAAAGAATGCACTTCAGTGCACAGACATGTCCCTTGTGGAGAGGAGAAAGAACAAACAACAGATGTTAGTCACGTTGCTTAGCACACTACTGGAGGGCATTCAAATATACTGTGACTAGTGTGCTATAAGGACTTATATGGAATAGTTTCGGTTACACACAATGATCTGTTCATTCCTTCAGAGCATCCAAGGCGAAACAATTAATGACAGTTTAATGTCACGTTGATAAATGTCCACTTATGAAAAAGAAACATGGATCCGATGGTTTGAGAAAGAAATTATGAAAAAGGGACAGTCATTCTGGAATTAAGACTACAATAAATGTTTCCATTTAAAATCTAACTTTTCTCCTTTTCTTCACCACAGAAAGGCCTTCATACACACAAATAGCAGTGGTGTGCTAGTGCCTTAATGTGAGGTAAAAATTTTCAAGAGCTAAGGTGTGTTTTTCAGCAAAACTCTGAAGCAAATCGAAAGGGACAGCTGTGTAGCACTAGCTTAAACACAATAATCTGCACACATTCTGGAGGATGCTTTTTTGTTTTCATAAAACTAAGTTCCTAGACTTTTTACCTTGAAAAACTGCAGTTCAAAATACAATCCCACCATCTGAGAGGCTTGAGGAGAAGTGAAATTTCTCCTCTGTTCATGATGAGTTCCCCAAGATTTCTGGTCAAAGTCCTTGTTCAGAGCTCATCAACTCCCCCCTAAGCCTGTGGAAGTTGAAGGATTGTCCTTGGCCTACTGCCCTCCATGGTCTCTTGCCATTTACACATGCCAGCTCCAGGCCCACACTGAGTACAGCCTCATTCATTATTATACAACTGCTGCTCCTCAAAGGAGAGGGACCTCGGTCCTGAGAAACAGGAGAGACAGCTGTGCTCTCTCTTATGTCCATTGGGGAAGACTTCTTGCTACCACACAGCAACTTTCTTAGCGTGAAATAAGGTGGCCAGGCCACCAAAGGAAAAATTTGGTCCTGAGATTGCTGAGGAACACTGGGTAGGGCCTGTCTTGCAAAACTTCTGTCATCTGTAAGAGGTCTACTTTCCAGCTCACTTCAATTTACCTGACAGAGAAATTAAGGATCTGTCCTTGCGTAACTTCCTTAATGCTGACACGAAGTTGAGGGCATACACCTCAAGTGTTACAAGTCAGAAGTTTTTTGTAAGTAAAAGAGAACAACAAAATACAAAAAACAAATGACAGAAGCAGGAAATTTACAGCTAAGGCTATACTCAAAAGCACCCTAATCCTGTTCTACAACAAAATGCCAATTTCTCTGTCTCTTGGGAAAACATGCTAACAAGTGATGAAAGAGATGAAAAGGCTTCAGCCACTATCTTCATATTCCATGCATTTCCTGTTTCACAGAGCTGCATTGGCACTTCTCGTACATTCACAAGGCACCTAGGCACAAGGCTGCTTATAAATTCTTGATCAAAAATATATCAGGCTGAAAGCCAATCAGGCTTTCTGTTTCATTAAGTGTCCAATTCTTCCAGTTGCTGCAGATAAGTAGGACTTTCAAAAGCATCTCACTTCTTCAGTGGGACCTAGATGCCTACGTCTACATCAAAACTCTTATAAAACCCATGAAGATTTTATCTGAATCTTTAGCCATATTTAGGCTTAAAATAAACTTGAAAGTCTTCCTGCCCTATGAATGACAAGGGCGCTGACCTACCTTTAACCTGGAAACACATGAGTTAACTGATCTCTTTTGAGAACCTTAGATAGAAAGGCAACTCTTCTCAGCCACAGAATTTGTGTGCCAAATACCTCCCTCCGTTATTCCCAAACTTTTTGGGCCTGAGCTCTGCAGTGGAGTATCACACAACCTAATCATCAGACTTTTAGATGAAAATAGATAGATGGAAGATAAGTTTCTATGGTGCTCTCTTCATAGCCACAGAGACAGTCATTTGGGAATACATTACCATCTATCATGAAATTAGAGCACTTGCCTAAAAAAGAGAAAAGTCTGTTGTGACAAAAAACTTTCTGGCATCTACTGCACATACACATTAAATGAAGTCAAAATAACAGCATGCTCTGTTGCACATTTTCAGTAATCTTCAGGCACAAGACAAGAAAATGAAAGACAGGGTGGAAACAGACACTTGGATAATATGAAATGAGGATTATAAGTGTTTTGAGAATCAAAAGCAGTTCAAATGGCGTGTTTGCAAAGTGTACCTTGACTCTGAATTTCCTGGGCTACCAGTGGTTGGTTTTGGTTTGTTTAGTTTTGTTCACCTCCCACATTCCTAAGTGACAATGTCTTCTGAAGTCACAGAGGGTGGGTTCAACTATTATTTTACTGTTCTGCTTATCAAAATATACACTGTACTTGCAATAATACAAGCAGGGCAACCCGCAATAGCAGAGAGACAGTTCTTGCATCAGAACAGCTCTGGGGGCAGTGGGAAAGCCACAGACCCAACCTCTCAAAGTATTAAATGGGTATAGGCACTGCTGCATAGCTGGAAACAGTAAGCCACTGATGCAGCATGAAAAAACAGAGGACTGTGGGTCATCCAGGGCTGCTTTTTAATTCTACTTGGTTTTGTGCTTGCATTGTCTGAGCTGTGAGGTTTCTCTGCATGGAAAAGCAGAGTCTAGGGGTAGCCTAACTGTGGGATTTATGCATTTGTATGCACAAACAGGAGTTCAGCAGACCCGCTTCTTCAAGGTGTGCATATGTGCATGCAGGTCCATGCACACTTTAAGATTTGAGTTTTTTGCATCAAAATCAATACTTGGTTGCGGAATTTAAACCCAAGGGGAAGAACAAACATACAGAATAGAAAAATCAGGAAACAGAGGTACAAGCAGACGTATTCCAAGTTACAATCAGTGACTAGAAAAGCATAGTGCTGTTGCGGCCCCATGCAATACCACAATAGCAAAGTCAGTAGGAGCCAAAAGGAGGGTACAAGATCTCTTCCATAAACTCCTCTGCATCTTCATTCTCCTCCAATCTTCCCTCCATTTCTGCCTGCCTGGCATCTATCATAGACTGCACCTGGGCAAAAGAAAAAGGAAAAGGGTCCTTTGGGAGTCTGTTTCCTTACCATTGGTGCTTAGAACCGACCTTGCCATTCCTCTGCAGGGTCTGTATTCAGTACAGCGTGAACCCAGCAGCAAATCACAAAGGTGGCTCTTCCCCTGACTGGCTAGAGTGCAGCGAAGGAAAAGACTCTCTTTCTTTCTCTCTCTCCCCTCTTTCTTCTAACCTCCTCTTTTCTCCTAGGAGATCCCCACACATGGTCTAACTCACTCCCAAACTATCACCTCACACCACCAACTTTGAATTTCCTGTGTTTTAATACCCTGCAGGATCAGCAGAGACAGCTCTCCTGAATAGGGGTGTGTGGGTAGGAAAAGGTTTCCCTTCCAGTGTGGGATAGAGGGAGCTGGAGAAGGGTCATAGGGATACAGAGGGGCCCCGTCTCTGTCCCCGGGCTTCCCTCACCTCTCAGATAACAGCCCTCCGGGGCACATCTACCCAATTGTGCCCCCACACTCAGGTCTTCCACGTACCCACCCTCTGATACTTATCTTCCCTCTCCTTTTAGACCACATGTGGTTCCTTGCACCCTGGGCTGTGCTTCTCCTACTTGCCCTGTGCTTCCCCTGCTCCCAAGTGAGCAGACGCACAGTGAGAGAAATAGTCATGGGTTGGCCATTATTTCTGGTGCGCTCAGCAAAGCTGGCTTTCTGCTGTGGCCCTAAGAGACAGTCCCTGCTGAGCCCCATGCTGAGCAAGATACCATACCTGCTGCAATATGAACTGCAAGGGGTCATCGGGCTTGTGGTACACCAGTTTTTCTGTGATGTCCCGAAATATCTGCAGAATATTGTGTTTCTCCATGTACTTAACGGAGACTTCAAAGGGGTCTTCGTACACCCTTGGCTGCTCTGATATTTCACACGTAGTGTCTGTTGGCTTGTCTGCAGTTGCTGAAGACTGAGCCCCGGGTGTTTCACTGCCAGCCTGTGCAGAGTCAAGCTCGGACATCTTGACTTTGAAACTCGGTGGTTCACTCGCAGGAGATCCAATATCATATGAGTTTGCCCTGGATTTGAGAAATTCAATGATAGGTGACTGGTCCTCAGAACCTGGTGGTTTCTCAACAACCAGCTGGTCTGCAGACACTGACAATTCTACTATAGATGGCTGGTCTGCAGATGCTGGTGTTTTAACCCCAAGTAAGTCATCTAGTGACGGTGGGAATTCTACTATAGGTATCTGGTCCTCAGACGGTTCAGCAGCTGGTGGTATGCTAGATTCCTCTACTTCAAATTCTGAACGATCATTGGGCTCTTGCTAAAATGTTTAACAAATAAAGAACGAAAAATATTTTAAAACACGTAGCCCCACAGACCAGATAGCTCGCGTTGCCGCATCCTCCTGTAAATATGTTGCAGCCCCTCTTGGAGCAAGCACTAACAGGCTTTAATTTCTGTGATTGCTCCCACCTCACCTTCTGCCCACGAGCCCAAGAGCTCCATTTAAGCTCAGCCCTGAGCCCTGAGCCCTCAGACTGAGCTGTGCAGTGGGGTGAACCTGTGCCTGATCCTTGCTCGCTGGCTGGTTTCCTCAGGGGAACTCTCTGCTGAGAGGAGGGGGCAGGGCCCACGTCAGCCGCTTGCTGGTTTGGGGGGTCCCCAGTTGCAGCTGCACCCCCTGAAGCAGAGGGGGGCTGGGAGGAGGCCAGAGGGGGAGAACGAACAGTGTTCGTTCCCCTTCCCTTGTAATTGGGAAGAGGGATGTTATGCCTGGGGACCAGGGGGGACAGGACGCCTCATGGCAGGGTCCATGGGGGGGTCAGGGGACCTGGGGGTGCAGGAGGCCACCACAGGGGACCTGGGGGCAGCGCTGGACGCAGCCAGAGAGGGTGTAGGGGCGAGCTGGGTGTGCAGGGTGGAAGAGGTCTCCGAGCCCGGGGTGGCCACCCCCCAGCCCTCACCAGCCCCCGACTCTCCATGGCAGGGCAGGGTCGCGCTTCGCCTTTCCCCGGCGCCGGCTCGATGTGCCGCTCGTCGCTCGCCGTAGGCGGGGAGAGGAAGGGGCGGGAAGACGCCGGGGCGGTTGCCGGGGAAACCGCTGCCCCCCTCCCCCCCCCACCGGCCTCGGTGGGCGGTGCCGCCATGTCAAGTGGGCAGCGAGGGCCGCGCCGCCATCATGGGTGAGGGCGGAAGCGACGGGCGGGAGGTTGTGAGGGGGTTGCGAGGGCTGAGGGAGCGCCCGGCCCCGGCCCCGGGCCGGTCCCCACGGCTGCCCCCTTGCCTGTGTTATTCTCCCCTCTCCCCCGCAGCAGTTAGAGAGGTCTCTTGGTGCGTGTCAGCAGCCAGCCAGCCTCAGTGAGGGCCTCAGGCTGCCTGTGGCCTGGTAGAAGCGAGGGGTCCCTTGGTAGAGGGAATGAAGTAGAGGTCCCTCGTAGAATCATATGGGGTTGGAAGGGACCTTTGGAGATGATAAAGTAGAATAGAATAGAATCATCTAGGTTGGAAGGGACCTTCAAGAACATCTAGTCCAACCATCAACCTAACAAAAAAACCCATCACTGAACCATGTCCCCCAGCACCATGTCAACCCATTTTACAGAGTCATACCCCAACCTGCCACTGGCCTGTTGTTTTACAGGGAGCTGTGTTACTTCACCGTGAATTCCGGTGGCCTTTTGGCCTTATCGTGCTCCTATAAAGGATGGAGGAGAGACCAGGATAGCCATTTGCTCTCTTTGGTCCTGTTATTAAGTACCATGGTAGTGAGGAGGCCTGGAGGAAAAGGGCAGAGACGAGCTGTACATAAAGGGTCAGATGGAAAAGGACACGGCAAATAGTTTGTAAAGGGAAGCAGGGAAGCAAGAGGCAGGGTAGTAGAGCGCTGAGAAAAATATTTACATGCACATTCGTGTGAGAGATACTTTCTCCTCAGTTTTTCACAGATCCTGACAGTTGGTGTGCTGTGTAATGAACTTTGTCGGAAAAAGCAAATAAACAGATTGCCAGTTTCCCCCAAAGAGGAGATGAAAGGAATAAAGATAAAAGCTGTGCTGGGTTACCACAGTAACCAGCTTCTGAAATACTCTGGTTTATGCTCCAGTGTGACAAGAGCTGGGACTGAAACATGAATGGCTGAAACTGCCATGGGGGTTGATGGGGGGAGATGCAGGACTTCAAAACATG
Organism: Calidris pugnax; assembly: GCF_001431845.1. Lineage (NCBI taxonomy): Eukaryota > Metazoa > Chordata > Aves > Charadriiformes > Scolopacidae > Calidris > Calidris pugnax. The sequence goes on from NW_015091072.1 coordinate 4,107,305, forward strand.
TGCTAAACTAACAGATGTCATTTCCATTCAGAGCAGCTCAGTTTGTGTGTGTTTTTCAGGTTACGCTGTTGACCTTTCAAGCAAAACAGTTTCCCCACTCCTCCAGTTCTACATTCATGAGAGTGTTGTCTGTATCCTCAGCCACACTGGCCGCTCAGATCATCTTGCACTGGAGCACTGCTGTTTGCACTCATGGGATGCCAGGTTATTACCCAACTCCTCTGAGCCCATCTTGCCTCTCCTGCTTTGCCATGTGACTGCAGTGGTTCTGGACAGCATGGGACTGCTGGCCTTTTGAATGTGGGTTTTTTTTGGGTCTGTGTTCACTTGGAAAGATCTTGAAAGATTCAAGAATCTGTAAAATTCAACGGATCTTAGGGAATTGGTTGGGGAGATTTCAGGATCTGACTTCTTCCACCTCCACTGATTATCCTTCCCTCACACGATGGGAGAGGGTACAGTGTGCTGCCTGGTGCTTGGGATTGTCAGTCTTTGATTTGCGGACTCTGACATATTTCCCCTGGCAGCTGTGGAGTAATAGAGCAGGCTCAAGTTTGTAGGCAGAATATTCACTGTTTTCTCTTGCACACTCTTTAGAAATACTCTGTTCTGCAGTGATCAGTGCATGTTTAAATTCACATTTGCAATCCTTGTTGGCTGTGAAGATTTTGCTTGATGACGTCTTGCTGCCAGACAGTCTGGAAACTAAGACAGCAATGTCCAGGAACAGTTGAGGTGTGAGTTAGTAGATCTCCCTGCCTTGCAGGTAGGTGCTTCTGCACAACTGTAATGTTCACCAAGCTAGTTTATCAAGGGTTTGAAAGGAAAGTTGTAAACTGTTACATCCCTGTCATACTTCAGGGGTGCGATGTTGGCTCTAGTAACTGCAGTTACAGTTGTAACTGAAGAAGGCATCTGCTTTCAGTTGTGTTTGTATGGGTGGTTGTGTGCTGAGCCATCCCAGTCTGTTTTCTGCACAGCATGACTCCCTGCAGAACTTCTCCCGTGGGCTTCTCCTCTCCATCCTTTGCTGGATGGGACTAAGCAGTTCTCAGCTGCCTGCTGGCTTCAAATAGCATCCTGCTGTGGGTAAATCTCAAGCCCCATGTCTTCCTTTCATCTGTGCCTCATTGGTAAACAGCAGATCTCTCCATTTCCAACCCCACTGCCTACTGCAGGGATCTGGCTGCTGGGCCTGGAAAGCTAGGATTTTGTACAAGGAAGTAAGATGAATGACTCCATTAAATAAACATCACTGCTCTGTTTATTCTTTCAAAAGAACAGATTACAAAAAACAGAAGATGCATTTTAAATGCATTAAAAATTCTGGGCAAAATAATGCCTTAAATACAATGCTCATGTAACATAAATCACACGGCTTTTTTCTATCCAGGCACATGGAAAGCAAAAACGTATTATTATATCATTATTTATATGGCACCATATGCTAAGTCTGGAACTTAAAGACTTTGAAATAAATAAGAAAACACCAGCTGCAGATCAGCAATACGCTCCTTTATTGGGAGTCACTGTGTAACTGTGGCTATCATTCCTGCTGTTAAGTTAAAACTTAAATAAATTGTCAGAGAAATAAGATAGCCATTAGAGATTCAGTGTCTGTCTCCTGGGGACACTTTTTCTAACAGCTGTAACAAAGATCTGCTGCTGGTTTTGTCCTATCCGTGTAGTAACTCATTGCATTTGTCCCTGCAGTATCACAGTTGTTCGGTGGAGATGGTTGAGCTGTTCACTATAAATAATGTTGGTTAACAATGCGGCCCCTTTTGGGTTAATAAATTATGCTCAAACCACTCCTGAGCCTCTTTGATTGGTTTCTTGCAAGTCTGCAGTGAAGAGTTGGAACAAATCACTTTCCACAGTCTGTTCACTTTGAATATTTCTTCTTACTTTATTGAGCTGTAAATATTTATATATAATAGCCAAATCCTGAAAATGCCTGTCTTAAACTCCCGTCACCTCATCCGGTACTTGAAAATCGTAATGAGGTGCCTGAAATGAAACGCATCGGAAAATTAAACATCATTGCTTAAAGGGGCAGAGGGCCCCAGTCAGCACCAGGCTGGGGAATCCATCTCTCTCCTTCGCGCCGGAGCTGCTGTCGGGGCTTGGGCTTTCTCCCAGGCTGAGGTCGCTGGCTGGAGTGGCGAGCTCACCTGCTGCAGTGATACCCAAGTGTGTGTCCTCACGATGCACCCTGTGGCTCCGAGAGTCTCTGACCTCTGTGTTTGCACAGTCGCAGTCAGATGTAGTTAAGACCTTCCCCAGGTCTGGAGAGCAAAGAGGGGCTTTGCAGCTTGGAGCAATGGTCAAAAAAGGAAGAGGCTGGGGTCGGTCTCTTCTCTCAAGTCACAGGCGACAGGACAAGAGGAAATGGCCTCAAGTTGCGCCAGGGGAGGTTCAGGCTGGATATTAGGAAAAATTTTTTCACTGAAAGGGTTATCAGACATTGGAATGGGCTGCCCAGGGAGGTGGTTGAGGCACCATCCCTGGAGGTGTTCAAAAGACAAGTTGATGTAGAGCACTACAGGGAGGTATGGTTTAGTGATGATGCTCCTTGTTTGTTGTGTGGGTGACTATTTTTGTCAGTTCGGTTGACGGTTGGACAAGATGATCTTTAAGGTCCCTTCCAACCTAGAAGATTCTGTGATTCTGTCCTTGGAGAGAAATCTCTGCTCATCCCTGTGCCAGCCTGTGATGCTGGGTGGGTCGTACTGCGTGTTGGTGGGGATGATTGCTCTGATGTGTTCTGGGGTGATTGCTCTGCCCTCCATCTAGATGGTTTTTGAGAAAGTAACTGCACTCCAGGCTGGGAGGAGAGGAGGCGTAGGCGCAACAGAGCGATGTGGAGAAAGCCAGCTCCTGCGTGAGGCAGAGGGGGCTGAGATGTGAGGGAATGGGGCTGCTGGCTTGCAACCAGAGCTGCGACATTGAGGAGGAGACTGCACCCAGGTCTCTGCTTTGGTACAGGGGGCTCTGAGTGTTTGTGTGCAGAGCCCAAGCTCAGAGCACGCTGGCAAATCCAGCTCTTCTCCCAGTAAGGCCTCTGCCCGCATTTTCCCAGCAGAGAGCAGCAGAGCCTCGTAGCTGCTCGCAGGGGCTCCGAGTGCATCCTCCCAGACCTTGTGGCGCTTCCTTCCACAAAACGCAGCCGTAAACCTTCGCTGAGCTCGCAGGGACACGTCAGACCTGTCAAAGAGCATTGGTGTGGGCAAACGGAAGACACATGCTCGCAATCCCGAAGATTCAGTGATTTCCTGAAAAACAAGGTGTTGGCAGAAAATCAGAGGAACCTTTCTTGAGGGGACGCTCTCCAGGTTGTCTTTGTGCTCACTGCCAAAAGGGAGTCCCTCAAGTGTGGCTTCAGAAAGTGAGAAAATACCTGTAGCAGGTTAAACAAATATCTTTCACAGATGACATACATTTCATAGCAGCCTACCAATGTCTGAAAGGAGCCTACGGGAGAGCTGGAGAGGGACTCTTTGTCCCAGTGTAGTGACAGGGCAAGGGGTAATGGTTTTAAATTGGAAGAGGGGAGATTTAGATTAGATATTAGGAAGGAATTCCTTACTGTGAGGGTGGTGAGACACTGGAACAGGTTGCCCAGAGAAGCTGTGGATGCCCCATCCCTGGAGGTGTTCAAGGCCAGGCTGGATGGGGCTTTGAGCAACCTGCTCTGGTGGAGGTGTCCCTGCCCAGGGCAGGGGGGTTGGACCTCGATGATCTCTAAGGTCCCTTCCAACCCAAACCATTCTGTGATTCTATGATTCTATGACTGGCATGGACCAGGTAACCTTTTGAGGTATCCTTTGGCCTCATTTTTGGTAATGCAGGGAAGAAACATGTTATTAGCCTCTGTGTTTGGAAATATTTGCTTTGGAAACCCTTTTCACCTACTATAGATTTAATTCTTTCTATTAAAAATAAAGTTTCAGCGGTCTCTTTCTTGTTCCCTTGTATTGTAATGTTATCACGAACGCTACTGGCGGTAAAGATGAATGAAAAATGTGAGATACTGCTTCTTTGCCAAGACTAATTAAACTGTGTCTAATTTAGACAACATTCTCCAGAAAAACAAGGCTCTTTCCCCTTTTTGGAAGCTTACCTGCTGTTCCCTGGAAGTTTAAATAAGCCAAATTTGGGATTATGCTGGAAGCTCCTCAGAGGTATTAACTGGAGTAGCTTCTGTCATCCCTTAATTGCCCCACTCTAATTCCTGAAACTGTTGCGGTTTTGTACGTTCCCTTGTGAAATAATCATAGACCTTTCTGGAAGGCCCAGTCCTTGTGAGAGAGAAGGCTTCAGTTTGGTCTCACTCTCACAGGAAGGAGAGGGAGGGGATGCTCGGTTCTGACTGAAGTCCCCAGTGAACCTTTATCACATCCTCTCCACATCAGCTGTGGAACCCCTGAAGGAAAGGAGAGTCCAGGTGGGATGTTCACCTGAGGGAGCGGTGCTGGTGGAGGATGCTGGAGACAAGGACAGCAGCTGGGTGGTGGGAAGACCCAGGTTTGCCTCCTCATCCACCCTGAGAACGCTGCCCTAAGGCTGTGCTCCCTGCTGCTGTGAACCCACCTTTTGCCATGGGACAGGGGGGCAGGCATGGTAGGGGACAGGCTTTTGGAAGGCAAATGTTATCACGCAGTGACAGCAAGACCCTGGATAACCCTGTCACTAGGTCCCTGTTGAAGAGGCTGGAATCCACAGATGTTTGCGAGTGGCTTTCTGCATTCCTCAAAGCCTCGTGGCCGTAGTGACCCCTCCATCCTCCCTTCCCCACACCCCCTCATTTGGCCTGTATGCCAGGCTAATTGAAAATGGGATGCAAACCACCCCAGCCCTGGGGTCACTGAGCTGGTCTGCAGAGCCTCCTGCCACTCACCCGAGGTGGGATCTGTCCTTCTTTATTGATGCAAATGATGCTTCGTCTCTGAATCGTAGCTGTACATGGGAAAGGTGCAATTAGCTGCTGCAAGGAGCCGGGCTCATCTGCCTTGCCTTGTTTAACAGAGGCTTTAATTAAAGACCCCCTGATGCTAGAAAGCCACATTAATTATTCATCTGAAAACATTTACATAGAGTCCCCCGTTTCCCTTCTTCAATAAATTATCAACTTCACGTCTCCATAATTCATCGAAAAGACTAAAAATACATTGTCTCAGCCTCCATCACCTCCCTCCTCACTCTGGCTTTGTCTCTTCCAACTGTGATGGGTTCAGTATCTTAATGTGAAGGTCTCCTACTGCTCTTAAGTAAAAGGGGGGATGGAGGAAAAGAGGGAGAGGGAAAGATTTGTCCCTGCATGGGAGTCATGCAGATAGCAGTAATTTTTCTCTTTTTCTTTCCCACGCAACTGGCATGATCCTGAGGTTTGAAGAAGGTTGTTGACTATTTCTAAGGAGGAAAAATCCACTGAGGGGAGGAGAAAAAACATTTTCAGGGGCAAAAGAGGCCTGGGTTTAGACAATTTCTATGCCCAGCTGCAGAAACCCTGGGTCAGATATCCAGTTTATCTCCCTGGATCACGTCTGTACCCACCTGTAGACCAGGCCAACGGTTCCCTATCTGCCTGGTAGAGGGATGCTGCTTTACTAATTATAAGCTGATTCGATTTAGCTGTTTATAAGAGAAATAAAAACAGACAAGCTTAGGCAGAGGGAGAAGTTCTGCAGCAATTCACAACAAAGATGTCACTGCAGGCACAACTGAGGGAAAATTCACCGCAAATAGTTTTCTCCAACACATTTCACTTCGTGATAAAGTGAACTGTCACATGAGAGAGGAAAAAAACCCAGTCCTCTAAGGGCTTGTTTACATGGGGAGTTAAGACAAATTAGTGTGAGGTGTGAGTTAATGCACAGAATTGGAAGTGCATTAAAGCTTTGTGTGGGTGCTCTGATATAGAAGGAAAATGGCCTCAGTTCGTGACGGTGACAATTAAACAAAAGTGAAGCAAGGTCACTTTATCCCCGAACGTCCAAGGCAGGGCTTAACATGATTTAATTCATGTGCATTCATTTCACATATTTGGTTAATTTGGCTTAACTTTCATGAATGTCCTGACCTGCAGGGCTTGGACAAGCGTGTGTTCTGACTGATTGGGAATAACTACTGTTCTCTGCAGAACCAGGAGCAGTCTGGTGCCTACAGAGGCCTAGGAAGGGGGGATCTTCTGAGATGGTAGGTGGAAGGGGGCAGGATGGACACTGCCAAGTTTCTTGGGATGTGATCAAAGAGACTACTAGAGAAGGAACCAGGAGAGGAGAGCACTGACTCCAGAGGAGTTTGCTGACTGACCTTTAAAGACATGGTTCAGTGTTTTCAGAAGGAAATAAAGAGGTTTCTGTGTTTGGACCTCAGCACATACAGGGTCAGGGTCTAAGACTGAAAATGGAGTTGAACTGATTACAAAGAGAGTGATACACTTATCCGAAGTATTACTCTCTTAACTTCTATATTTTTTTACCTTCCCTTGCCCTTGTGGCTGTTTTAAATAGACTGCCTTGGCTCAGCAGTGAATAACTTGGGGAAAAAACCCTTGTCTGCCCATGAGCATGTGCCTAAATCTCAGGCACTGCTCTCTTGGAGCTGAGAGACTGACTAGAAATTCTTCCCACATCCAATTCCTGGAAGACAATCCACTGAGGTTTTTTTAAATATGAAGATGCTAGCTCTGATTCAAGCTTTTTCTCACACGTTGCTGGAGGCTGGGGCGGCAAAGAAGGGAAGTACAGCCATATTCTGCCCTTCAGATATGTTCCTGAAAGGTGTGGTGGTTAACAAGTTGAGACAAAACAACACAGTATTCCCTGTAGAATTAACATAATGGGGAGGAATGTGTGTGGGGACATACGCAGCACACAAATTTAAATACACAGGAGCAGTATCTGTGGCATAGAGGAAAGAGAGGGAGAAATAGGATTGTCAGCTGGAGGAGGTACTGGCTTTTCAGCGACTGACTTTTGGAAATGTTTGGGAGATCTCATCTGCTTCACTATGGATGGTATGGAGTGGGACAGTATAGTTTGTTAGCCCCTGACCAGCTCTTAAATTAAGAGTATATTTTAGCATGGTATACTGTTAGCTCAGTAAAAGGGAGTAATGTCTTCCAACTGAACTTTTCTTTGGAGACTGGAGGATTCATAGGATCTGCTGGAAAAGAACACCAGTAGAGGTCATTCTGCTACTCAGCATGTCTCTAGAGGATGCTAGGTAGCACTAAACTCAGAGCTTTCTAGCATTCAAATTCAATCAGATACTTAGGATTACATTTACTAAGATATAAATACCATCTATTGCTTACCAATTAAATTATAGTTCAGACTATGTTATTAAGGGATCTGAATTAACATTCTTCTGGATTTGAGAAACACATCTTTGCGGGCATTAGGAAAAAGCTCTCATCCTTCTCTTCCATCTAAGCAAATTGGATTAAAATTTTCTGCAGTGAAGTTTTTTAGCACAGTAGATGGTATAAACTGTCTATGGAGATCCCGTAAAAATTATCCAGGCTGTGACTTCCATCCAGATGTACATAAGTATCAGTCTTCAGATACCTCACAGTCCAGTGTTTACTGTTAAATTTGTATTGGTCTTAACATGCTTTGAAGCAATAATCAGTGTTGTGTCTCTTGGGGGATAGGACAATACATAATTGGCTTAAACAGAAGGAAGATCTGGTTAGACATTAAGAAGCCTTTACTAATGGTACAGTAATAAACACAAGAATAAATGGCTGGGGGCCTTCTGCCTGTAGAGAAGTTTGGATGAAGACACTGGAATGATCTTGTCTTCTCCCCAAAGAAAAGCAGAGATGGTTCTTTGCAGTTTCTTTCAACTTCATTTTCTATGATTCTGCATATGCCCGCAAAGTTTTCTTGCCAAAAGTGGCAATAGCAGCATTTTCATTGCCACTGCATTGTCATTGAAAATGTTACCCCATCAGTGCTCCAAAGGAAAAACAGGCTGAAACAACAGAATGCCAATGAGAGCATCCTTTCTTTCCAAGCTGGCAGGAGCAAGCCATTTTGGAAGGTGATGTACATCTCCCATAACCCATGCTCCAGCTTCCTTGGTTGAGCCAAATTGCCTTCCCGGCTTGTCAAACGGGAGAAGTGTTACCACTGTAATTAGAAACATTAAAGCAATCAAAATGAGCATACAAGCATAATTAAGGCGCTATTGGTTTATGTCCCCTGCAGGCATTCTTTTAGAATAAATGACTTTTTGGTTTAATTTAAGCCTCTTCCAAAACACCAGTAAAACAAAAGGGGAAAGGAATTTCTATCCACGTATTCACCAGTAAAACTACTTAGTTTTCAGTCTCATAACCTAGTTTACACTGGTAAAATTTACCCACACTGACAAAATCTAGAAGGTATTGCTGAATAAAGAGTGTATCTTAAAAGAATGTTAGATGTGGACAACAAGAATTAAAGAGAAGCAAGAGAGACTTCCCTGGCTCTGGATCAAGCCCTTCATAAAAGAGGAATCAGCTCTGCTGTGCCAGCGTTGGACATGATGTTATGAATGTGCCTTTTTTCTCTGTGAAGGAAAGGTACACAGCATAATTAACAAGGCTGGAAGAGCGTTTTCCAACCTCGGTGGGTGGAAGAAGAGAAGATGAAGATCAGGAATATCTAGTGAGTATTGGAGAGCTGCCACTCTTCTGCCTCTCTGTGAGACAGGGGTAGGGTTGCACTATGGCAAGAGGTTGAACCCCACTGTAGAGCTCACTGGGTTAAGCCTTGGAGATGCAGGTGTTCAGCTCTGGTTTTCTGAGGCTGAGCTGTCTGCAGAAAGTAACCACAACCTGTCTGCTTTGGGAAAGATGGGTTCAGTGCTGGGTGTGCAAGTGTGTGTGGGGCGATATGGGTGGTGACAAAGAAGCACATATGCCACCCGTTAAAGAAGTGCTGCTTCTTGGCTCCTCATTCTGCCAGAGGCACACTTTTGCTTGTGAGCCTTGTAATTGTGATGGCCAATAAAGCTCAAGAAAAGGTGCTCAGAGTTACCCATGGGTCAAGGCAGGGTTGCTGTACACTGTGTTGGCAAAGACAGGGTATATTCGCACACCAAACATGTTCGTATCTTCTGACCTGGCTGCCTTCAACTCACAGGAAGGTTGAATGACTGGAGAAATGGCAGGTGGACTTTATTTGAGGTCGATGTTAACCTCTCCACAGGTAGGAGGTCATGGTGTCTGCTGAGTATTCCTAGTGGTCTGGAAAGATGCCTCAAGTGTGACCATCTCTACATGGATTTGAGGCTATGATATGTTCTCAGAAATGTCTTCCTCATGGCTGGTCTTCCCCATTTTATTGAACTTAGGGTCTTTGATTCATCTTTGGATGAGATCCCACACAAATACTATCAGTTTGACTGGTACAGGCGAGAAACATTCAGAGCCAGCTAATAGTGCTGCAGATGGAAGGATATGGCCACTTCCTTTGAGGACCAGCCTTTCGAGCAGGGTTATCAAAGCCCTCTGTTAGCACTCTAGGGTCACTGTTCCACTCATAGTTATCTCAGACTCATCTGTTTGCCTATAAGCCAGAGGAGGATCAGCTCCACAATTGGCATCTCCCCCCGCTGTGGCCCTGACTTACCCAGCTGCTGGGAACTGCAGATGAAACTCATCACAGGTGTTCCTTCACTCAGGCAACATGGGAAGCAACAGGTACTGCTGGGTACTGTTACAGCTTCCCAGTTGTAGCACTGCCCTCACAGGTGAAAAGCATCATCCGCAGGATCTGAATGTCCCCATGCTGGACAGCTGAGAAGATGTGGGCAAGCCTAAGCCATGGAGGTAGATAACAGACGCTGGCTCTGAGTTTTCATATAGTTCCTCATGCTAAAAATGAGTCATGGTAAGAGTCAATGGGTGGACTCTTCCCCTGCAAAACTGACTCAACAAGGGTAGTTTTTTGGCTCAGAGTCAAGCATGCACACGAAGGTGAGAACTGTAGAGCTCACAACTGCCTTGGCTGTCTCTAGCTCTGGCTAGGATCTGCAGCCTTAGAGTAACTGGAGCGAGCAGCTCCCTTATCCCAAAGCCTTGCCCTGTTAGTGAGGCTGCTGCTTCCTCTGGTGGCCTGGCTTAGGACTGCTGAAATTCCTGGCCAGGGAAGGAAGCACAGGAGAACCCTTCTCCTGGGGGATCTCCCACAGCACTGCTGTAGAGGGGCGCAAACACCACTCCTCTACCTCACTACTTCTGGTTTTGACCCCTGTCTGCATTAAGTGTTGCCACAGCTGATGTGCCATCTGTACAGAACAGACTGACACCTCCTTCCCTCGACCCACACCCTCTGCAGAGGCAAAGGGCTGGTGACTGGCTGCAACAGACACGCAAAAGGACAAGGTGAACATCACAGGTGGCACCAAGAAAATCCATCCGAAACCCTGCTCCATATGGGAAAGCACAGTTCCAGCTGTTTGGCATTAGGAGTAAGCTGGCTCTGAAGCTGCTGCTACCCTGGCTTTAATGCTAGGCAAGCACAGACCCATCAGAGGTGGTGAATAGGGGGAAAGCAGCGGGGGTAGCAGCATCACGCTGGTACAAGGAATCTCGTGATGCTATTGCTCCCCATGATTATGCTGTTAACAGCCAAGCAGGGTGGAGTTTAATGAGCAAAGGTAGATGAGAAAAGGAAAACAACTGAGACAAATGATGTTTAAATGTGATGGCTCATTAAACAAAAGCTCTCTACTATGTTTCTTTCCTTGGTAGCAGCAAAAGGGACAATGGCCATAAGTAAGAGGCAACCCACTGACAACAGAAAGGATTTATAGAAAGTGACACACTTTATTTAGCAGCTCCAGCACCAATGAGCAGAGATACTTTGCATCAAGGAACTTAAGTGAAGAATTTTGCAATGTTTTTGCATGAGGCGGAGAACTCTTTTCAGCTCAGGTCCTTGGAGCTTCTCACTGCTTGAACATCGAGGACCAGTCCTGCTTTCTCAAACATCCAAACTCCTGCTGTTTCCAGCAGATGTTTTGGAATGCAAAAATCAGTGCAGCGTGGACCGCGGGTGCCATACTAGTGCCAACGTATCTGGTCTGGGTCACCAATGCTTGTTTGTGGGGCTTTGATCCTGACCAGATCCTGTAGTTTTTACTGAACTGTAGGCCTTAACAGACTTTGAGAAGTTATCCAAAAGGCAGGAGCAGCTACACTGGTGTTCTTCCAACAACTGTATAACCTGTCCTCAGAGCATCCAAGCAATAGAGGCTCGGCTCCCCCCAAAATGAGCAACCATTCCAGTGTTTCATTGTCATTATCCACCTTGTCAGTATATTGTCCTATCCAGCCAGGATATGGAGTACCAATTATTTCCTCCCTCTTTGCTGAAGCCTTAGTATCAATTTTGTAATAGACTGCCTCTCAGCTTTCCAACAACATGCGAGAAAAGATCTCCATAATGTTCATCTGTCTTAAAGGCAAATGGGTGTGATACTCTGCCTGAAAAAAAAAAAAAAAAGAAGTTGCAATCTATCATATAGAAGTTTCTATTGTGTTATTTATGAGAATGGTAAAGGCAATAGTCTTCAAAAATAGAATACCTGATCCTCTAGGAGCTTCCACCAGTAAGCTGCTGAGCTGAGAAGGTGGCCCTGAAATCCAGCAAGAGTGGAGAATGGGGTCCTGGACTTCTTTGCCAATCAGAAATTGTCAGGAACAAGAAAGACTTGAGTACATGATTACTTCTGATGTTAGGACACCTTGGACAGCAAGAGAATAATATCTTTACTCTTCTATCTTGTTTTCTGCACAGGCAACCTAGCCTTATCAGAAATTATATTGTCCAAGACTGGAAAATTTAGCCAATTGGATGCTGTGGAAAGTATGCCTCTAGCTTTCTGCATAAGAAAAAAAAAATTAGGAGCAGATGCAGAGATATCAGATTTAAATACCCTATTCTTTGGTCTTTTTGAAGGTCAGACACCAAGAAACTAGCCCAGATTCTAGGATTCCTGCTGAAATGGTGGTGCTCAACAGCCGTGGTTCAGAGCCTTTTGTTGGCTGTGTTCTGCACATTGACTGCGCTGACATCTAAAAGAAATAACTTTGTTCTAACTGCCTCAACATAAGGTCCTCTGTCTCCCAAATATCATTTGATCCAAGAGGGATTGAACTGACTTGAAAGCAGTTTTCATCAGCACCCTCTCCGTTCCAAGTGAGGAGCTTGCACCACTGGAACTGCCTATTCACAAAGCTCATGGGAAGACAGCCAGCAAAATACAGCATCCATATGGAGAGTGCTTATTGGTTAAGAGATGGCAGCTCTGTGGACAGGAGAAATGCTACTGAGACAATTTGTCTACAGTGGGCAGTTCAAACATCCAGTTCTCACTTCCATAGCACTATACCTCCTGTTTAGTGGATGTCAAAATCCTGCAGTTGAGCAACCTCTTATTTTGTGCATACAAATCAATGGTCTGATTGATTGCCCTCAGACGTAATTTTTGTTCAAAATTACTGAAGTAAGCCTAAGTCTACAAAAGAATAACCTATGTATTTGGTATCAGGGCACGCTGTGTTTGCAATTGATGCTTTGAAGGCAGATACCTAATAGGTCAGAGCGACCTACAAGAAAAACAGGACACAATGGTAAGGCAAGGCCAGCTGGATGGATGCAGTGACTCAAGTGCGTTTCACCTTGGCCTCTGGCAGTGAGTGAATTTCCAAAACTTCTTACTGACAGCAGGATTTAGCTCCCACTCCATTAAGCAATGGATGTGGGTGTGTGGGAATTGTAGTCAGCAGAGAACCAGTCAATGCAGGGCAGTGTGGTTTGAAGAGCTATGCTACTCTCACTGAAGTAGACACAGTTGGTCAGCTGAATAGCTCTCCAGACTCTGCAGCCTGCATTGACTCGTTTTTTCTTGACTGTAAGCAGATGTTTGGCCCCTAGTTCACGTGTAGGTACTTAGCAGTCCAGACACCTACATCTCATACTGGCTGTAAATGTGCACAGTTTAACTCACGCCTGAGCTGAAAACCTCACCTTGGTGTGCGCCTTGTCAGTCAATAACAATAGCAAGTTCCTGTAAGAAGTGGTTACCAAAGCATGATCTCCGATTCCCCAGTAATATCAGCTTCATATTAAAGACCAGTCCTTCCACTTCATTTCATGCCATGAGGGTGTAAAAAGTATTCTGGAAATTGAGTCCTGAGCTGGAACGTCTCCTGAATGGCGTGATCACAAAACATTCAGTCCCAAAAGTCAAGAATATGTAAGTATGTATTTCTCTCAAGCCTTTCACCCAACTTGCCTATCTTATAAATGGCAGCTACTTCTGGTTTTGCTCTGATGGATTTCCTAGTGCTTTCTTAATTCTTTCCAGGTGGCCTGTCTCCAGTTTCACATCTACCCATGACCACATTTTCATCCTGTATCTATTGAAAGTGGTAACCACTGTATCTGTTCCAAAACACCTCCCCATGGAAAGACCCAGAGGGCTTCTGATGACAAAGAACAATTTGATGCTCGTTCACATTATGCTGACATGTAAACCCACTGAGGATGACCAGAACAAATGGGACCTGACTATCTTCATAAATTTCCTCGAGTGCCTAGTGGGAGGCAGAACATGCTCTTGCCAACGACCTCTGAGACTGCAGTATAAAAATAACCTAAAGCATTTAAAAAGCAACAAGAGGGGAAGGATGCATTTTACGTCAATTCAGTCAAAAAGTCCTCAGAATTAGTTGCCTGAAGTGTTTGGGAAAGCTGACAGAGTATAATAGCACAGAGACTATTTTCTTGCTTCTCAGCAAAGACAGCATTAATCGTCTGGGCTTAATATAGCCTTCCACATGCCAACTGGGTGCAAAATTATGGCTGGTATTAGAAAACCACTTACCATGTGGACAGGCTTAAAGTGCAATAAGCTGTGGGATGTGGATGCAGATGGAGTACGCCTAAGGACATACACTGACCTTGAGAATTGTATGCCATGTCTCTGGAGACATAGTGCTTCTTCATTACGGACCCTGACAGAGATGGAGCTCTTCATCAGTGGTGGGTCAAAGGAAGACTTGAATTTGGAGTCAGGCTTGAATTTTGTGATCCAGGTATATCAAGAGATGTCTGAGCACCAGAGATTTACTGGAATCAGTTGTATGCACCATTGTAATACCTGTATGCATAATACATACACCAATATACATCAAGATTGTGCCAGGGAGAGAAACCACAGCTCTGGGTGTTTGCAAAGATGTCATTAATAGAAAACAGCACAGACCTGTAGCATCCTCCATCCTCTTCTGTACCCAGCTTGGTTTGGTAGGTGTACCTTCTGCCAAATAGCTCTGCTTATTTTGATAGGGACCAGATATATGGCTGGGTATCTCATTGGAGATTTTGTGTTAGCGCCTGAAGAACACACAGCATGACGAATAAGGTCAAACCCTTTAACACCCTGAACGGTAACATCTGTACATCACAGCTTAGAGATTGTTGTTCTAGTATTACTACCTACTAAAGTGGGCTCAATCGTTCAATGCTTATGTAATGCTCTTTTCTCCGTACGTGAATTGTGTCTCAATCCTGTTTTTCTCCCAGTAGATTTTCTCAAAAGTTATTAATAAACAGTTTTAACTAATAAGTTACAGGTTTTGCAGTGAATTTTTTGTCACTCTGTCTGTAGTTGGCCTCCTTGGTTATGCAGTGATCTCTCTCTCTCATCTCTGAAGAGAGGATTAATTTTAAGAGCACGATAATAAATGTACTGTTGGTGAAGTCTTTTGGACAAATGTAAATCTTTGCTAAAATTAGAAGACATTCAGCCTAGCATTTCCGTGGTTATCCAGATACTGACATACAGCATCATTACGCAGAGCGAGTCAAGCAGAAGACTGATTCATGGATCAGGATTTTTTATAATCAACCAATACTAGCATTTAGGTAGTTATGTCTGTACAGGATGTTATGACATGTCTATCCTACATGGATTGCCAGTTACCAAGACAGATTCTCTTTATTACTAAAATATGCCTTTTCTGCCTTAAAACATTATGACAATTGTGGGAATTCCTCTTATTAGTGAGCCCCATGCCGCTTTGGTGAAAGCGACAGGGCTCAACTTGTGTGAATTAATGCTGAACTGGAAGCTCAAAGGAGACTACCCATGGCTTCTCGTCTGACTGCTGAAAAAATTAAAGGTTTAGCAGCAGGGCTGGAACTGAGAGAAGCAACTGAAAAGAGGAGGGGAAGTGAGAACATCCCAGGCATTTCTAATGGTCATCTTCTTGTGTTAGTGTTGGTTTAGTGATGGTGATGCTTCTTGTTTGATGTGCGGGTGTCTATTTTTGTCAGTTAGGTTGACGGTTGGACAAGATGATCTTTGAGGTCCCTTCCAACCTAGAAGATTCTGTGATTCTGTGAAATACTGCAGGATCACTGAGGGCCCTTTCTCCTGTTTCGACTGGTGCTTCTACAGGCCACTACTGTGTGCCACCAAGATCTGCTAAGCTGAGGGGCCAATCCAAGTCTCTCCTTCTAGCTGGGAAGGGGACCCTGGGGAAATGGCTGGCTATTGTGCCACCAGTTGGCTATTTCAACTACCAGGAGGTATGAGCATCCTTTACTGCTGCATGTGTTCTTGTGCAAAACCCCTCTCCTGGACACAGTCGGGAAGGGGAGAGGTGACTCCAAAAAGCAGCTGCTATGCACTTAATGTCTTGTGTTGTCATCACTCAGTGCTAGGCCACCGTTTGGTCTGTGAATGGAGGGTCAACCCTGTCTCTGGAGAACAGACATGCATCGATCTCTGACCCTCTCACTTCAGATCTTCCAACAAACTCTGTCCCATGGTCAGACTTGGGGAGAAGTGGCCTTAATTGCCTGCTAGACCTCTAATGCATGCCTTGCAAAAACTACTGGAGTCTATCTGGAGGGCCCAAATAACAAGGCGCAAGGTGCTTGCTGTCAGGCTGGAGTGTTGTAGCACTGCTGGTGTTCATCTGAACCCTGCCAGCTCAGGGCTGCTCACTGCTCTCCTTCTGCTGGAAGATTCCTCATCATTCCTGCTTCCTTCTCCCTTTTCCCCTCCCCATGGCAGGAAAGGCTCCTTGGCTTTTAGGTGGGGGCAGATCACAGCAGATGTGTGTTCTCCTTTGAGACTCGCCCACTGTTTGGCTTAATTAATCCTGACACAGTGCAGTTGCTGTTACGGAAGAAATGTCAAGAGAAATTAGACCAGCTGGTAGCATGAAAACCAAAGAAGTCAGGACTGTGTGGTGCCTCACTTTCCTGGAGAAGTTAGATTTGCTTTCCTGATAGGGTTGGCAGGGAACTGGATGGCTGTGAGCAGAAGAGGCTGACCTGTGTCACCTGCTCTTGGTACAGTCCCCCTGCACCAAGATCCACTGAGGGGACAGTGAGGAACTGTGCCCCAAACAAGCTCAGCAGGAGATCTAGCCAGCAGCAACTGGGCTGGATGGGCTTTCAGGAGAGCCTGGACAGCCCTGGGATTCAGCTTGGCTTAGGGTCCCCGTTCCCTGAAGTGTAAGGCTTAGTTGAGCTCCTCTGGGAGATGAGAAGCGCTGCTGAGTTGCTTCTTTATCTTCTTTTATTCTATCTATGAGCACCTTCAGCTGCTGTTTCCCACCACTTCTTTCACCTTTATATCTATTGACTTGAATGATTTCATACACTGATCAATTTTGTTGGATTTATCAGCAGCTTTCATGCTTTTTTTTTTCTTAAAGCAAACAACCTTCATATTTTGATGTTCCGTTAGACCATAACATTTGAGCTCTTTCCTTTCTGCAGTGATCTGATTTAAAAAAATGAGAAGCTGGTGTAATAATACACAGCGCAGCTGCACAACGCGGATGCATTGTAATACATATTTCCCTCTATATGAACATCTCCTCCGCTGTGCTCTCCTGTGGGACATGTAGCTTGTAAGTCTGCAGATGTCACAAGCCTGGAATAGATTGTGCTTATGGAGAACTGCCTTTGACACTTAAATATTGCCCAAAGTTCAGGAGCCTGTTTTGTGCTGTGCGTCTTGGGGATGCAAGCAAGTAAAATTTCGCTCTGCTTGATGCATTGGCAAAAAAGTCTCTTTGTTCTACCACAGACAGGCACCTACTTGCCGAAGGGATGTTACTCATATTTGAATATTAAGAACAAGACCTTGCGATGGCAGGGTTTCTCTGGCTTGCCAAGCTCTGAAGTAAGTTTGGCTTCTAGTAGTGCAGAAGGAATATATTTCTCCCCTTTTGAACCCACAGACTGCATGTCCTGTTGCAGGTGTTGAAGGTCTCGCTCCTGCTGTCTGCGCTGGGCTCAGTGCAGGAATGCTTCTCTAGGACACCTCAAGGGAGTGGACCATGAGCTGAATTGCACCAAGAAGCAGAGGAGCGATCAGGTACTCAGAGAGGAGCATAGAGAGGAGGAAAAAGAAGGATGGTTTTGTGAGGGCCTCTTTTTGTTCTGTTTGGGTGTCTTTCTCTGCACCAGTGAGCTACAGGCCCTGGGGCTGCTCAGGGGGTCAGTCTAGGCACAGGTTTACCAGTTAAGGAGGTTATAGGAGGCAGCAAGACAGTCATGATATCTTACTCACTGTACCTCTGTGTGCAGAGGAAAGCTCATTGCTCATCAGGGGCTGGTGATGGCCCCTCTAATCTGCAGCAATCAGCGCATCCGAGTTTCTCTGCATCAGCCAAAGGCTCATCTCACCCCTGTGAGAGCAGCCCCATGGTCTTGTGCATTGTGTCCCTCATCTCCATCCCATTCCATGTTCCTTAAAAGATTACAGCATTGCAGGGCAAAAAGAGTGCTCTGTTGTGCTCTAGAAGACCTAGTCAGTGGGGACAAGCCCTCCCCTCTCGCTTTGGGCTTGATCTGAACCTTACTGCACACATCCAAGGTGTAAAAGGGAAAAAGGAATGGAATATGGGGCTATGAGAAATGTGGCTCAGATACCAGTCCCTGATCCCACATCTGTTCATTTCCCCCTTCACTCTACTCTCATCAGGCTGCACAAAACACTTGATGTCTGTGGTCACAGCAGGTCTGCCTGTCCTCTTGAGTGATGAGTTTCCAATGAATTTGTAGAAGGAGACCTGTACTTGGAAGGTATCACTGCTCCCTAGATCCTAACATTCATTTCCTTGCTGGGAGAGCTTCAGGAGCTATGGGTGTGGGGAGCAGCCTCATAGCCCTCTGTGAAAGGGTGGATGTGTTTGTGTGGTGCTGATCACTCTGCGTGAGGTGGGAATGTACCTCTGCCTGTGACTGTTCACATCAGGCCACTGCCTGAGACAGGGCTGTCTTCTGCTGCTCTGCCTGGGAGAGAGGCACACATTGGGGCTGCCATGAGCATGGCTGCTTTGCTGGGCTTTTTTTTGCACAAAAAAATGGGCTGTGCTAGAGCTGACAGTTTAAGGCATTTTGACACAAGCGGACACAGCCCCTTGGTGCTCTTGAATTGGACTCCGTCTTGTGTATCAGAGTATTTTCCATCCAAGCAGGTGAGATGCAGAAATCCTGGGAGCTCTGGAGCCCTGCTGTGTTCCCAGAGCTATGTCAGGGCTTCTCAGCCATGTCAGCAATATTGACTGCTTCAGGGCTGAAGAACTGAGGCTAGGTCAGCACTTTTGGGAGGAGCTGCCATTGGTGGACCATTGGAAGCATTCCTCTTCTCAAGTCCTTCATGTCTACAAGTCCGTGTCCTACAAGCCCTCTGCCTGCTTGAACACAGCAGTAGCCAGTCTTGCTCAATGACTTGGCTTAGGTGAAGCAAGCAGTGTGGTCATTGTCCCATACTTTGTACCCCGTGGTCTAGACAGGAGTGTCTAGAGGAGTGTCTAGACCCCTACTTGGCTCAAGAGCTGGGCACAGCACCTGATGGAGGCCTTCCTCCTTCCCTTCACTGCTGTTGGGTTGGGCACAGCAGGTCACTGCCAAAAGTGGTGTGGACTGCATTGGCATCCAAACAGGCTTTGGTTTGAGTGTGATACCAGTTGCTTGTACCCTAAGCCTCCACAGGTGAGGGGAGGTAGCTGTAGTGATGGAAATGATGACTGCCCCAGCTTGCTAGTGCTGCTGCCTGGTTGGTAGTTGCCAACCTTGACCAATCTGCTGGGGAAGCTGTGGAAGTTTCATTCTCTTGCCCAAGTTGTGCAAAATCCTCAAGCTTAGTTCATGTCAACCATTTTGATGGCTTCAACTAATCTGGTTGTTTTTTCCATGGATTAGATTTGGGAAGGCTCCTGTGAACTGGTATCCCAGCAGTGCTGTATAGGCCCTTCATCCTTGCAAGGGCAACAAGAGCAAGGTGAGGTACATCTCCCCTTCCACTGGCATAGCTGATTCTGAGAGAAGGCACCTCTCCATCGCTTGAGGCCCTTCTCACCCATGGCCCTGCCCTGGGCTAGTTAAAGCAGCGCGATCTCCTCCCTGAGCTCTCTCATGTCAGTATAAAAGTGGCTTACATCTGCTTTTTAGTTCATAACTTCCTTACAGACTTAACTTGGATCATCATAAGCTGTTTCCAATCCTATAGAGTGCGAGCGAAGCTTGGGGTGGGTGGGGGCCTTCAACTAAATGCATGTAACATCAGCACAATTTTATGGGTGGGCAAGCTCTGAGCAACGTGACTGAAGGCATGTGAGTATTCACAGCCATTAAAGTCAAAGTAAATACATTGCGGGTGGCCTAATAGATTCAAACACTGAATGCTGTAGCAGGAACTGCTGTCAGTGTCCATGAGCAAAGAAATACAAAGTTCATCCAAAGCAAAAAAAGGTATATTCGCTCTGCATTATTCACCCAACCACAGCTTCTCCTCAGGGAGACCAAGCTGGTAATGGTTAGAATGGGGGAAGGCAAAGCAAAAGGTGCAACAAAAAAGGCAATAGAAACTAAGCCTTTTTTTCATGTTTCACCTATTGGTGCTAAACTATTAAATGCATTTGCTCAGGGTGGGAGGAGGAACAGCGACACACAGGGATACCCCTGAGACTTTCCACGTTGGCTCTGAAAGATGCTCCAAGGAGGTTTTTTCACTGTTATACCACGGGACCTCCTCGAAGGAAGGAGACACACACACACAACCCCCTTCCACCCATTCACTGTGGGACTGCAAGGTAGTAGGACTGGAATGACTAGCACCTGGCTGGGTCGGGAGGGAAGACCTACTGATGGTTCTCCTGTCCTTATACCCATGCTCTTGCATAAACGTCTGGAAGTTAGCTATCATTAGTGTCTCAACAAATTACAATAAGTTTTGGGGACCAGCTCCTCTGGGCGCTTTAGTAAACCTGAACCTTATTAGACATCTTCCAGAAAGTCAGCAGAGTCTTTGCACATTTGCTTCAATGTTATTAATTTACAAGGGTTACTCAATTAGGAGAGTCCACTAACTTGTAAAACTTTACTTATTTACACTGTTTCTTGGAGAGGGATTTTCTCCAAGCGTGATGATGATAAGCTTAGGCATTACAAATCCTCTTGCTGCTTTTGTCAACAGGCAGCCTGAGAGCATTAATCAGAGGCTCACGCTTCCCGGTGGTGGCTCCGCTCCAGTTCCCCGCTGCTGGGCACGGCTCTGCAAGGCACCAGCTTCCCCCCAAGCCTGGAGGAGCTCTGCACACCAGCACTAGCTTTTCCCAGGGCTGGATACCCCATTTGAAAGGCAGCAGCAGGTCACGGTGTTGCTCATGACCCCCTTTTTTAGGCAGCAGGCGAAGCAAGGCTGTCTTTGCCTCAAAAGCAGAGCAGTCTCCCCAAAGCGTGCGTTTCAGCTCAAGGCAATTTTCTTGCACCGTACAGGTCTGTACTGCATGAAGCTTAGGCAGGGCAAGATGCGGGGTACACTTGGGCTTCAAAGCGTGCTCCAAATCCCTTTCCAGACAAATGAAAAATTGCAGTTCAGATTACTCCTGCAGGGGAGGGAAATGGAGCACAAGGTGAGGAGGACTGGGAGTGTTGTGACCTCCGAGCCCTCAAGATTGTCTTGATCACCCCGAGGGGTGTCCCAAATGCTCCCTGTTTATCTAGGAGCCTCCAAGTGAGTTCAGTCCATGCCAGTTATGCAGCTCTCTGTTACTCACACAGCAAATGTGGTAGGTAAAGGCTGCTGATCTGCTGCTCCTGGGAGGTGCTGGTACACATTAATGGTATGAGGAACTTGGCACAACTTCTGCCCTGCCCCAGCCCGAGGTGTTATTTATCCCTGTGTGACTGCTGCAAGTGAGATTTAACAAAGACAAGTTTCTCATTCCTGCTAGTTACTGAGATTTTGCTCTGGGCTCTTGGTGAATCCTCATCTCCCTGGTGTGCAGACACTGTTGGTGCATGAAGTGTGAAGTTTGAATGCACCTGGCAGACTGGGACAAGTCCTTCCTCCATGATGGATTCACTGAGATGGTGCTGGGGAAGGTGAACCCTTCTGCTAGCTGGTTTGGGCAGGAAAGCCATGATCTCAGGCAGTGAAAAATAAGGGTAAGATCCAGCTGCCAGAACAGTCAGATATTAGAGGCACAGAGAGGGTGACACAAGTTGTGTAGAAGTGAATTATTGCTCCTTTTGACCCTTTGCCCAGCGTCTGCCTGTCTGGCTACTTGGACTTCTTTATGTGTTATTCAGAGCATTATTCTGTGTATTGACATTTGTCTCCTTTGAAAGCTGCAGGGAGAGGATAACCCACTGCCTTCTTACATGGAAAATGCCAATAATGAAATTGGATGCATTGGGTTTTCCCTTCACTAAGAGCTCCATGGTTTTATGACTGTGACGTGAGCATGTTGGTTGCCTTTGCTGCCTTGAAGGAGTTTGCTTCTTGAAGCAAATTGATTTCCCCTCAGAGTCAACATGCAAGCAAAGTTTTTCAACCCTGACTGTTCTACAGGTGCCTGTGCAACATCTAATATATGTGTTAATGTGCACGCAAGGATGTTGCTAGGAAACTTGTGAGAGCTAAATGAGGAAATGCTGTTAATAGAGGCAAGCATCAGAGCCTCAAAAGTCTTCCTCTGCAGTCTTGCTGATGGTAAAAAGGGCCACCTGTGAAGTTGGGTTGGGTCATCCCCTGGTGTCAGTGGGTCAGCTTAAATAGCAGCAAAAAAATAAAAAAGGCTTGGTTTGGCTCTTTTGGTGGAGTTTTGATGCTGCTTCATGCTAGATAAGCTTCATTGCACCATCTGTTTCTGGAAAGGGTAGGTAAGTGTTTTCTCTCTGGACTAGTTGGACTCTGCTCTGCCTCGTTTCACTGTACCTGTTTGGCACTCACTGGTGACCAGTCTGTACCACCCTGTTGCAGACCTTTCTGTGCCCCAAGTTGAGGCAGTGCTTTCCCAGTCAGCCTGAAAATGTTTTGTGGTATCTAGAGCACTAAGGGAGGTGACTTTTTGCCACTACCTTTGTCTATCTCTAGTGGGCCTCTTAGAGCTCAATTCAGCTCAAAAATGGTCTTGAATGAGAGCTTTTCCTCCCCTCTTTGGGGTGTAAGAGGCCTAAAGAGCCTGAGGGATGCAAAGTTAGCAGGAGCTGCTAATATCTTATATTTGGAAGAGGCCAAAAAACTTGTGGCTCAGGTTGCTGATGGCTCTGCTTAATACATGGTCTTCTTGAGTTAACTCCTCTTGCCTTCTCCTCCTAAAGGCATATTATTTCTGTAACAAGTGTTGCTTTTCCTACCATTATTGACCCCAAGAAGCAATCATTTTTGCTTCTTGTAAAGGGTCAGGGAGTGCTGAGTTTACCCTCCTTTGAAGAAACATTAAGTTGTGTATGTTATGGAGTTTCCAACTGCTGTAAAAGTTGGGGCTGGCAGTCCTGGCTTGCTCCCAGCTGAAGCTGTGGCATTCTGTTCCTTCTTTCCTAACTTCCTCAGTACATAATACTTCCCTTCATGTCATTACTTGTTGCATTTCTTTTTTTTATCTTTTATTTTTAGAAACAGCTGGGTGGTGGTGGGGGAAACCCAAAACAACTAAACAATTTAACTAAACTCCAGCAGAAGATGTTTTGTTTGGGTATAACCATTTGTTATCTCAGCTGAGAGTGAGCTGCTGGTTCCTGGTGTCACCTGGAGAGGGAAGGTCTTTGCTCTGGTGTGATGTGTGGACGAGGGCAAGTTGTGTGACAGAGAACCTTTTTTGGAATGAGGTGGAGATGGAGTTGTTCCTCATGTCTCCTGAAATATAACTCGTTTAGGTGGCTCATCCTGAAGGAGCCCTGATAACTTTTTAGACCATTGCATGTCAACTGCTATTGCAAAAAAAACCACCAAAACAACCTGTCTCAAATAATTTAGTGAGCTTAAAATGTTTATTGGAAGAATTGTCTCCTCCTTGGCTCCCTAGTGTTCAGATCCAAAGATTGTTCTTTTTTGTTTGATCTTGAAGGCTTTGCATGCCTGAAAGATTGTCTGATATTTTTTTCCTGTCTCTTAGTTGATCTAATAAAAATTAATTCCTTTTCCTACAAACTTTGTCTCAGCTACAGCCTTCACAGCTACAACAATGCTACTACTGTGAACAAAGTTGCCTCCATTTCAATGAATCCAACTGTGCAGAACTCAAAGGGAATTAGCTGTGCAATGATTTAAAAATGACTCAAATGCATTTCTATGCACAAAAAGTCATAGCATTAAAATTTCAAGTCTTTTCAGGACATATGTCCCCTTTGTGCAGCTGGGAATTGCCCTTCTGTAATAGCATGAAGCTCCCATTTCTATCCCTTCACAACCATCAGGCATTAAAGATAAGAGGGTTTTTGTTGTATGGAGTTTTTATGCCTAGAAAAGCATCACTCGCCTAAGGCTGAATCTGAATTTTCTCTGTCCTGAGTGGGGATAGTTTGGGGAGAAATGCCTTTGAAACTGATGAGTTATTTGTAACGCTAGAATACATCTCGGTAAAGATGGATTAATGGGTAGAGTACAGCTGAGCTGGTGAAAGGTACATGATTAATTCAGTTTTGACAGGACTGCATAACTTATAGCCTGGATCACACCTCCAATTAGGCATATCATATTCTTTATTTCTACAGCTGTAGAGCCTAGGAATACCATACCTGAATGTCAGCCTTAGCGTGTTTGGTGCTGTACAAAAAGAAATAAATATGTGATGTGAGAGAGAGTGTGCACCTGGAAAATATTGAGACTATTTTGGAAGACAGTGCTGCTCACTACTGAAATATTAGACTATTGAAGCTTTCATGCTTAATGAATTCCTGACTATTTCCATAAATGTCCCAGTTTGTCTTGGCCTCCATGAAGGAACCACTGCAAAGTTTGATTCTAAGGAGAAATAAGCTGAGGAAGGCTATTTAAGGGAGAAGCATTGCAAAGGTGCATGTCTGGTGATGCTGTAGATGATGTGGGCTTTGGTGCCAGGGTCACCAGAGGTTGATGTTTTGCTCATGAGAGATGTGTGGGTTCCTGCCTTGTAAAACTGTAACACGGGGCTACAGAAAAGAAGGGGAATTTGCCTGTAAAGGAAGTGGTCTGTCCCAGGCAGAAGTAGGTCACTGTGCCTCATTATAAGCATGACCAAGGCGATGGGGAAAGCTAACCAGGCTGGAGCTCCTGGTTCTTGTCAGGGCATCACCTGCCCTTGCTGTGGGCCTATCTCTCAACATCAAGCAGCCCAGGGAGAGCAGCTTTAAAATGAACTGCTGCCCCTTGCTGCTGGGGGGAAGGACCCCCCTGCCCAATGATTGCAAAGTGGATGTCAGTCAAAACCACTCACTGGTGTTGCTGCACCGAAGACCTTGCTGTTATACCTCTACCTGTTGGACTTGCAAAGCTGTTGTGGGAGCTGTGCCAGGCACCTCCGCCACACACCTTGAGGCTACTGTTCTTTGCACAGCTTGTGCTCCCCTTGCCAGTGCTTTAGGAAGTATCGCTGCATAAATCAGTATGCAGGGAAATAACTTGGCGTCTCCGCCAGGTTTCTGTTTTCCTGTAGTCTTCCCCACTATTTCAGGCTGGATCGGTAATGAGCAGGGAGCTATATTTGTGTGGAAGCGAGATGCCAACTCCTCAAGGATTCATTTATTGGGCTGCAGGCCAAAGCATACTCTGGCCCTTGATTGCATGTTACTCACTACATTTAGTTAATCCAGCGGGGGAGGCTTTAAATTTTCAATCCAACAACATAATTGGATCACTGCATAGTCCTTTGATTTTTCTTATTAGCAACGTGTGAGTAATGAGGAATGGGGCTAGGGAGGAAAGAATCAACAGTGTTGTTTTATCTGAGGAGGGCCAAGATCTGTTCTGTGGCTCTGGGCTCCTTCTGGTACAGGTAAGGTAAGGTCTATGCTCTTGTCTTTTCACAACATCAAGATCCATTTTATGAGACTCTTCTGAAAAATCTGTTTTGTAGCTGCTTGCCTTTGCCTTCCTAGGGCTGATTTCTTCCCTTTGGGGAGAAGGATTCATCCTTGGAGATGACACCTTCTGGAAAGCATTATAGAACATAGTATCCCTGGTAACTGGAGCTGATACTTCTCTACACAGAAGAAATCTGTGCCATGTTAAACTGAGAGTTGAATGGGGTGGGGGGAGGATAACTTCAGAAATAGCTGCTCTGAGCCACTGGAGTTGGAATCAGGAGTCCACGTGAGGTGTCCAAATGTAGCCTCACGAACAAGTGTAAACAGACCCAAATTCTGTAGTACCTGCATAATCTTTCAAACAGTGAAGTTCAGAGAAGTCACTTAGACCTCACCTGTCCTACATAAATTTTAAATTGTTATCACTCTGAGAATAACTGAGTTGGTTTGCATGCCCCATATCAGTATGAGCTTGCTGTGATTCTCTGCTGATTAAATTGGATTGAGATTTGAGATTGAATTCAGATTAAGTACTGTTGTGGTGATGTAAAGGCTTTGATTCACTACCACTTGTGAATCAGGCAGAGGCTGAGGGAACTGGGCTTCTTCAGCCTGGAGAAGAGCAGGGTTGGGGAACAAACACCTGTCTTCCAATGCATAGGTGGAGGTCATTAAGGAGGTGGAGGCAAGCTCTTTACTGAAGATAATTAATTACTGGAATAGGTAGATCAGAGAGGTTGTGCAGTCTGTGTCCCTGGAGGTTTTGAAGAACTGACTGGTCAAAGTCAGGCAACCTGCTCTGAATTGAATGTTGACCCTGCTGAAATTGTTAATTTGCTCATTATTTTTGAAGTAAGGTTTTTTATTACTTTTTTTTTTTCCCTCAATTTAGTTGCCTCATAGGCAGCATTTTTAGTTCAAAGCTTTAAGAAAAAAAATCTTTTGAACCCTTTCCATATTTGAGAAATGCTAAGACTGGAATCTCTCCATGAAAAAATGTAATGCGAAGAAAAACACTTTCGGTAAAAATTCAGTCAAAAAACTTGGACCCGGTCTATGCTCAGTTTTTGATGTGTCTAGACAGAGTGAATAACACTGGGGGTGGTAACTAGGGCTTCTCAGAATTATTTCATATTCATATTCCAGTTGCACCCAAGGGCCCACTGGTAATGAAGCCCCCCATAGGTTGGTCCAGTGCATCCCTTTGAAGAACATGCAGATGAAGAAAAAAGTGAATTTATTATTAAGGGCTTAATTTAGCTAAATGGAGTTGAATCTGTGTTACCAAACTGAAAACTCCAGTTGGTTTCCTAGAAGTCTCATCCTCCACAGTTCTCCAGCTGGTTTTAAAGTACTATGTCTTCCCCAGCAGAACATGCTCCCTCTGGCTGACCAACACCCAACTGGTACTACCTCATATATTTTTGGGAGCCCCTGTTTCAAAAGGACAGCCACGGTGGAAGTCACACTCCCTGCTCTTCATACTGACACAGTGTAGAGAAATGCAGGCATGGTATGATAACAGAAGATGCAGTGCAGAGGAGAACAGGCATGGGCTGATGAGACTAGAGATGCAGAATACAACTGTATGCACCAAGTCTATAAACATCTCACTAGTGATCAGATAAAGAAATGTGGACACGAGAGCTGGGCCAAACCAGTATTAGAGAGAAAAAAGAACAAAATCCAATATACATGAAAGTTCTCCATATGTAGTAAGTCTGGATGCAATGTGGACTTGCAGACCAAGGAAGGAGGAGTAAGATGCTAGATGTTGCTAGAAAATGTATAAACCCAACTCCATATGGACCTTAGATGGAGGAGGAAGAATACATCAATATCATGTTCCTCCCTGTGAAGAGAAAGATGGGATGTTTGCCAGGAAGTGCATGAAATAATTTAAACTGCAGCATCACTCAGACTTTTTCCAGATAATATTCTATCTTTATTCCTTTCCTCTAATAATTACATCTAGGCAAATAATATTTCTTTGATTTGGCTGCTAAGGTTTCGGTTACACTGACAGTAAATCCTTGGATTTGCATATAAGGTCTGTTTCTGTATTGTCTATAGCAAGACTTTGAGTGTGACAGTGGCACTCAGCTGGTGAGTGATAGCCATGAAAAAATATATAAGAAACAATGACCAGAAGAGGTAATAACTTCCTCAGGCTCAGCTTCGTGCCCTCTGGCATGAGATGTTCTCGTGTCCTCCCAGCTTGCAGTATTCCATGAGACCATGCTTTTCTGAGGAAGCTGGGGAAGTGAGAGATACCAGACTGCTACCAAATGCGAGTCAGATGGCACTAGGGAAATAGGCGAGATGGAGTTTTCCTCTAAGGGTTGGGGCAACCAGACATTTAAATTACTGCCTCTGCCAGTCGTGTCCTGAACTCAGGGCTCCACTGCCTGCATCTTTCTCCTTTCTGGTAATGTAAGAGGGACCCCGTTAAGATCCCTGGAGGCTTAACTTCTGCATGTAGTGGCTGTCCTCAGTCTAGGCTGCAGCAACAGCTATAAACCCCAGAAATGCTTTTGCTAGCGTGACCTGTTCTGTCCCAGGCCATTTTGCTAAGATAAGCAAAAAGTAAGGCAACTGGTGTAGTGGGTTTTGTACTGCTGAGTGAGGCACCTCGCTGAGACTGCTGCTCTCATTTCTCATACTGTAACCGTATTTTTGTTGAAAGCATTCATTGCCATTCACCTTTAGGAGTTTAATTTGCATAATCATTTTTCTTGCAAGGCTTCAGAATTGGCTGATCTGGACTCTCCACTTCAAAATATCTTAACTGTGCTTTTCAATATGCACACAATGCTGTGAGAGAGAACAAAACGATCTTGTTGTGTTACCATAGAGACATTTCAGGGTCTAAGAAGGGTTCCTGCTCAAAATCGGACTGTTAAAGGGACAAGGGACTGTTAAAATTTGATGGAGGGTTTAATCCTTGACCAGGCACTGGTATAAATCAGTGCCATCAGAGTGAAATGAACTGGCAGTCCCAATGTCGTGCTTTACAGACAGTGCTCTTCAGGCAGCTGGCCCAATGGGGCTGTCGTCTTGGTAGATTCAGGAAAAAAAAAAAAAAGGTGGAGGGAGTGGGAAAACGTCCAGGAAATTCACTTGAATATGTTAAATCACTTTAGTCTTTTCCTTCATTTTCCCCTCTTCTTTTGATTTGAGTGCTAATTAAGAGGCTTTCCTTTGCACTTAGACAACTCAACTTTGCTTTTTAAGCATACATTTTTTAAACACCACTAAATGAAGGCAGGGGTGAGGGAAGGTGCAGAGCTAACTATTCTGCTCTGGAGACTGAAGTCCTACGTTCGCAGTTAAAGGCAAATAGTGGGACTATAGCTGCATTCCTGTGTCCACCTGGACAAAATGTGATTTGGACTGAGAGGGCACTGCCTTCTATGAGCCTGTTGAGTTTTAGTGTTGGTGCTGTAATTGCCAGCTATAATGACAGTTTCGCACAGTGGAGGGAGAAGCAAGATATTTTCTGTATTATACATAAAGGAAAGGAAAAACTGGTTGGGAGTAGATTCAGCAACAAAACCTTCTGGCAATTAGCATTGTCTTTGCTTGGGACTACAGCGCTGGGGCTGTCTACGCAAGCATCAAAAAGTTGCTTACAAATCCTACTTGGCCAATTATTTAAAGGTCCTAGTGCAAACTGGAGAGAGAGGATGTACTCTGCCCCATGTTAGTTAATTGACATGGACCCTGGAATTGTAATCCCTAAACGGGCATTTGAAAGGGCATTGGTGAACATGTTTTGAAAATACACCTTTTGTGTGACTCTGGTGGGAGGTGCAAATCTGCCTTGTGTTATGTGCAGAGCAATTCTTTTACTCCCCAACAGTAGCTGCTGATTTAGGCTCTTGGGACCTCCTGGCTCTGGAGTCTTGTGAGGGTGGAGTTTAATTCTTCCTGCCGTCCTTAAATTAGCCCTGATGGCTTCTTCCTCTAGCTTAAATCTTGGCTCAGATGGGGCCCCCACCTGAAGTCTGTTATAAGGTCTCTAAAAAAGACAATTCTGCTCTTTGTTGTGAAACAAACTTTCTGGCCCAGGCTAATGTTAATTCTGCACATCTTGCCCTGCATAGGAAGCCATGGTATATTGTGCCAAAGCAGTATGTTCAGCAGAGCTGAATTTGTACACATTCAAGATACTATTAACTCCTCTGACACCGTGTACTCTGACAAATACCATGTGGCCCATGGCTAACACTAAGGAATTGCAGGCAGTAGTGTCAATAATAACTTGGAAACTTGCATTCCAAGTTTCACAGTCAGCAGTGATTTATAAGGTGGTTTAGTCTCCTTCCAGAACAGGTGAAAGGAAGGTCAGGTGGCATGGGCTCAAGGCAGCTTCCCAGAAGCACAGCAAATGCTGCTACAAGGAGGGATTTGAGTCTGGAGTGGAGCGTGGGTGATGTTAACCAGCAGGTTGTGTCAAAGTACAAGCTTATGTTTTGTCCTTATATGGCTTTATTCTTACATTTCTTCTAAATGGAAAACTTCATTTGTTGCCACAAGGCTAGCTAGATTTCAGAGGAGTCACCCTTGGAATATGGTTGGTTCCCTGTGTTGGAGGATCAAGTCAGACCCAGAAGATGCTGGGCACTTGTCCCACAAAAGCCCTGATAGACAGGGGTGAGTTGTATGCTCTCCAAAATTCAGTCACTTTGATGTGGTTATAGTAAGTAGCATCACTGCGTGGGCCACGGATCTCATGTATGGA
The DNA here is from genome assembly GCF_001431845.1 of Calidris pugnax. Taxonomy (NCBI): domain Eukaryota; kingdom Metazoa; phylum Chordata; class Aves; order Charadriiformes; family Scolopacidae; genus Calidris; species Calidris pugnax. The sequence continues at coordinate 4,137,374 of NW_015091072.1, forward strand.
TACATTGCACTGTAGAAACCAAAGATCTGAGCTCTCTCCCACCTTAGTCCAACAGAGATGCTTTGCTCAGCTGCAGAGTAACACAAACAATATTGTAGTCCCTGAACTAAGCAACCTTCCTGAACTGGGAGTAGCTATGAGGGTGCTAGAGATATCTGCATTGCTCTATGGGCTTTGGCAAAGTTGGTCTTTGCTGAATGTGGAAGCATCTACCATGTGCTCTCCAGACTGTCCTGTATGTCACGGGGGTTTTCACTATTACCTGGGATATCCCTGGCCTTTTTAGATAATTTGCAAAAATAATTTTTAATCCAGGAAGTTATTGATACTGGTACCATTAGTGACACCAAGATTAAGCAAAGTGGCCATATGTCCACTGGCATACGTATTTTAGCCTCTTTGTTTTCCTTTTTATTGTTTTTAGTCCTCATAGAAAAAGCAAGTCAGTGACTGAAGAACGTTATGCATGGTTACAAGTTGCCAACAAATATCAAACAGTTAGGCAATGCAGAAAGCTGCAATCTCTCTTATTAGACCAGCAGATGTAAGATAAATTTTTAGTCATGGAAGACCTTCTCCAGGTCAATGTGCCCAAAAGTGCGTTGGTATTTTTCAGCTACATCAGCTGGTCTAGTAAAAGTTATTGCTTCTCTGTAGAAGTTATTGCACCTCACATATCTTTAGACCATCGCAGCCACACCAACACTGCTACTAAACAAGATTCTTGAAGACCAATTTTGTATCACAACTGCAGGAATATGTCCACATGAGTCTTAACTTTAGTGTATTTCTTCTCAATTTTGTCATCTATTTATTTTCTGTCACAGCTGTGTGTAATAAATTCTTTCAGCAGTTCTGGAAAAAAAATGGAAGAGTGATTGATTTCCATTTTCTGAGCTTTATGGGGTCTGCTACTTAGAAGACTTGTCATTACCACCATTTGCTGGTGTTTAGTGGAAGATTTAATTCACCTACTGTAACGATTTGGGGAAATCTGTCGATGTACAATTTAGAAAGTTATTATGTAAATGGCAGTATTATGAAATGCTTTTATGTGGATGCAACATCCACTGTTTCCTAACAGGGGTGGCAGCATGTGTCCGATAGGGTACAATGGACAGTCGTTAACCACAGCAAGAACAGCGTGTCCAAAGAAAAGATTTAGTTGAGACCTCGGGGAGCAATTTTTCCAAACGTGTCTGTGTGGATGGGGTTCGGGGGAGTGGAGTGAGAAAGAGATGAAGGATTTCAAAATGTTGAATAAAAAGCTTTGATTTTTGTAGATGTACACTGAAACACAGGGGGTCTCCGGGCAGGAGGAGGGGAGAGAAGAGGATTTTGTAGCTGAGGTGGCTTGTTTTTACTGTGGGAGCAGCCAGGGAAAAATCGGGGGATGTAGAAAAGATGTAGAAACTTGACAAGACTGTGGATTAGCTCAAAGCACACTGAGATGTTCCAGGGCAGTTGGAAACCAGAGGGGTGGGGAACACAGAAATGTGTTTATTTCCCATGGTACTGAGGAAAAGAGCACCGTGCAGAACCCTAAGCAAAGGTACCACATGTCTGCAATGAGGAAACCAGACAAACCAGCATGCTCACAAGGGTGAAAAGGTCTAGGTGAAGCAGAAAAGCTCTAGGGAAACCCAGCTCCTGGGCACTTGTGAAGCTTGGCTGTATGTCTCCTCTCCCCCTGAAGTGGGGACAGGCAGAGAAAGACTGCTCAAGGTGTGGGTCAAAGTGGCCTTGGGGAAAGAAACAGAGTGGTGGCCTACTTCGGTGCGGAGAAGTTTGAAAATACGCCTAATCCACCCAGGTTTCCATGGACACATCCGCTCCTGCCATCTGGCACCGAAGGAGTGTGGGAATTTGTTTGTTCTTTCAGGGCTGGTTTTGCTCAGATATTCCTGAGGTCTCACTAGCTGGCTGACATGCAAGCACAGGTCACTGCTGTGGCAGGGATGAGGTTATCCTGACCGGCACATGGGAGCGCTTGCCCAAAAGCCTACGTTGGCAATGTGTTGGACTCAACGGTGCCTGCGTTGGACTGCACCTGACTCTGGGCAGAGAGGGCAGATGAGAGTAAACTAGTAAATACCCACCTCTCACAGACCTGAGGCTCCTGCCAGTTCCAGTAAGCGGGCTTTCAAAAGCACAAACCTTTGTACTTGGGACAGTATTCCCACATCACCGTTCCTGCGGCAAGGAGAAAAGAATCTCCTGGGATAGATGAGTTGATAGGAGTATCGCTGTTTCTTCTTCTGGTTAGTGACATCTGTTCTGTATATACAGGTGCTCAGCAGAATAAATCTAGGGTTTTGTTTTAATATTTTGTTTTTATTGAAAAGGTACAGAGACAGTTAACTGGGTGTATCTCTGAAGGTCTGTCATATTTCTTCTCAGATAGGATTAAAACAGTTCAATCTGCAAACTCTATTTCCTCTGTCAAAAGGAGATAACCAATTCCACAGACTGAAGTTATTAATGATCAACTGGGTAAATTTTATCCATCTCTTTATATCTTGGAAGGACACTTCACTGAAGCTGATTTTGATCAATTTGTAAGCAATGTCACCTTCAATACATTCCCATCTGACAATAGATAACCCAGTAACAAGCTGGGAGACAGCAAAGGTGATGTAAGACTTGGCATCTATTGCAGCTCTTGAACCCAACTGCATCCCCATTGGTTTTTTAGAGCCTTGTTAAGGGAAATGGTAAAAAAAAAACCATCATCCTGGAAAAAAATCCCCTTCTTTTCAAATTTAATTCAGAAAGATGTTTTTCCCTCAGACATGAGAATTGCATTACTTATCATAATTCTTTCAAAAGAAAAAGCGGATGGGAGTGGTTTAATTTTTCTCTTTCTGTCCTTGTCCAGCCTAGCATGTACAGTCTTGGCAAATATCTTGGCCGTTCAGTTTAAGGATCCCATGCCTGCTCTTGTGAGCAATGTAACACAACTGAGTCCTGCAGTGGTCACCTGCCAGCATCTGATGCTTTGGGATATTTCAAACGTATCTCCTCTGTCCACAATGTGCAATTCCATCAATGCCAAGGAAGAGGTAGAGATGCTCACTGGTGGGAAAATAGGCTGCTGAGCAGCAAATATATATCTGCTTGTAGCTCTAGCACCCAACCAGTCAGAGTGTGCTGCACTGACTGAATAAATGGTTGGCATAAGCCTAATATTTTGGGGAAGGCTCAAGGGCAACTCAAGTAGAAATTCAGAGTTCCAGGAACAATATCTCCTCGTCCACGTCCTTTCTGTACAATCTGCAAGCTATTTTTGGAAGCAGTGGTAAGGTGGAGAGGGAGCCAGGGTGAGAGGACTGACTGGTGCATCTGAAGATTATTATTCCCTGTGGCTGCTCCATCCTTCTGGAGCGGGGCCACAGATTGTTCTTGCAATTGCTGCACAAAGCAGCTTAAAGTCACTTGCTGTCTCACTGTGTTATGCAGGTATGACATAGGATCTGCTGTGGTGACCAGATCCTAGAGGTGATTAAAATACTCCCTGCTCCTACCAGCTTGGGTCAGAAGGGATTTGTCTGGGTCCATTGTGGGCAGAAATGCTTTCTCCCACCACTGGGCTCTTGGTTCACGTTATGCTCACTGCGCTCTTTAGGAAGCACGTTAATTCAGCCACTGTACAGGGCAAACTGATCTTTGCTGTTTACCTGCCAGCTGATGCACAGCAGGATGCAAGGAACAGTCCAAGGCGAGCCGGGATGGCGTTTGCCAAATGCTGTGTGTCCTTATACTAAAAAAAAATCACCCTTATTTCCATTAGGTCAAGAAAGCTTCCAAGTCTTGGCAGGTCAGGAAAGCAGTGCGACAGACCTAGGGAGACTCTTTGTCAGGAAGGGTAATGATAGGACAAGGGGAAATGGATTTAAATTGGAAGAAAAAAGATTCAGATTAGATCTCAGGAAGAAATTTTTTACTATGAGGGTGGTGAGACACTGGAACAGGTTGCCCAGGGAAGTTGTGGATGCCCCGTCCCTGGAGGTGTTCAAGGCCAGGCTGGATGTGGCCTTGAGCAACCTGCTCTAGTGGGAGGTGTCCCTGCCCAGGGCAGGGGGGTTGGAACTAGATGATCCTTGAGGTCCCTTCCAACCCTAACCATTCTATGATTCTATGAATATGCAACTTTTCTTGTTTTCACGCGATTTGTCTTTGCATCTTTTCATCCCTGAAAGTTACCTGAAGGAGTTTGGGTAGTGGCAGGCCCCTGTGCCCAACGTGCTCTGTGCTCTCTGCCCTTTACTTTGGTGGAAGAGTTTGTTTGGCAAGAAACACCCATGGGCTTTCACTGTAGTTAGCAGCGTGGACATACCCACTGCATTCCTCCAGGTGGTCGCTGCACATGCCCACAAGGATGGAGACCTCCTGGAGCTGCTGCTGCTCAGTAAGAACATCATATTCCTCCACCCTTTTTCTAGATGAAAAATACAGTGGGTCAGCTGAAGGAGGGAGAAGCTGAGGGAGCCTGAGAATAATTTAGTCCTGGTGTTGCTGGAGAATGGGAGGAAACAGCTGGGCTGTGACTGCCCCTTCGGTGCTCTTCTGAAGTGTTATGGTTCAGCTGCTTGAGCCTTTGCCAAGAGCTGGCTCCTTAATGGAGCACAGCTATCTCTTAGCCTGCCCGTCCATGTCAGAGCTACAGTGAGGGGTTTTTTGCAAGAGTGCAAGATCTATGAGACTGTCCACATTACCAGGCTTGATGCCTGAGGACATGCAGCAGGCACCTGACAGATCTGGAGAGAGATTGAGGCTACATGCCCTGAATCCCTGCGTGGTGCCTTTTCAGTCCATGGTACCACCACTCACTGAACGGCATCCCAGCCCATGTAGGGGTCAACAGGAGTTTTGCTGTCTGATCAGGGCAGGTCAGCCATTGCGCCTTATAAATAGAGTTAGTGGGTCTTTTTTCTGGAACCAAGAAAATCAGTAAACCTGGACTGCTGGGGTGACATGTCTACCTAGTCCTCTGGTAGATGGGTGCCAAAGTTTGATGCTGGGCAAAGCAGAGCTTAACCTAAGCTGGTCAGATGGTAGCCAGTTTTCCACTTACTTTTTCCAGAGCTACCAACTTACCTTTTTCCTGTTGCTTAGTCATTTCTGCTCTGCTACCCCAGGCACTTCTTCTTGTCTTCCTCCCTCCCATGTGCAGAGCTCCCTTCTCAGTGGACATGCAGCCACATGAAGGGTCAATGCAGCTTTTGAGGCAGCTGAGGAGACAGAAACCTGATAGGAGCTGAGCAATAGAGTAGGCTGGGCACGGGGATGCTCCTAGGGCCTCTGGCTGGGAAGGAGGTAGGGAAAAGCTTCATAAGGTGGGTTGGCTTCCTGCAGGATGCACAGGATGCACAGCTATGCTTTGGTGGGGAGAAAACTTTGAATAGGGGAATGAAGGAATCATACATTTTGCAGAATTGTTAGGATTTTCCTAAGCAACCTGCTTATTTTCACAAAGCAAATCTAACGTGCTCAGAGTTAGACAGGGAGCTGGGCATATGGAAGGAGTCAATCTGTGCAAGCTCCCTGCTTTGATCCTCTCCCCGAATGAGTGCCCTAAATTTGTAATGGGCTCCTTTCCTCCCTTGCCACCCTCTACATGCACACATGATGTCTAGTGTGCTGGATTTCAATTGATTGATTTTTTTTTTTTTTTTTTTTCTGTGTAGCCTTAATGACTGCAATTACCCATGACCCTAAATGACACAACTTCTTGGTGATTCTTCTGCTTATGTAGTATTGCGGGGCCCCAACTCCAAGAGGTGTCTTACTCCAGGGATATCTTGGTCTGTTTTTTTTTTTTTTTAGGGGTGCTGAACACATGTGTCTCCCACTCTCCTAAATAATAGCATAGTGCCTACAGGAGAGATGGGGAGGGACTCTTTGTCAGGAGGTGTAGTGACAGGACAAGGGGTAATGGTTTTAAATTGGAAGAGGGGAATTTAGATTAGATATTAGGAAGAAATTCTTTGCTGTGAGGGTGGTGAGGCACTGGAACAGGTTGCCCAGGGAAGTTGTGGATGCCCCATCCCTGGAGGTGTTTAAGGCCAGGCTGGATGGGGCTTTGAGCAACCAGGTCTGGTGGGAGGTGTCCCTGCCCATGGCAGGGGGGTTGGAACTCGATGGTCTCCAAGGTCCCTCTCAACTCTAACCGTTCTGTGATAGTTGGGGCGGCTCATACCTTTGAACAATAAACCAGCAATGTTTATACTGTGCGCTGCAGCGGTGCAGGGTCCCCTGCAGCCCACCCCACATCATCCGCTGTGTGCTGCCAACCTCTTCTCCCATGCAGCTGTAGGCAGGTCCTGGAGAGAAGAAGCCCCCCACGCTGCCGCGATGGTGCGGAGAAGCTGCGGGGGGTGCATCCTCCAACCTGTGCGGGGCTGCCGCTCCTCACCCTGCCCCGTGCAGCATCCCTAGGGATGCGGCGGCACCGGGTTGGCGGCGGCGGCGGCGGGTGGGAACCCCCGATGGTTGCGCGTCCCGCGCAGGAGAAGGCAGCCGGTGGGATGTGCCGCCCTGCGCCGGGACGGGACGTGCGGGGGGTGACAGCCGCAGCCCGGCGGGTTGCGGGGGCGGCTCGGGGCCGCCAGGCTGCGCTCTCGGGCCGGCCGCCGCGCCTGCCGGTGCCGGTAGCCCTGGCCGCTCTCCTGGCCCTGCGAGGTGAGTGCCGCACGGGGGGAGCGGGGCGCGGGACCCACGGACGGGGGGGCATCGCCGTGTTGGGGGAGAGGAGGAGGATGGGGGGGGTCGGCGCCGTGGGATGGGGCGGGCAGGGTTCCCACCGCCCACCGTTCCCGGTACCGACCCCACGGCGATGCCCCGTCCCCCCGAGCCGGTGGGGAAGTTTCTCTGGTGATGCTCGGGAATGCGGCGGCCGGTCAGCGCTTTTGCAGGCAGGCGTGGGGAAGGAGCGCTGCTCCGCTGGGCTCCTGCTGCTGCCTTCCCTGCACCACCAGCCTTCCTATTATTATATTTTTCTTTTTTATTTATTTTTTTTTTTAACTTGCTTTAGACTGGGCTTCACGTCATGCTGAGTTATCTGGGCCTAGCCTCTCCGTAAGCTCACCTGGGAGGAAAACTCAGGCCCTGAGGCAGCAAGGGAACTTTCTGCAGAGATGGTGACAGGCTGCCCGGAGCCCTCTGTGTCCCCCGGGGGTCCTCCCTCTGCCTCCTCCTCCCATGTTCATGGCAGGCTCCTTCTGCTCTAAAATAAGTGCCTACCCCTGGAGGTGTAGAGAGACCCAAACCACTCTCTCGCCTCCTGCTCCCATAAGCCCTTCCGAAATAAGGTGTGTACCCCGGTCCTCTGTGTGGAGAGGGAACAAATTGCATGTGGCAGATGCTGCTCACATCACTTTGTGCATTGCTGGAGAGCACCAGAAGGTGCTGTATAAGGGTAACAGTAGAAACTACAAAGTGCAAAACGTTCATACTCATCTGTTGATCAGGTGGCAATGCCTTCTTTCAAGTGATGTCAAACTTCAGAGCAGGCCTGCTCAGCTGTGCTTTACTGAGGTCTACAAGGTAATTTTCTTAGGGTCTGCTCATTTATGCAGAGGTCCGCTAAATATTTTTGCGGTGGTGTGCTCATCGGTGAGCGATGCACAGCTCTGGAGAGCCAGCTGGCCACTGCTGCTGGGCCATTTTCATCTCTGGGAAACTAGGAAACCTATGGCAAGCCATCCCTGAGGGAGCGGGAGGACAGTAAGAAATGACAGGCTCTCCCACAAAAGACATCTTAGCAAGGTCTGGATGGAACTTCCTCACAGTCTGGATCTGAATGGAGTCTGCTGCTTGGGTAGCAGTGCTTGGCTCTCACTGCCCTGTGAGGCACAGCAGGCCATTTCTCTCTGCCTGGGACTCACTGAAAAACAAGTTTTGTGATGGACAAGGTGAAATTTTCACAAATTTCCCCAAAAGCACACTGAGCCCCATCCTCAGAATCACAAGCATTAAATGGAAATTGCACCTGCTGACTTCAAAGAGATGAATTGCAAGGGGGAAAAAAAATGTTTATTCACATTTAATTGAAAGAAATAATCTCAGCTGTTTCACACTTCATGATATTTGCTAACTTTTGAAACTTTTCCCTGGTTTGGAAAGTGAGTTCAATGACTTTCAGGTTCTCAATGTCGCATTTTCTTTTGTCTGCAGACATCTCAAAGGTGTAACTGTCTTGAAAGTTACTGTGCCTACTGCAGTTAGAGGCATGCAAGTGACAAATTGTTTCTGTTACATTATATCCCTGCAAAAACATGTAACAGTAACCAGATTTAAGGTAAAATTAAAGGGGCGTTTAATTATCTCTTTAGGCAAAAAGATTGACTCTATTTAATTTTCTTTTTTTTTTTTTTTGGTTGAGGGCATATGGGGACAATGACAATAGAGACAAATAGGCACAAACTCACACCTTTATATGAAACATTAATCTCCAATAGTACAATGCTTTTTCTTGCACTTTCTTTTTATGGCTTAAAGATTACCTGAATGAACCACCTGTGTCTCAAGCTTGTTTTTGTCTTTTTGTCCTAGGAAAAGTCTGTAGAAGATGGTGGTAGATGAAAATAGATGTAATGCACAGTTACTTCTGTGTTACACAGTATGGCTATGTTTTTGGTAGTTCTTGAATTTGAAAAGAAAACCCTGGTAAAGTATAAGGAACAGACATACACTCATGAAAGCTGAAATAAAATTGAGAGAGTTTTTTCTAAACAACATTTGCAGAAGATCAGTAAGTGTATTTCTGTTCTAGGTTGCCAAGTCTGGTTAGGAAGAGTGATTTATTTTTTTTTTTTTTCTCCTTTTAGAGGCTTTAGATTGGTTTAGGGATAGAGAAGAAAAACAATGGGGTCGTATGCAAAGTGATACCTAAATGAAAGGTGAAAGGTTTAAAAGTTAAAGGGTCAGAAGCTGTAAGAGTGTATCTACAGAAGAAATACTTGGTGCCAAACAAATGAAAAGTGGTGGGGGGAAAGGTTCCTGGAGGTTGTCATTCTTGTGCTTTATGCTGATGATAAAGTATCTTTTCACTCCGACTTTGTAGCAAAATGTCAATCAAGTATTATAGTCCCATTTTTCTTGCGTTGTTTTGCAATTTGTAGAATGGCAATAATTCTTTTTTAACTGAAGCTAGATGATTGCTTTCTTTGAGCCTATAATACCCATGTTTAACACACCTGGGGCAGGGGCAGCATCTATGTTTTCCCTCTAAAGCATTATGAGCGTAATAACTTTTGTGGGAATAATATTTTTTCAGGCTCCCTAGAGAAGTTTAAGGAAAGCTAGCAGGGAATTCTGTTTAGAGCTTTGAAACCAAACCTGTGATTGCAAATCAATGCCGCTAGATAGCCAGAAATAGCATACTGCACGTTGCCAAATGTGTTAGAAATCACACATCGGGTACAGCTAAACTGCAGAACCAACTTTTTTTTTTTTTTTCCAACTGCGTGATGTTTGGATCCTGTGACATAGAATTGCAACAGGTGAGATGTCAGCATGTTAGGGCCCATTGCAGCTGGATCTTGCAAGATGGGGGTAGGGCGGTGTGTGTGTGTGTGTGTGCCTGGCAGTGTGGGATCAACACAACAGCTGTTCCACAACTTTTCACACAGATTGGTCTTTTCAGTCCTCACCTGAAGTCACCCTCCTGCTGGTCTGAGGTTAGCACAGCTGAACCTAAGCAGTTAAGTTTTTAGCTTGCAGGACCCTTGTGCTAGCCCACCTATCCTTCCCAACCCTGCACCAGGTCCTCAGCCCTAGCAAGAGAGGACCGTGACAGTCCCTTGCTTTTCTGTGCTTATGCATTTTTTTATTTTTTTTTTTTTTTTTTTGGAACAGATTGCCATTTGTGTCAAGCTGTGTGGTTTTGTGATGTGTAGATAAATCATTTTCCTCGTGACCTGACCTTGGTCCCCAGCAGTAGGCACAGATGCATTAACTACTTCTTGCATCTCAAGTGGGCATCCTTCCCTTATTTTGGAAAGTGATGCTTTATCTCTATTTCTTCAGTATTACCTAAAACCCGATTTTCTTTTGTAAGATTATCTTCTCCAAGGGATCTCAAAGTGCCTTGAGAACTGCTGTATTTAGCTGCTCAGTAGTAATATGGGTATACAAAATATGGTATAAACAACTCATTAAGAAACTTAGAAAACATTTTTCCTGCCTTCATTGGGGAGATGGAGAAAGTGAGGCTCAGAGAGGCTTCATGACCCACTGAAGGTCAGTAGGTGCTGGTAGTAGTCTTGAGTGTCTTGGTCCAAACTGTAACCGCAGGAGAACGCTTAAATTTATGCAGCAGGTTAAGCAGTGCTGTAATGGTACTCTTAGGGATGTTCACTACTAAATTGTGGTGAGTCATCTATATTTAGCAGGATGCTACTATCATTGTGCTTTTTAAGTAAAGTGCTTTTAACACAGTTTATTTCAAGGAGAAGTGCATGCACTGGAAATCTGTTCTTTGTTGTTTTCTTATTGTGGAGCATTAATGCTGCCTTCCCTTTTGTAAATGTTCAGAGAGAAATTTAGCTCCTGGTTGTTTAACAGACAGTGGTGTAACAAAGACAGTTCCCTGGTTAATACTACCTTGTGTTTGCACAGTCATTTACGAACATTAACTAATTGAAAGTCTCCAAACTTACTTTGTGAGGGCAGCCAGTTTGATTTATAGGGTGGAAAACTGAAGTGTACAGAGATGAAATGATTTGCTTGCTGTCAAGTAGGACATCTGCCCAGCCTCTGCTTTAGAGAAGTCACAATTACAGGGCTTCTAGTCATATACCACCCCACTTTCCTCTCACAAATGTTTCATGTCTTATGCATCAAAGAGAGAACACACTATTATTAATTATGCACAGTGAACTGTTGTGGGTTTTTTTATTTTTTTAAAATATGTTTTCATCTCTTTGATTTTGGAGGTCATTTGTGTCCATCCTGGCTTCTGCCTTTTTTTCTCATTGCTTGATCTAGGCTAAGGGCAAATGCTCTGTTTCATCAGAATTGAGGAATTTGGCTTCATTCTGAATTGAAATAGAACTTAAATGCTTTGATGGTTTTGAAAGGAAACTTTTGAGAAGACTTCCATTTTAGGTCAAAAAAATTGTGTTTCTTTGTGGAATTGTATTATTATAATACAAAAAAATACCCTAAACAAAAAGATATCTTGATGTGAAAAGTATCTTTGGGATGAAAAGTTTTGACTTAAGTTGGATGTTTCTGTATCTCTGACAATCTTCCCCTGTGTTTCCTTTGAAAAAAATTTATGATTTTACAAAACATCCCATGTTTGATAAGGTATGCTTTAGTGGAAGTATCTACAGTCAAACCTTAGTGGTTGCTATTTTTTATTTCTACAGGACATTTAAAAACAACAGTGATTAAAATCAACTTGCAGAAATTGATAATATCTGTGCACAGTCTCTGTCCATTATTTTTGCCATCTTGATACAAGTATGCAAACGCCATGTACGTGTTGTGTTGCCCTTGTCCTTTCCTTATTCATCATGCAGTAGAATGCTATTTTCACCAAAAGAAGTAGAATACGGCGTATGAAACAAGATGAGTTTCTATTTAAGAAACACAGCCTCCTCATTAATCTTTGTTTACCCTTCTGGAGCTGTCGCTGGAGAAGTTGGAACGGGACTAGGAGATGGAGCTCAGCCTCTTATCACTTGTGCACGTGCAGAGCCACAGCTCTCCCTGGCAGCACAGCAGTACTTGTGCATTTGCATACCTGCGTGAAGTTAATTTCAAGTGTAATTTCAGTATTGGATTGATCAGATTGCTTGCTTAGGGATAAAAACTTGTGCATTTTTTTTCTTGCATCCTCATGCGTCAAGCTGGCTACGAGCACATGAGCTAGATAGTGTTTCACAAGCATCAGCAGGAGAAATGATGTGATGTCTGAGCTCCACTTGGTTACCTCTGGGCTTCAGTGTTACTCAAAATGCTGAAGCTAGGCATGTAATTTTGGGGGCAGGGGATGACATGCTGTTTACTATACCTGGTGTGTTTCTGCAGCGACCTGTCTAAGCAGTGCTGGGCCAGGTCAGACCACTGGTCTGTGGTTGCATGACCAATGCTAGATGCCTCAATGGGGGCTGCCAAAACCCCCACAGGGAGCAACTGGTATCAAACATTTAGCAAAGAGGAGTCTGGTGTCATCCCAGTGCTACAGGTTTCCCTAGGAGGATACTGGTGTATGTATTGCTCTGGATTTCAAAGCTTGCTCAAGCCAATTTCCTTGGAATTTCAGGAGGTGCCTACAGTCCACTTTCTTGCCATAAAATGAACTAAGTCATATGTATTCCTCCTACCAATGCAGAGTGAATAACATAGAATCATAGAATGGTTTGGGTTGGAAGGGACCTCAAAGATCATCCAGTTCCAACCCCCCTGCCCTGGGCAGGGACACCTCCCACCAGACCTGGTTGCTCAAAGCCCCATCCAGCCTGGCCTTGAACACCTCCAGGGATGGGGCATCCACAACTTCCCTGGGCAACCTGTTCCAGTGTCTCACCACCCTCATAGTAAAAAATTTCTTCCTGAGTTCTAATCTGAATCTTTTTTCTTCCAATTTAAAACTGTTTCCCCTTGTCCTATCATTACACCTCCTGGCAAAGAGTCCTTCCCCAGCTCTTCTATAGGCACCCTTCAGATATTGAAAGGCCGCTATAAGGTCTCCCCGGAGCCTCCTCCTTTCCTCAGAGAAGTCCCCTCCACTTGCAAAACAACAGATGCAAAACTTCCCCCCTTGTCAGGAGTGAAGTTGAGCTGGGGTGACCGAGCCCCCTCTTGCAGCCTTTACAGTTATTGGGGGGCTGATGTGCAGTCCTTTGGGCACCAGACCTCAGCGTCCCAAAGGGCATGGGCTGCTGCGGGTGGGCTGTCCAGGCTCAGCTCTTCCCCTGCCTGGCATATAAGCGGCATCTGCCAGGAGCAAGTGGGTTGGTACACCCTCTCTGCATGCCCACTGGGGAGATTACTTCCTAATCCTCGTTAATTAGAAGTTGGCTAATGCCTGGAAGCATGAGAGTGTAGTGCTGCTATGCTTTTTCTTTTCCTTTTTCTTTTCCCTTCCTTTTTTTTTTTTCATTCTACCTGATGTAAGTACGGATGTTCCCAGTATCCTTACAAATGCACAGGCCTCTGTTTTCTGCTGAGCTCTTAACTTTTCAATAACACGGGCTAATCATTCTTGGTAGTTAATTATGGGCTGTGTTTAGAATAAGCATAAAAAGTAAAAGGAGAAAAGAAAAGGAAAATCATAATAGTTTCCTTGTGTCTGGTCACATTTCCTGCTTTTCAGTTGTATTGAACTACCTTTTGTCTTTATCTAAAACTGCCCCCCCCCAAAACCACCCAAAACCAAACCAAAAACATAGAAGCACTTTATTCACTTCTTCATACCCATTTAATAATTTCTTCCTAGCTCCCAAGTTTAAAATTGTCCCAATTTTAACTGTGCTTGACCACTAAACATTATATGAAACTTCTCTGTCCCTTCTGTGTTTTCAGTTGTGCCATCCAGAAGTAACCACAGCAATTCCAGCTGAGGGTGTACTGTCAGTGTTCACAGTGGCATTTTAACACTTCCAGCATCCTTTTCAGCCTCTGCCTTTAGACATCCTAACAGCTTGCTTGCTTTTTTGACCACGTTTGTATGTTGAACAGATGTTTTCATTGAGCCGTTCACAGTGATACCAAGATACTTTCCTCAAGTGATTACATTTGAATTAGACCCCACGGTATAAGAGTAGTTCAGATTATTCTCTCAAGTTCTTATTGCTGTCCGCTTGGTAATGTTGAATTTTATCTTGCATTATGCTGCCCACTTGCCAAGCTTTGTCAGATCCCTTGGAAGTCTCTCTCAATCTTCTTTTGTCTCAGCTGGCCCAAATCACTTTGCCAGCCCCATGTCTCTATTCCAGATATTAAGGAATAGATTAAACAACCCCAGAGCTGGTATGAAACCTGGGGGTAATCCCTTGTAATCGGGACCAGAGCGAGGGTAGGGGGAGAGGGGCTCTTTCCCCTCTGAGCGTGGGCACTGAACAGTGGGCAGCAGCTCTGGACTCAACCTGAACCCGGGTGGCATGATCCCCACCAGGGATGAAGGCAAGGGAGGGGGTGTCCCACCCCCAGCAAGCAGGTGATGGGGCTGGCACCAAGTTGGCATCCTTCCCAGAACAGTTTAGCAGGCACACTTTGAAGTGGCTGAAAATTAATCACTTACTCCTGTCCCTTTCCTTCCAAAATTTGAGTGGATTGAAGGGGCACAAGATCCTCTGAGCAGAGGTCAAGCTTTTTTGTCTCCTGTTGAGTACTTTGAAGGGCTTAGGGAATTTGATTGGTTTAACTGATCCCTGTTGCAACTTCCAGGTTAGCCTGTACCCGGTCTTAAGGAAAACATTGCTAACTTCAAGAAACACCTGACTTAGCAAGACTTGCATGACTTTGCCAGCAGCCCAGCCACTTGAGAAACGTCATTCTCCTGCTGCTTAGCGGTTCTGGGCTTGTCCTTTGAATATACTGAAGTGATTGTTTAGTTTTTGACTTTTGATATTTGGCCTTGAGTTTTGTTCTCAGCCTTCCTAGCTACCATCTTATGAAGCAATTGCTTGGACTGAATGACTTCTTGTTCCTTTTGTTTGACCGCACAATGTGCTTTCTTGCTTCTCAGCAGTTTTCTTTGTGCAGGGGCACCAAGTAACTTTTCAGTGACGTACTGAGATTGCTTCAATGAACCACCATACAGTGTGTAACAACTTTAATTCCTCCGGTTTTGGAGCTAGGGTGTTTTGACCATTTTGCTTGTAATTGTCTTTTCTAATGTGTAAGAGTTGTCATGCAAAAGTCTGGTGCTGTTTTTCTTGCAGGGTTTTTTATATTTGATTATGTAGCAGTCACTGTTACTTTGTGACTCAGGTTGCTCTTTGCATCAGTTGGTGGTTTAGCTTCTGAGTGCTGTGGGACTGGCTGTTCCAAGCCCTACCTGTGCTCTTTAAGACACTGCGAAATTGTAACCCGCCGTGACACTTAGGTGATTCCTGTGCATGTAGCTGAATTCACCATTTTTTGCTGTTTTCTTTGACTTTGTTCCTTTGCTTTTCCTCTGCACTTTGCAGTAGATACGCTGATCAGGAGGTCCTTGGTAAATCCAGGTTGCTGTAGTGAGATTTGGGTTTTGGTTAACTTTTCTCCTTCTTCAGTCTTGGCTATCTAGGTTGGATCTGTGCATTACTCTTCTTGCAGTTTGATGTCTCTGCCCTTTTGCCCACTCAGGTTTTCCAGGCAGGACGTTACTCTGTGATGAATTCTGCAGCTGTAGTGCCACAGACTATGAGACGTGTTGGACACTTTAACCATTGGTTAGCGTGGCTATTTCATCCCTTTCCTGCACTGCATAAATCTGTACTTGCATCATGTTGTAGGGAACAATTCACTGCAGGCTTCAGCATCAAACTATAAGAGCTCCTTGGAAGCTCCTTGGAACTCCTTGGAAGTCCAGCTTCACACCTGCCTGCACCATCCTGTGTTCCTGTGCAGTCTATCAGCATCAGCCACACCCTATGAAATGTTTAGTTTTGAAGTCATATCTCAGAAAATACAGTCCTGCTTTTTGGTTAAAAGATCCCTAGGTGCTCCTGCAGGGAATGCTCTGGCTCTCCCCAGCTCCTGTGCATCGCTTGCTCTGCTGCCTCTCGCCATCTGTGCCAGCAAGGGGGGCTTGAAGCTCCCTGTGACCCCTGGGGAAGGAGAGAGGGGTGGGTGGCAGACCCTGTTGTTTTAGTGAGAGAAGGTGCTGGAGGGCTTCTGCAGGGAGCTGCTGGGCTTATGTGACTGCTGGGCTGCTACCATAGCTGAGCGTGTGTTTGAGCTTTGCTGTTTGACAGGGTTTGATGACTGATCATCTCTGTTGGTTGTGGAGCTGCTGGGCTGCAAGCCTGCTTGGTTTTCTGGCTGTGTGTTGGGAGCTAGTGGCTCAGAGAGGTTGAGAGGACCTTGGCTACTTGGCAGAGGGACAGAATAGCCTCAGTCTGTCTGCAGAATTGTAATGTCCTTGGCTTGTCAAGGGCAGCCCTTTCTTTTGCCCCTGGAACAGCTGGTGTGCCGTGGGCCCCTATTACGGGACTCATCCGCAATCAGCGCCTCCCTCTCCTGCGCTGAAAACGCCTCGGACACGGAGTCTGGGCTTGTGTTCCTCAGCTGTGTGGAGTTGCAGCAAGGCTGCCTTTTGCTTGTTCTTTGGGGAATGCTCTGTATTAGTTCTTCAGTAGCTTTTTTTGCATAGTCTCATCTGTTCTTGCTGCTCTTCTCCCTATTCCCAGTGGCTGCTTGTTTTTTTTTTTTTTCTTCCCTGTAAGACTGCATTTTGGCTGCCACATGGATGGCAGTATGTTTATCCACAGAAAAGGTACGATGCAAGCAGGCTTCCCCCACCCATCTTGGTCCCTATCCTCCAGGACTAACCCCCACCCCCTTCACCCCTCCCTAGGAGCTCCAGCCCTGAGCCAGAGGGCTGAAGCGGAGGGGACCACTGCAGGTGAAGGAGGGGAGCTGAGCCATCCCACAGCCGCCACCGGCTTGTGTTGCATCCTAATTGCAAATAGCCCTTCCGGCGTCAGCAGTTTGTGGGGAATAATTGACAGGAGGTGCCGGCGAGGTGCTGAGTCAGAGTGAGGTGTGCTTGCCAAGTCACTGCAGCAGAAGGAGCCTGCTCGCCTCGCGTGGATGGAAGCCAATGGACGGTGGGTTTCCTGGCTGACTTTTGGGACTCTTTCTTTCCTTTTTCCAAGGCTGCAATTCAGTGGCAGCGGTGCTATGCATGTAAGAGAGAAACCAGGTGCTAGGGAGGGGGGAAGCTTTTTCTTTTTTTCTTTTTTTGTTTCTTTTACTGGAAGCTCTGGGGATTAGGAGATGCTGGCTCTATTCCTACCTGCTGCCAGTGGGTCTCTGTACTGCCACTTCGATGCTCCAAGCAAGCAGGAGGGGTAGAAAACACATGGTATGGGGGTCAGGGACAAGTAAGTGGCCCTAGTGATAGATTGATGTCTCCTGAGGGAGGAAAAGGAGCATGTGGCACCCTCAGCCAGGCAAGGAGAACAGCTTAGGAAGTCAAAAAGGATGCAAAATAAAATGACTGAAAAGGTGTTTTGTCTTGTCCTTCCTGGGGGTTGCTTCTGCTGCAGTGTCCTGCTGTTTGTTTAAGGGTTTTAAATGAGTTGTTTGACATACAGGAAGATGAGTGCTTGTCCTATATACATCTAGCACCTGATGGACCTCCATTGGAGCTCTGCCACTTACTCCTGACCTTCCTGAGTGGGGCTGGCATCAGTATTTATATCACAGCTGAATCTGTCCCAGAGATCTGAATCCTCTCCTTTTCCTTGCTCCAGGCTGACTTCAGGTGTCTTTGTCTTTCTCCTCCTCTGTAGCACAGAGTACCCTTTTTCTGCCTTCGACAAAACTTGGTAACTTTTTGCACAGTGATCTAAATATATACGTGTCTGATGTGTGCTGCCTTTTTACAGGGTATATTATTTTTGCTTTGATTGATGGCTTTGTAGAAGGAGATGAGGAGCACGAAGAGGGAGGCCAACGTATTTTTCAGAACCTTTCATATCTATGCTGTGCTCCGCCCATGTTTTTAATGCTGATCTTTGTATAATCTTTCTCTTCACTGACTAAGGTAACAGCCCTGTTATCTAGAACATCATGCAACCAATGGGAAAACTGAGGCCCAGAGGCAGGAAGTGCCTTGCCCATGGTCATGCAGGATTCCCATGGCCAACCTGGGGTTGGAGCCTGCATCTCCTGAGTGCCAGCCCCATGCCTTCTCCACAGGAGCACGCTGCCTTCCCACTGATTTCATCAGCAGCCTGCTGAATGCTTTCTCTCCTGAATTTTCATGGCAGTGGCTCCTGAATGGGTATTGATTTTTGAGTTTTTAAAGAAAACCTGCATGTGGTTCTTCTCTCATCATTGCCTTGGCCACCTCAATAACTGAAGTCATACATGGGACCACTGGAGGGGTTGCCCTGGGGGCACTGGGGAGGAGGGAGTATGTGCATGACGTCTGTCCTCCTTGCCTCCATCTCACTGCCTGTTCACATACTGGGTACAGTCTGTGACGCTGGTGGCAATCTTAAGCCATCTGTAGCTTGAGGGCTTTTTGGAGGAAGCCTTGCCCTGCTGGATTCTGCTGCAAGATCAACTGGGGATAACTTAGTGCTCAGGCTTGGCTTGAGAGGCTCAGGACGGGCTGCTGCATGACTGACCTCCCTTCATTTTGTCTTTCTGTGTGAGTTTTGCCATGGATGGTGTAGATGTGCTAGCAAGGGCACTGCTGTGGAGAAAGGAGTGGATCTGGACCACCTGCATCTTGAAGGATTGTCTTCATTGCTCAAAGCAACCTTAGTCTCCCTCTGGCCAAACACAGCCCTTCCTCCTTATTCCCTCTCTACTCGTGCTGTACCTTCACTCTGGAAATGGAAAAAATAAATAAAAAATAGAGCGTTGTCTGTTACAATTGGGATTTTATAAGGTACCTATGGGAATTAAGCACTCAATTCCCTCAGGTTCCTTTTAAACAGCTGAGCTGATGTGAATTTATGTTGAAAATAAGCAAGAAGAGGAAGCAGTCCTGTCAGCAGTGCCATAGGTATTCTGCCCATGCTTGGTACAGCAACTGTCACGGTAAAACTTATTTAGATTTTAAGGTCTGTGTGTCAGGAGCTGGGACCAGAGTCTGTGTCCTTTGCCTCCTCTGGCCCTGCTGAGGGTCTTTTAAAGCACTCGCAAAAACTGTGGAAATACTACTTTGTAATAACACTGTGTGTAGTGATGCTGTGCTGGGGTGTGATAAATGCACCTGATGTCCACTGGGCCAAGGACTAAACCTGCTATGAGTTGGTCCAGGATGACGAAGCTCTGCAAAACCAACTTTTCTTTCATTCCCAAGGAGTAAAAATGTGTATGGGTGATGAGGTGTGGCATTTAATTGCAGCCCATTGCCAACAGCAGCGATAGCATTCACTCTGGAGATGAATGGGAGATTATTTTGACAACTGCAAGAACCCTTTTTTCACTTTCTTCCATAACTGAATAACCACAGTTTGCATCAGTTTTCAACAGAGAAATTCAGTGACAATCATCATCATTTTAACTAAAAGTAAACAAATATGGTATAAAAACCCCAAACAACTGCTGAGAGACCAAACAAGTAGCGGAGCATGGCTGTCACTTAGAACAAGTCAGGACACAAACAAGAAGAAAAAGCTGCCTCCGCCCTGGTTTATGAGTGAGAACCCTTTCTGGTATTTTATTTTAATGGCTAAAAAGCATTGTATACTGTGTTTTTGGTCTGACACATGCCTCCTGCATCTCTCACCTTGATGATAATGTGTGTTACGTGGCTTGATGGACACAAAAAAAGATGTCTCCATCTCCCTGTGAGTTTATGTGAAATGGACCCAAGTTGTGGAAATCTCAAAGATTTCCCTTTTTTGTTTTGGTTTTGCTCAGAGAACAGCTTGGATTCTTTTCTCGGATTGGAAGAGTTGTTCAGCCTCGGAACTCAAAATGAAATCACCGTCTAAAATCTGACCAGGTCTCCTTAGCTCAGTTTAAAAAAAATAAAAAATAAAAAATGAAGTATTACACTCAAAGTACATTAAAGACAAAAGGCTGTCTTAATGCAATAATATAACTGGACAGTCAAAATAAAGCAGCACTGGGAAATGCATAAGTTAATGATGCCTTGTTATGTATCCTGTATCTTTTATGGCATGAATTTTATAGTCTAAGTGGTAGTAAGATTAGAGGTAGGTGAATAATTTATAGCATATAATTTATTTAATGAATTCCTCTTCCATTTCTATTTGCAAATTGTTTGTGAACATCCTGTGGTTTCTTTGCATTTTACTTATTTGAAATTACTTACTGAATAGCTTCTACAAATAATATTTGACATACCGTGTGCTTATGAGCAGGGTTTTTCTTCTGTTTCCTTTCTGGAGGAGCAGTATTTCAGCTCCAGGTTTGGTTGTTCAGCACAGACACAGAGCAGAAGTTCACACCATAGTATTTCACTATCCTGACATCTTAAAGTAATTGTTAGAATTAAGCTGTTTCTGAAAGGTATCAAGAATTAGCTATTACTTTTTAATAACTACTCAGAATATTTATGTGGATAGGCAAGTTCAAATTTCACTTCTGTCAGTGTGTGCTAAAATTGCTTAAAATGTGTTACTTCCTTGTACGTTCATGTCACTAAATTAGAATAGTTGCAGAAAGGAACAGAAAGATATAAGGTCCACAGTCAGCAGTGCACTGTGCATATGCTTGACTTCAGGCGTATTCCTGAGTAGATGCATAAGTGGTAGAGTGGCAAATGATGAACTTCAGCATATGTTTAAGTGCTTTGCTGAATTAGGGCCCAAAATATGGAACAAAGCAAATTTATCTTTCATGGGAGTGAACATAGGAGAGAATTTTGTTTCTTCATCTGCAATTATGGGGTAGTGCATCTTTCAGATGGTGGGGGGGAGGCGGTGATATAAATATTGCACTAGTTTGCAGTATTTCTGATTTCATCAAATATGAGACAGTATAAGTCTGCACTTTTCCCCCCCTTAAATCTTGGGAGAAATAACATGGTAAATTAAAAAAAATCCCAGCCATTAGTTTTGCTTTTTTATTTATATTTTCATCTTTCAAGATCTCTCAGACTTCAGACTGTTTTCCATGTGCTTTTATTGGTTTATCACGCCTCTTAGGAAAAAAAAAAGTTAATTCAGAAATATTAGATGATGCTTGAGAAAAGTGACCCTCACTGAGAGGAGAAATTCCTCTGGGTCTGCAAGGAACAGGTATGAGTTACTTTAGCATCTTAAAGGGCTGTCATAACTATATAAATCTGGAAAGGTCTACATTTTTCTGTGCATCTTTTGGAGGCTACATGTTCTGGGAAGCAGCTTCTCAAGTTGTGCGATGTGCCCTTCAGCTCTGTAACTCAGATGGTGTTTTGTTGGCCTGCCTGAAAAGCAGAGTTAAATAATCAGTTTTGTGGATTTGTGAACCATTGAGACCACATCTCCTTCCCATTTGTGCCTTTAAGCTGACCTGTGTGGAGTCTCTTATGTCTAGTAAAGCATTGAGCATGGACTAGTCTTTCCCCCAAGCAGTGAGTATCTCACTGGCACCTGCCCACCTAATTTCATGAACCCTGTGGAAATAAAAGTAATATCTTTGAGGCCTTTACTCTTCTGTCAGAGGAGGGATGGGTACAGGAGCATCATATCCCAAGAAAACAACTTTTTGTGGGCCATGATGCCTATGGGCATATTAAGTGGAGTAACTAGCAGAGGACCACAGACAGCTCAGGCCAGTGTGGTCTGGAAAGAGAAAACGTCATGGTTTAGTGATGGTTTTGGCAGTGTTAGGCTAATGGTTGGACTCGATCTTAAAGGTCCCTTCCAACCAGATGATTCTATGATTGTGTGTGGTAGGCAGCTGCAGAAGTTGACGGTAATTTTTGGGTGAGGAAGAGTCACTGCTTCTGCTGATATGCAAGAGCCAAAATGACCTCTTTGGACTGAAAGGAGTAAGGTGTTGTTTATTATGTCACATGATTAGAAATGCATCCAAGTCATGCTCTGTACCAAAACCCAGACCAGATATATCACAAGGATAAGCCTGCAAAATGCGGTCATCAGTGTCATAAAACGGTTTGGGTTGGAAGGGACCTTAAAGATCATCTTGTTCCAACCCCCCTGACACGGGCAGGGACACTTCCCACTGGGCCAGATTGCTCAAAGCCCCAATCCAGCCTGGTCTTGAACACTTCTAGGGATGGGGCATATACCACTTCTCTGGGAAATCTGTTCCAGTGCCTCGCTGCCCTCACAGTAAAGAATTTCTTCCTTATATCTAATCTAATTCTCCCCTCTTTCAGCTTAAGACTGTTACTCTTTGTCCTATTGCTACACTCCCTGACAAAGAGTCCATCCCCATCTCTCCTGTAGCTTCTCTTTAGGTACTGAAAGACTGTCCATCAATTCCTTGTATGCAAGCAGCTTACACAATATACATGAGAGAAAAAATTTTTCCAAAGGAAAGTTTTTGGACCTCTGGATGCATTTGTTGCCCCTTAGGTGATGGCCTACATCTTGATCTTGCACACATGGAAATCAACGGGGCAGTTTTGGCTCTGTGTGGTTGGGAAGGTGAGGGAACATTTTTTGGGCAGAAGAGAGGAGTGCTGGCGCTGGACTAGCAGTATATGCTGCAGGGAGGACTGGGGAGTCTCTGGAATGACATGCTTCCCCATGTATATTCCTATTTATCGATCTGTGCTCCTCGCCCACTTCTATGTCCTATCATTTGATCCTAGCTCTTGGGCTGGAGAGGATCCTGCAAAGAAAAAGCTGGCAGTGGAATTCTGAATTTTGCACTGGCAGTCTCCTCTCCTCTTTGTAGGGCTTTCAGAACATTAATCGCATAAAATTTATCCAGGCTTACTGCTCATCCCCGGCACCTTTAATGACCCCAGCGATGAACATTGTGAAATTAAAAAGCAATCACCTATACCAAACAAGATAAACAGCAAATGGTCCCAGCGCTCTGCCACGTGTCCTTACACACTACAGGGATGCCTCCAGCAGCAAAGTAAGTAGCACTGTGTTATGTTTACAGGGACAGTGATGCTATATCCTGCAAGGGCTGTGGGCCCTCGTATCTATGACAGGAACGGCGTGAAGAGACTGCTTGAGGCAATTGCATCCTTGTTATTTTGGGACTAGAGCCTGGTCAGCTCAGGAAGGTGGGAGATCAAAGGCCACTTCTGAATTTAGCTTGGGCTCACTTCCGTAGAGCCTTGGGCTGAATATGGCAGAATAGGTTAGTTTGGAAAGAAGTGTGTCTATGTCTCCATCCAGTGGCTAGTGCCACTGATGAGAATTTGGCATCCCACAGAAATTCAGCTTTATGTAGAGAGAGAGATACCCCACCCCTGGAAGTGTTCAAGACCAGGCCGGATGGAGCTTTGAGCAACGTGATCTAGCGAGAGGTGTTCCTGCCCATGGCAGGGGGGTTGGAACAAGATGATCTTTAAGGTCCCTTCCAACCTAAGCCATTCTATGATCATATGATTCTATGATCTCCCAAAAGGAGAATGTGGCAGAGGGAGAAGCTGCCTTCCTAAAACTGACTCTTACAGACATCTGAGATGTGTCTTGTTTTGGTTTTGCGTTCCTGTGTTGTTCTCTTTTCAGTGTTACATACATAGATTCGTTAATAGTTGCAATAAATTGCTATTATTATTAACTGTTTTCCACTCCCTTGGATCTTGGTGGTGCCAACCAGTTCTGTGGTGACTCCTGTGGGATGGTGCATAGTTCCAGACCTAGATGGCTGTGGCCGTACATCAGCCTCTCTGTGTGTCTGTCACAGGCAGCCAGGACAAGTCGAAACAGGCAAAAGGAAACAAAATAGGCAAATTTCTGCATCCACAGCAGCTGGAGTGAACGTCAAACAGATGGGCTCTTCCACCCCGATTATCCTTACGTCCTAAATATAGAAATACGGGCTGTTTTTCTTTTTCTCCTCTATTTTTTTTTTTTTATATAAATTTAAATTACCCGAGGGGGTGGTGTTAGCTCACGCTAGGGCAGTGCTAACGAGTGCAAATAGAAGTCATCTGCTGACAGAGTCAGATCACGGCTTCTGCTCATGACTGTTCCCCCCACCCTACCCACACACGCTTTTTCCATTGGATGTGTGGGGACTGACAGGGGCTGAAGCTGTCCTCTCTGTGGGGCAGGGGGATACGTATGTGTGAATGAGCAGGCTTTTATTTCACATCCTGTCCGTGGGTATGCAGATACAGAGTAAGTACGTACCAAAGAAAATGGGTGAGAACTGCATGTCCTTGCCTCCTCCTGCAGATGGTTTGCTAAGTAGATGGGGCAGCTGTATTTGGAGGAGTTTGCAGCTGTTTGGTCATCCTTGCACAAGACACTGATAGGTGTAGGGTAGAGAGGTGCGGGGTCTGCTTTTATCCTGCCCCCACTCATGTTTTTATGCAACAAGCAGAGAGACTGAAGGGATGACTGCTGGCCGTGGGCAGGCTGGCCATGCCTGAACACCCTCAACCCTTTAGTCCTGTGTTGGTTGACACCAGTAAAACAGCAGCAAGGTAGCATTTTTGTGTGATTTTTGGACTTCGTTTGCTGTACTGGGGACTTGGGTAGGGGAAAATCTGATGTGGTGGGGTTTTTTTTCTTCTTTCTTCCAGTGGAGGAACACAGCACCTCACCAATGCTGTGTTTTCCATTCCTCTTCCAGGTTATATTTTTTTTTGTTCTGGGTCTGAATCTCATACCTGTCCTCAGGCTCTTGTTCCCCGACCAGCTGTGGGAGCAGGAGGCAAGGAAGAGGTAGGAGAAAATTCTGCCTGGAGAACGTGGCAGAGGAGTGTGGAGTGAGGCCATGTGTCTTGCTTCTGCCCCGTTGGTTACTTGTGCCGTGTTGGATGCACACGCCTGGGCCTTGCTCTCCCCACCTCTTGGAAGGGAATGATAGGGACTTGTTTCTGAGGGTGCTGGCAGGGAAAAACATTATGTTGGTGCTGTATTATTATTATTATCACCCTACCATGACTTAAGACATATAATGAGGACAAAGGTTTGCAGTAAAACTGCCCTGACTTGGGGCTCAGCCAAGCAGCACTGCAATGTTTTTCCCTTGTCATTATGTACAAGGGTGTGTTGTGCTCTGTGGATGTATCTACGTTAGCATCAGCACAGATATACAAATAGATCATGAATAAAACTTCAGAGGCTCTGTGAAGAGATGCTTTATCTTATGGGCTGCTCTCCATTTAAGGATAATGCATGGTTTATTAAAGCTCCCAGGGCTCATTTTGCTTGTGTGCTCATGCTCTCCTGCAGAAACCCAAGCAGTTGCAACCTGAATCCCAGGTGCCAGAGTGGTGTACATATTGTTGGCTTCTATAGGAACTGCATCTTCCTTGGAGGTCTCCTACATGCAGGAGGGGTTGACAACCGTTGGAGGAGGCTGGCTGGGGAAGGTATGGAGTTTCCACTATGGAAGAATGCCTCTAAGAATAGGTTCAGCCAGCAGCTGGCAGGGTGACAGAGCGGTAGGAAATCCTACCTTGGGGCAGAAGGATGAAGCTGGTGGTTTCCTGAGGGGGGGTTGCTGCATGAGGAATTATTACTTCTGGTCTTTTCAGGGCAGAGTGCTTCTCCTGTTACACTGAGGTCATGTAGGTAGCATTGTCGTGACCATGAAGCACCCAGATGCTGTAGATACTGGGGAGCACAGCAAAAGCAAATGTATCTAGAAGGTCCCCCTGGAAATGGTGTGTTTGGCACACTGCGGGTCACTCCACTGACAATAAGCCCTACTGGGGCCATGCTCATGTTTGCACTGTGTTCCCTAGAACCTGGGTCAGGAGAGGACCTTGCAACTTGGATGCAGCAGCAGACCCGAGCTGCCTTCCACAGGTTGGCTCAGGATAAGCTCTCTCCCAGAGGCTGCGTATGAGGGATCACAGCAGACGGACACCTAATTGGCTTTGCAGGAGAGGAGCTTTGGCAGGGTTTTTATTCACTCTGATTCACGAGCGGCTGTATCGAACCTGGCTGGCACAGCACACGGAGGTCACTCAAGCATCCCTGCGCTGTGCACTTGGGTGCTCCTGCCCAGCTTGGCAGAGCTGCCTGGCACTGGCTGCGCCCTTCATCCTCCTCTCGCCCCAGCTTCACCTCATTCATGCTGCCCAGAGCCAGGGCTGTTTGGCCAGCCAGACCCCCTGATAACCCTGACAGGAGCCACCACTGTATTTCTGCACCAACAGCAAGGTTAATCTGCAACCTGCTTAGATCATCTCTGGAGATGATAATGTTTTTAGGATTTAAAAACCAAAAATAATACTGCAATCAAGGAGGCTGGTTGTGCGGCTTGTGTTTAAGGATGCTTGGTATTTTCAGTTATAGTTTTGACCTTTTCTTGCCTCAGTTTCGCTCCAGGTAAATGGGGCCAACGATCCCCTTGGTTATAATTGTTGCCCCCTGAGTAACTGTGATGGTCATTATTGTTATTCCGTCTTTGCTTTGAGATGCTTAACTATCTTGCCAGGTTTAAAAAGATGGTCGTAAACTTTCCCATCCTCAGTTTCTAGCTCAGACCGACTTTATATGGAAAATTTTAGCCACCTTTGTCTTATTTTTGAGAATAATCATAAAATGGTTTAGGTTGGAAGGGACCTTAAAGATCATCTATTTGCAAACACCCTGCCATGGGCAGGAACATCTCCCACTAGACCAGGTTGCTCAAAGCCCCATTCAGTCTGGCCTTGAAGACTTCCAGGGAAGGGACATCTACAACTTCTTTTGATTAGGGTTCCTTCATGCTTGAAAATGAAAATGTTTTATTTTGGATGCTGCCTTTCCGCCATGATGTGCAGTGAAACCTTGAAGTGCAGCAGAAGGGTGGTCTGTGTGACACAGGTGTGCTTTCTGTCACCTTTGAGAAAATCTACCTGAATTCAGCTAGGCCTTTGAAAAGCCAAATCTGATCATCCATGTGCTCAGCAGAGGCAGCATAGAATTTAGTGAGGAAAAAGCCCCCAAGTTTCCAACCCCTTGCAGCTGCTGTGTGTGGTGGGGCTGTGCCTTCTGCTCCGACCCAGCAAGCAGACCATGTTGAGTTGGTACTGGGACAAACCCAGACCTCCCCTAGAGATACCGTGAACTGAGCTAGGACTGGTTGCTGGCAGTAGGAGCAGGGTGAATGTCCGTGTCTCACTTACCTGCTTGGGGCTCTTTCTTTGTTTGTACTTGGAGGTGGTGGAAGAGCAAGCCACCCTGCTCAAGGAAAGAGGAACCTGGTCAAAGGTGACCAAAGCAGGGGGTGCCTGGGGGTCAAAGGAGCATGGTGAGAGTGGGATTGCACCAAGTGATGGTGGGAAGAAGGGAGGAAGCAGAACCGAATGGGACTGGATGGAGACAGGGACTTAGTGGGGATGAGTCCCACTGATGGGGTGCTCCCCAAGCCTTCTCTGCTTCAGGCTGTCCTAGCTCTTTCAGTCTTTTCTCTGGGAGATGATAGTTTCACAGAGGGATTGAGACTGGCAGTGAGGCTGTCCTTTGCAAGGGACCCCGTGGCCTGATGAGGCTCAGAGGAGTGGGGCAGGGTGAGTCTAGGATGGGCTGGGCAAGCAGACCAGCATCTCATGCCAGAGGAACTGAAAGACTGGAAGAATTTGCTTGTGAAGGGTGTGGGATACTACACCACTGAGCACCCTAAAAATCTCCACAGGGACTCAGCGATTCTATCTTCTGGCTGGGGCTTGAGGGTATAGCACAAATAAAAGCTGTGATCGCACATTTTGTGTAAAGTCAGTAAAATAGAGGATTAAATATACGCTCGGTTTCTGTCTATCCTGGAGGCTGAAAGAAACAGGGACAAAGAAAAGCATGTGCAAATTTTATTGGTTTGGTTTTCTTAGTACATGGTCAGCTATATTTTAGCAGTACCAGTGCTGTTCCTTTTCTAGCAGCATCTGGGCTAAATACCTGAGCTCTGTTGATTGTTGAGTGATTCAAGAGTTTGCTTATAAACTACCTTGGTGAAGGCTGGTACTTGCACAACAGGGGTTAAAAAGGAGGTGAATTAACATAATAATAATAAGGTAATAACTATTAATAATTGTTATGTTAGTAACAATAAACAGCAACAAATTAAAAAAAATCAGAGAGTTTAAATCTCTGGAAAACAGATTGCCCCTGTCATCCATTTCCTGCAGGTATATTATTTTCCTGAAATTTCTCCCGTCACTTCTGTGCTGAGAACTCACTCGTGTGGTGGTCATTCACTGCCTGTTGGAGGTTTGCTTCTGTTCCATTTAACAGGAGAAAAGTTCTGGTGCAGGGACCATAAAGCAAAACATGTTGTGGGACTTCTGCGATACAAGTATTTCATCATCGTTGCTGGCAGTTTGGGCAGAGTCTGTTTCTTCCTTCAGGAAGAAAAATGGGAAGGAAAAAGAGAGAGATGACTCTAGTGTAAAGTAAATGCCTTCAGATGATTGAAAATGCAGAGAGGCTGGTAGATGTGAAAGGGATAGGAACTGAATTTCCCCCGGAGCTGCACGTGGTGGGCAGCACATGTTTGTTACCCAAGGGGAGGAATCACACCTGGGGTCTGGGGCAGCAAGGACTGCCAAAAGTGGAGGGTGAGCTCACATATGCCATCTTACCTGCACTTCTAGTCTGTCCCCCAGTGTCACAGCATCTGGGGAAGAGGAGCCACTGAGTGAAGCAGGGACAGTCTTTTCCCTGACAGTGGTTAAAAGATGCTCTTTGGGCATAAGTGCTCTTCCCTGGTTTTATTTTTATTCAGAAGAGTGGAGATTGAGGACAAAATGATCTCTTGGCTGAATGTGATGTGTATTTTGTGGAGGATCTCTAACCCAGCCTTTTGCAAAAGCGGGCAGTGGGACTCCTGCCAGTTCAATTAGGCCAAATATACCACACTTGGGTGCCTAAAACTGGACACCTCCATTTGTATTGAGGCATGTGAGGAAGAGTCACCTTCTCTTCAAAGTGGTGAGCTGCTTTCTTGGGAGGCTGAGCTTCAGTCCCAAAGCAGGTCCTGCTGAAGACTAGACCTGGCCCCCCTAAGGGGCTGAGAATACTTTCCCTTATGACCTCAAAAGCACGGAAGGGTTGGTCTGATTCACATGGAAACGACTGCTGCTACCTGAGCTTAGGCACTCACCTACACTCACTTAGCAGGTTTTTGCTCAGAAGCCCTCATTCAGAAGCAAGATAAATAGTGGTGTTTTTCAGGGTTTGGGCAGAGAGCAAGTTGTAGAGCATGAGGGAGCAAACAGGAGGGAGACCAAAGTTCCTGGAGCACCTTCCTCCTGCTTCACATGGTTCCTGGGGCTGCAGCAGGTCCATTGGAAGCAAGAGGGGAAGCTGATCAAACACAGTGCTGGTAACAGTCACTGGCATGGTATTCTCCCTCCCTCCCTGCTCCCACTTGTCCATCATGGGGAAGAGGTGCTAAGGCAGGTGGAACGTACGCTGAGATCACCACAACTTATCAGCTCCAACGAGATGGCTTCCCGCTGCCCATCAGGTCTGTAAATACTCCTTATTGTGTGGGGATGATGTGGGGTTTGGCTCTCCATGTCTGCCAAAGTCTTCATATGGGCCGGTTCAGTTGCATGAGTGTTTGGGAGATGCTGTTGGCTGCAATGACATGCCAGGGAGCAAGCAAGAAAATCTTCTGTTTAGCTTTCCTGGTCTGTTGCTCTCAGTCTATGTCAAGACCCAGCACCCTGTGATCAAGATTACCAGTCACAGGCAAAAAAGCTGGTGCAAGCAAATGCTCTCTTCCCCTCTCTCAGATGGAAAGCTTTTTTTTTTTTCTTTTTTTTTTTCCCTTAAATAATTCACCAAGGGATTGCGAATCAAGGGTAAATCATTTTCAAACTGATTGTGAATGGAGAGTAAATAATTTTTTAAACCATGTGTTGTAAAAGAATCATGGATAAAAATGAGCACTAGGCATTACTTGGAGAGTAACTGAACCACTTTCTCCTACAAAAATCAATGACAACAAGAGAGCATCCTCCCCTTCCTTGCCCTCCAGACTTTAGGTGTTTTAGCTGCGCAAGTTGCTGTTGAAAGTATGAAGGGGACTGGTGCTGTGGGGAATCCACAGATAGTGGCTCTTAATTCCTAGGAGTGATACAGGTACGGAGTTTTCATTGCTCTGCAGAACACATTAGTCTTTCCCAATGGGGAAGTGTAGCTTTTTAATCAAAGCAATCTTCCTCCCACCTCGGTGAGTCTTGAAAAGAGGTATTTCTGTCACGTCTGTCCATGGCACTTTGTGCTTTATCTTAATGGTCTAGAGAAAGCCTTTCTTACCTACTGGGAGAGTTTGGAGAATGCCAGGTTTCTGTGCAAATGAAGCCTTCCCTGTGTTTATCCATAGTTTTATTTCCAAGTATGTTCCTGTTGTCTACTAAGTAGTTTAGAAACATTGAGAGCAATTACTTTCTAAAGTGAAGGGTGAAGGTGAGTAGGACACGCACATTTTTCATTTATTCCTTTGATTCTTGCTTTCTACTCTTACATTTTCAAGTATCTTTCCTGTGGATGACACATGGAGTTCCTGGTAAGTCTGACTAAAGACCAGAAATCAGTGTACCATTTCTTTTTTTCTTGTGGCCTGTGATCGCGTCCTGTAATAATTCAACTTTGGACTAAGTCCCAGTCAATTACTCTGAAACTGCCTCTCGGTTATCCCATTACCAACACTGATAACAAAAAAAACCCAACAAAACCCCACACTAAAAATCCCAACTTTCTGTTTTTGCTCCTGCCAAAGAAAGGAATGGGCAGACTAAAGGTCATTTTTAGGCTCTTTCTTTTCCTGGTGCCTTGCTCAGAGAAATTGTGTATGGGAAAGGGGTGCCATTGAGACTGGGGGAAGAGATGTTTCCCTGCCTGGTCCAACCCAGTCCAGGATGAAGACTGGGATGAGGAGAGAGATCTGGACCTC
Source organism: Calidris pugnax (assembly GCF_001431845.1). Taxonomy (NCBI): domain Eukaryota; kingdom Metazoa; phylum Chordata; class Aves; order Charadriiformes; family Scolopacidae; genus Calidris; species Calidris pugnax. The sequence continues at coordinate 4,168,001 of NW_015091072.1, forward strand.
AGTTGTTGGGCTCTGCAGGGCAACCACTGTCTCCTAGGCTGTTGTTGGGTGAGTACCTAGCATTAATTTAGACTGATAGCACCATAGGATAGCACAAGCACAGCTGTGAAATTAGAGCCACAGGTTGGCTTGTAGAATTTCCTGTGATTGAAGTCATAATGTCTCCTCTTAATTAATTTAATTCAGGTTTAATTTATTGAGGGTTTGCCTTGATTTATTCCATTGTTGAATTGCTTGCTCAGACGGCTTGTGTGAAGAGTCACTGCATTTTCTTGCAGCCTGGAAAGGCGTGTTACTGTGTAATGATCCAGCACAAGTTACTGATGACACTACCCCCATCCTCTCGCCTTCTTCTACCCCTCTACCAGGAGAAAAAAAAAAAAGTGAGAAGGAAGGGATGGATTCACAGGTTCTGCTGTTTGAAGGAGAGACAAATTTCTTAGGACTTGATAACAATTTTTTGCACAGGTTTATCGGAATGTTTCTGCACCAGGCCTGCTACAAGTCTGTGGGCATGTGGCATCACTCCTTGGGGCTGTTAGTTCTCCATGTATAATGTGGGTCATTTGTGCTTGAGACGTGCTTCACGGGCCCAGCCTTACCAAATTTGCTTCTCTCGGGGCAAGAGAGCCAGGTGGTTACACCCACCACCCATCCTCACCCTTGCAGGAGAGGCTGGATTCCCTTCATTCCCCCAAAAGGTTTTTTGTTCTCTCCCCTTCCAGCATCCACTTGTGCTGAGTGTGTGCTGGAGAGTCTCTTCCCCTCCTCCATCCCCTTCCCCTCTATCCTTTCCCCCATCCAAAGTCTCCCAGAGCCCATGTTGTTGTTTGGGAGGAACCAACGACCCTCCTCCTCCTCCTGGCTGGGTGCAAGGCCCTGATTTCCATTTCAATAGCAGGCTTTCTGCTGAGGCTTCCCCACTGCCTAGGCGGGCAAACAAGGAGCCCACTGTTCACCGAGGGGATGTTCAGCCAGCCCTGACGTCCCCGCTTGTCCTCAATGGGGCTTTTCAGCCCCTCAGCTGAAGACCGGGCGCCGGGCTGGTGGGGGGCAGGCTCCCGGCCCTGGGCAACACGCCACTCATTTTAAGCAGCCCCAGCCTGTCCCCACTTAGGGCTTTACGGTCTGTCAGAGGCTTGTTTGACTCACAGCTGGTTTTCATGTGGCGCGGAGGTAATAAAAAAGGGAGGGATAAGTTAAACTGGAGTGGCAGCAAGGTTTGAGGGATGAGATAGGGTCCTCTGCCAAAGGCTTGTATGACACGGGGGGTGAGCTTGCACTGTGCCCAAGGCGCCTGCCTCCTGAGTTTGCACCCATGCCTCAGGTCAGAAAGAAAGAAAAACCTCACCCCTGAGGTTTTCTTCTAAAAACCACATTTTGCCAAACAGGTAGCTTTCTGTATTGGTGTTTTTCCAGGCACACAGCTGTGGCTTCCCGTCTACAGGGACTTCAGGGTCAAGGCAGGACAAAGGAGCATCATCTAATCCCTTGGCCTGGGGCCTGTGAGCCTGGGCAAACCAAACCCTCCTGCCCCATCGCACCACACTGAGTATGTCTCCATGCAGGACTCCGTAGCAAGCCAGATGGGTTTAAAGTTTCCGGGGAGACCTTATAGAGGCCTTTCAATACCTGAAGGGTGCCTATAGAAGAGCTGGGGAGGGACTCTTTGCCAGGAGGTGTAATGATAGGACAAGGGGAAACGGTTTTAAATTGGAAGAAAAAAGATTCAGATTAGATCTCAGGAAGAAATTTTTTACTATGAGGGTGGTGAGACACTGGAACAGGTTGCCCAGGGAAGTTGTGGCTGCCCCATCCCTGGAAGTGTTCAAGGCCAGGCTGGATGGGGCTTTGAGCAACCTGCTCTAGTGGGAGGTGTTCCTGCCCATGGCAGGGGGGTTGGAACTAGATGATCTTTGAGGTCCCTTCCAACCCAAACCATTCTATGATTCTATGAAGTGCTGGAGTCTTATTAGCTCAGCCAGATGTGGATGTGGGCTGATAGCCCCCTCTGGTAATATTTTTGGAGTTTAGCCCCCAGATGATGCTGGTGTAGGTGTCACGAAGGATTGGTCTCTGCCATGGGAAGCTCCTCTCCCTAGCAAGGTGGGAAGGAGCTTGCTGGCTACTTCTGCTGCCTTCAGATTCCAGGAGCTTTTGGTGGCATGAGGAGAACTGAGTTCAAAGACACAGTGGAGCTCCTGCCGTTGTGATGTGCCAGCATGGCTGTAGGCGCCGCTTTTCTGAACCATATTGCTTTTTCATTTTTTTTTATCCTCTGTGGGTAGAGGTAGGGGACTCCGGGTTTGTGTGTGTTTTTCCCCAAATAGTGTCATACAGATGACATTTAAATTCTGCGGAGCAGGCACAGAAGGGGCAGCAGCAGAGCAGGCTTCCCTCTCTGCTGCTGTAGGAAGAGCCAGCTGGAGCGTGGGGACAGTGATGAGGCCAGGCAGACCTCTGCCAAGGCTGGCAGCGAACAAAGCCCACTAAAACCGGTTACAACGTGTTAAACCGCCAGTTGACAGCGGGCGAAAATGAGAAACCTTTCTCTTCTGTCAGTACGGGTAAACTGCTGATAAGGAAAGGTAATGATTGCTTCTGGTCACTTCTTAACGTTTTAATTTAGCTGCGCTGCTTTTTGTCTGGCTTGGTTTTTCCACCGAATACTTTTCGTTTGTCCTCTGCTGACGCCCTCTTGTGTACTGAGATCTTGCAGTCCTGGTTTCCCCTCGTTAATGGAGACATTAATTCAAGTGAGCGACCCTCCCTCTGCAGCAAGCGAGAGCTGGAGGGTGTGTAGGGTTCTCAGAGGTCTTGCTTTCGCCTCCTGTGGTTCCACCCCTGCTGTGACTGCAGGGTTAGGACTGGTGGTGAGGGTGGTGCTGAAGCTTGCAAGCACTTAAGGGGCTCACTCAGGTAGGTGGAGGAGGTCTGCAGCAGATAGGTGACTGCTTCTCTTCTGCCAGCAGAAGCACTAGAAATCCAGCATTTCCTATTCCTCAAGCTCTGGGGGTCGGTGCCCTGAGTGATGCTCTTTGGTTACCCCAACGCTCATGCGATGGAGCCAGCCCCGTGTGAAGAACGGGTGGTTGTGGCTCCCTGACCATGCCCATGGGTAAAGTGACAGAAAGGAGAGCAGGAGACAGACATACAGAGGTATGGAAGCACATGGCTCCGTGCTGTTATCCTGGTGTCCACTGACTTCACTGGAAATTAGGCACTGAAAAATTCCCAGCACCCGGACGTAAGCAATTAGTGGACACTTGGAGTAAATTGGTGGCAGTACCCGGGAGAAGGTACCAAGTCACCTTCCCATCCAGGCGGCATAACTGCAGGATGATTCTTCCTCCTGTGAGCAGCTCTCTGGCTGCCTGTATCAGCACTGGAAATCTCATTGCGCTCTCAGCTTTCCCATGACTAGCAAGAAGGGCTCTCTTACTGGGATGGAGTCTACCAATTTGGTCTCAGCCTAGAGGAGGGCATTTCCAGACATTGATGTGGCAATGTTTCATGTGTGCACTTGTGTTTATATGGAGTGGTGTCACTGTGCTCTGAAAAGAAGAAGGTGCTGTGGAGGTGTGAGGGATTGTGGCTTTGTTTTGATCTTTTGGGGAAGGTTCTTTGTGACATGAAACGGTCAAAATTAAAGTATGTAGAAACTCAGTCAGTTTGCTTTATTAGAAGAGACCTTCTTGCTCTTTGCCATAGGAAGAAAAAAGGAATAGAAAACAAACCGAATGAAACATGTTCACACATTTTGAGGAAGCTGAGCACTGGGTGCTGTTGGAGTCTATAGGGGCTGATGTGCTGTTCTGCTCGGCGCTGCAGTGGAGCTATGATAGCTGACAGCCCCTGTGGAAGTACCCAAGGAACGTTGTGGATACTCAGAGCCAGGCGGGATCAGACCTCACATTAACATTACCAACTGAAGAATTGCAAGGGGCCCAAAGGAAAACAATTTGAGTCCCACTGGAATTTTTGGGCTCTTGTGACCATTTTCAGCATGGAAACTCTAGGCAAATTTTAACACAGCCTACAGATTGTGGAAATCTTTGTACTTCTGTGGAGTGTATATACTCTGCAGAAGGGGACCTTCTTACCAGGTAGCTTTTAAATGCTGCACTCCCTCTTACAGAGTTGATGCTGGTGAAGCCTGTGGAATTTGTTCAGGCCGAGCAGCTCCAGTTATACATAACTGGTAATACATTACTGAGCTGATCCTTTATTTTTTTTAATGGGGAAGGTTGCAGGCAGTTCAGGCAGAGAAAAATACAGATGCTTGTGTTCTGTAACATTAATGTCTCAGATGAATAGGTTTCTAAATTGTGACATTTGGGAAATGTTATCTTGTCTTTATTGTGCTTAGAGAAGATTGTATTTTCAGTACGAGTATTTCTTTGTGTTTTTTTTCAAAGACTGTTTTGCTGGATGTTGGGTATGTAAAATGCTGAGATAATGTTACTATGAGAACCTTCAGCATTTCATTTCCGGAGTAGGAGTGTTTAGCTATGAGATGTGATGATAGTTCAGCTTGTTGCATTTCAGTTTTATTAACCAATCTGCATATGGTTATCACTTGGATGACTCCCAATTAATGAAAAGGAAATGCAGAAGTCACCCCCCCACAAAAAAAACCCCAAACCCAACAGTAGCTCTAAATACTGTATAAAGCCCTTTAAATCCAGCTATAAATACGGTCCTGGAAACAGCTCAGTGTTTTCTTTGACAGCTGCAATCTGCATTCTTACGTCTTTGAATTTGCACTTTGCCTGCTGGGAAGGGAGCTTTCCTTCACTGGCATCTCTGCCTAATTCAGCAGGACACATTTACAAAGAAAGGAAGCCCTTCCCAAGAGGAGCAGACTCTTCAGCTCCATAGTGATACTCGGGCAGTTGAACTTAGATTATTTATTTTTCTCCCCCTGTTTTTTTTGTTTGGTTGGTTGGTTTTTTTAAAATATTTTTGTGACACATGTATCGTATTTGCTCTGTTTTTTGGAGGTTTTTTTGTTCCTTTGGGACCCACAAAGAGAAAGGGTCCTGGGAACTGTTTGTCTGCCCTCTTTTGCTTTCCCGCATGACCCACAGGGACGACCATTGTGAGCGGGCAGCGAGAGGAGAACAAACTTCTTACGCTTGTTAGGGTTTCGTGGTTTCGGTAACAGTGTGCCCCTTGTTTTAGATTCAGATACATTTGCCTGAACAGCCTGGGAAGGAGAGGTGGGTTCCCACCAGCACAGCAGGTGTATTTTTCTGGCAAACCTGGTACCCTGGCAGCAGCTGCAGCGGGCTGGCTCCTGGCTCATGCTGCCTGCCATGCTGGAGGGGGAAACTGGGAAGCTCCGGTGAACTGGCACTCCCCAGGATTCCTCAGCAAAGTAAATTGTTCCAGTAGAAGCCTTTTCCCTCTCCACGGCACCTTTCTTTCTCTTTTGCAGAGAGGATGCTCTTTTCTTCTGCAGCTGCTGCTGCACCTCGGCAAGTCTGCGCGGATAACTCGCAGCAAGCCGCAGAGAAAATATCTTCTTTCTGCAGGGGTTTAATTAGGCTGTGAAGCACATTAGCGGAGAGGGCATACTTACTGTGCCATACGGTGGACATCACTCAAGCTGGGCGTGAAAGGGCAGGCACCGCAGGGCGTGCAGCAGAGACTTGAGCCGTCCTGAATTTGCTCCCCAAGACCTGTAAAGGCTGAATAAAGCACAAAGGCTCATAGTGGCACACCTTGTTCGAGCCTGGTCACAGGATGCACCACCAGAACCATGCAGGACCTCCAGAGATGTGAGTGCTCTGGCAGAGCATCCTTGCAGCGTGGGATGGGTTTTGGGCAGTGTGCGTGTGTGCCTGTGCTGCTGTGTGTACCTGTGTTGTGATCCAGCTGTCCTACTAGGTCAGGCTGTAGTTTAATGGTGTATAAGAAAACGTGGTATTGGAAAGGTTGCTTTGATGGTGTGGGTGGGCTCCACATTGCCCTTCGAGCCCATGTTGGAAGATCACTAAGTATTTTATCATCTGTGCTGTAAACTGGCTCATGGGTAGGGCAGTGGGGATGCTCTGGGGTGGGAAGGTGGGACATTGGCTGAGCTGGGTCTCGGGAAATATTTTCCTGCTTTTTCCTTTGTCATTCTTCATGAGGACTTAAAGTTGAATGATGAAATAGGAAACAGACACTGCTCCCTCCACACCCCCCACACCCTCCTCCAATGCCATCCTTAAACCCAGGAATTATTGGAAGGAAGAGGGTATGCATAAAGCTAGAGCGTGCGGGGAAGGGGTTGGGCTGGTTTATTGTGTGCCTGGAGCCTGAGCAAGCAGCTGGTGAGTGAAATCATACACACACGCACACGTGTGCGCACACACACAAGCATAGGGCTCTGCATTTGTCACTAGCAGTGTAATAGCATGGCCTTTGTATATGAAAGATCATGCCTGTGCTAAAGGGACATCAGAGAGATGTGACACCAGGGAGAATCATGCTTTCAGGGACTGCAAAGGAGAAAATCATTGGTATATATCGCCAGAAGACTAAAAAGATTGCAGAAGCAGAACTAACTGTGCTGTTTAGGCTTCTTTTTTGCATTTTTATTTATTAAAATGCTCTAGATGCAGAGGAGCTCTGCTCATTATTTATAAGTGTTGCTACCGCCCTGAAATGGAATCTGCAGGCACTTTGATAAATGTGGTGAAAGCTTGTCTGGTGTCACTGCCACTTCTCTAAAGTGCCTCCTGCATCCTCTGCCGAATTGCTGTTTCATCAGTTTGGACAGCAGCGCTCCTCAGCGAATTGCAGTAAAAGTCTAGTTGCATCATCCCATGCTAATGGACACAGAGCAGGAGGGAGTGAGTGTCCTGCAAGTACTGGGAAGGGGCAGGAGGAAGGAGACAACCCTGCAGAGCCCTGCTTGCTCCTCCAGCCTGGGGAGTTTGGTGGATAAAGGCTCCTGCTGGGTATCACTGAGTGCACACTTTTCTTTTGCCCTGTGCTGCCAGCTAGGGATGTCATTCCTGTTTGAATCGCCTGTGCCAGAGAGCAGAAATTACATTGTTCCAGCATCAACCTCTCCTTGCTGTCTTCCCAACAACCCATGGTGGGGACAGGAAAGCCATGGGCTGTCCGTGGGGTTGTCCTGGCAGCTGAGTGCAGGGAGCTTTAAAAGGGCTTAAGGAATGCAACTCCCCTGGGATCAGAGAAGACCAAAATGTTGATACTGAAAAATCTAGTGACCAAAACTCAAAGGGAGAAAGTTTGTTTAAAAAAAAAAAACCCACAACAACATACAAACCAACAAAACCCAATCATCATCATCAACAACAACAAAAAAGCAACCTCCCAAAACCTTGTCTCCTGCTTTGGGCAGAGGGAGCTGCTCTTAGCTGATCTTGCTAAGCAGAAGTTGCACTTGTGCTGAAGCAGGTGGCTGTCAGGATGATGAGGCAATGGAAAGATTGTCCTACAAGGGGAGATTAGAAGAGCTTGGACTTTTTAGCCTCAGGAAAATGGTAGGGGAAGTATGGGAGAGCTCTGTAAATATGTCAGCAGGTAAACACTGTGATGGGGGAAGAGCTTTTTAAGGCTAAGGGAAGGTGCTGGCAACGGTATAGGCTCCTATAAATCAGTTTTGGTAATCTAATCAGGATGTTAAAGCAAAATTTCAAACCGCTAAGTCAAAGAAGTTTGGGAAGAAGCTTCCAGGCAGAGTAACAGAAGCAAAACACCCATACAATCTTTAAGATGAGTCTTGATCTGTCTGTGAAAGGGATTATATGACGAGGGCCAGGTTCTGTGTGCTAATAGATTCTGTCCTATGCCACTTCTTATGTTCCTTGTCCCACGCTAACCATGCAGGCTTTGTGTATGAGATGTGCCTAAATAGAAATCACAGATGAAACTTTAAGTGGTGTGCATCCTTAAACTCATTTATCGTGAGGTTTTTGTTGCAGTTTTTAAAGTTTTTTTTTTCGATGGCTCCTTTCAGGGTGTCCTTTTGACCTGAATATGCCGCAGCAGCATTTCACCCGCTGCCCAGGTTTCCCCTTCCCCCTCCTCAAGCCGTCTCACTTTTGCGCAAGCTGTTTCCACCAATGCATAGTGCAGCTCAGCACTTTTGGGGGTGGAAAGCTATTTACCAGCTAAGAGGGCAAGAGTACAGAACTATTTTCAGCACTGTGACCCGCCTCGGCCAATTGGATTGTGTATGACAATCCTATTTGGTGGAGTTGGGGTCACGTAACCTGAAATAGTTTCTGCTCTTTGCCTTCACCTCCGGCTCTCGTGCCTATATAGTGACCAGGTTGTGGTGTCTGTGCTCTAATACCTGACCTCCAGAGAGCAAAAGGGCACTGTGGGATTTTGGGCTGAAGCTCCCACTTCCCACCAGGGAGCTTTGATTGCTCCTTTCTCCCCCTTTCATTGCCCCATGGAGTGGTGTCCTCGTGCTATAAGATGAGGTTGCACTCTGCCCCCACGGAGTCAGGCACAGGTGTGTTTAGCTCTGACCTTCAGCTCACTAAGCCTCTGTCCTTCAGGTTTTTGCTTTGCTGAAAATCGGTGGGGCTTACAAAGTGGCTGGGGGTTGAGAAGTGGCTGCTGGGCAGCGTGGAGGAGTGGCATCAGGCTCCACATGTCGGGTTACTGACCCTCCTGGAGCACTTGGGTGCTTACCAAGGCATTACTGATACTTTGACCCTGAATCCCAGCTCACCCTATGCAGGCCCCAGAACTTTGTTGGAAGAAGCTTAAGCGTGCACTCTTGGTGTAGCCATCGTGGGAGCTGATCCCTGGCTGCGTGGTGGCCGCAGGGGCAATCTGGCACAACCCCAGTGCAGCTGAGGAGGGACAATGGGGTGAGGGAACGAGCCTGATGGCATGGGCTTGCTCAGTGAAGCAGCTGGCATCTACAGCCCAAGCACCAGCCTCAACCTAAATCTGAGCTTGCTCTGAGGGTTTTGGTGGGGAGTGGTACTTCGATATGTCACTGCAGTGCTTCCATTCTCACCTGTGCTCCCACCTCCTAATGGCCTTGTCTATCCTAGGACAGGCAAGAAGGGTTCAGGAGTTAAGTCAGGTAAGGAAAGAGGCATCAATAAGCTCTTATACGGTTCTCTTCAAATGTTTGAAGTATTTAAAAGCCCTGAATAATCTATTGCCTAAAAGAAGCCAAGAATAGAAAGGGCTGTTTAGCCCAAACTGTATATTTCAGACAGGATTTGAGCTCTTGGGTTTTTCTTGGTGCAGTGACTAAACAGTGCACTTGCGGGATCCATTTTTAGCCCAGTTTTACTGGGAGGAAAAGACTGTGAAGTTGCACTACTTCACCCTTACAGCTTTGTACTTTGGTGGCCAATTTCAGCCCTGTTTATCAGGAGTCTCCAAACCACTGCATTTTCCAGAATTCATCAAAACATATAACCAGTAAGAAAGGAAACCAAATTAAGAATCCCACTGTGGGAAAGGAGGTGGTCCATAATGTAAATTTAAGTAGATTATTAGGCATAAGAAAACCCGAGCCAGCAGGTTGCGGGAATCCAGGCCTCAGTCCTGCTATTCAGGGGTGCCTTGAGTATTTGGGGATAAGGGTGTGTGTGGAAAGCTTAAGGTCTCTCTCTGATCTTGTACAAGACTACAAAGCAGGAATGTTGCTGTGTTTTGTACTTGCCAGTTATAGCTCTGCTCAGCTGAGGCACTTTCTGGCTTTGATTGCTGCAACTTCCAGACCTTTGACTGACAGAGGGTACCGTCCATGCTGAGCTGGGCTCACATGCCTGCCTCCTCTCTCATCAAAGGCGAACAACTGTGGGCTAATCCCCTGGGCAATAAGAGATCCTCTGCCCTCCTTTGAGGGGTAAGATGAGATGCTCCCTCTGGCCCTGGCACAGGTCCCGCAGGTGCTGCTCAGCCCATACCATGGGTCAATGCTGCTTCTGACTTGCACCTGATGGCAATAAAACCTTGCATGTTCTCTGGAGGAGTGGGAGGAACAAGAAGGGTGTCTGAGGATAAGGTGCAGTCTGGTATGAAAGACTTTTGCATTTCTCTAGCTAAAGCATGAACTGGAGTTTGTGCTGTGTGGCTAAAACCGGTGTCAACTTGGGCATGGGGCTTTGGTTGCCATGGGTGCTGGGCTGAGCCTGGGTCTCAGTGCTGTGTGTGGTGAGCCTTTGTCTGCATTGGGATGGAATAAAGCAGTTGGCAAGTGTTGTCGGAAACCAGCACATGCAGTACTTTGCACTGCTTTAGACAGAGCTTTTCATCATGGGGCCGTTGCAGAGGCTGAGTTGAGCCTGGCAAGACACCCAGGAGGTAGGTCAAGCATGCTACAAGTTAGGGCAAGCTGGGGGGAGCACGTGTAGTCACACTTGTGGAGTCACGGGGGTGGGCAGAGCAAGGGCAGCCTCCTGTCAGTCTCCCTCTCTTGACAGCGTTCAGACTGCTGGCGTTCATTGCATGTTGGCTTGGCCGCTCCAAGCTGCAGCTTCCTCCTCACCTGCCCCTCTGGCCTGTGCAGCAGCAGCTGCTGTTTGGGATTGGAGTGCTCTTCCTGCTACGCTGAGACCCAGTGCTGCTAAATTAGGCTGGAGTTTCTCTCTTTCTCCCCCACCCCAGTACCCTCGTTCCTCTGTGTCTTTGCAGGGATGGCACGAGCTCTCCCAGAGATATTCAGCAGTGGCACGTGATTTATTGTGGTTTCTTTTTCCTGCCTTCTCACGAAGTAAAACCTTTTTCTTGTTTCAGTGTTGGCAACAGTAGGGGCATTGGATTTGGATCCAGCGTGAGGATGAGCAGCCAGGGTTTTTTTGGAGTAAATAACATACCCAATTCATCTCACTGTGTCATTTGCACTAGGGTCTTGGAAACCAGAGCCTTGGTTAGGCAGGAAAGCCTGCACCAACTGGAGATAAAAAGATCTTTCCAGCCTGAGTGCTGGCATCCCTGGAGGGATTTCCTTCTAGGCTTTCTCAGTTTACCTGGACGATACTCATAACCTTAGCCTTTCTCGCACATGCTTTAATCTCGTGTTTCAGACTGTTGGTATCTGCAGGGTCAGAAGGGCATTTCTCCCTCTGATCAGCACGGCAGAATCTGCTGTTATCTGGCTGGCTTTTTTCCCCTCCTCTGTACTTTGGGGCATGCTCTACTCTGCCAAATTCTTGGGCATTTTTTCCCAAGAAATTCCTCCTGACAGTGAAGAAGCACAGGAGATCTTGCGAGGCGTTAGTGGAGCACTTCATCTGCCATCCTGTCCATGGGCACTCTGTAGTTACAGCTTTGAGTCTTCTGCTGTCCAGGGGCACAGAGCATTGGGAAGTTACTCTTTCTGGGACCTTTCTGTATCAAAATGTCCATGGCCAGACTCCCTGCAATTGTATGATGCTGCGTTTGGTGACCCTGATGGTCTGTTCCAATCTTTACTTCCTGGTGACTGGGATGCAATTCATATGAAGACTGTGGGATGCTTGCAGTCCATGGTGGGGACTGGACTTCTGTGGGGATTGCAGCTGAGTTTTCCTGCATCCTGCTGCAAGTGCAGCCTATGTCCTCGCCCTGCTCAGATCTGGGCACTGCTGGGGTCCCCCTCCCTCCTGATCTCCCATTTGAATCTTTTTGTTCACCTCATTTAATTCTGAATTGCAGCAGTCAGTGTATAAAAAAAAAAAGACAAACAACCAAAACCCAAAAAACCCAAACTCCTCTATTAATAATCTGGGTTTAGAAACAAGCCTCCAGGGCGTTTAATTAAACCCAGTGTGATGGAGGCAGCCAAAAGGCGTGCATGGGGTGTGTGTGCACAGAGAGCTGGACGTGGGGGAGCAGCAAGTGTGCACGTGTGGGTGAGAGAGGGAATAAAAGATCTGGTTAAATAGATCCTTTCTATCCATGCTCCAAATATAATGTTCTTAAATGTGTAACCCACGAGAAAACAACAATCCCTTTATGAAATATACAGGGAGGCTTGTGCCAGGAAAAGGTCAGCAGCCCAGCTTCACATGGCCATGGGCTGGGGTGGCAGGGGGTTTTGGAGGGGAAGAGATGCCTGGCCGACCCTTTCCTGGCGCAGGGGCTAGATTTTCCTGCATGGATCAAGCTGGAAGGCTGACAACTCTCACCTCATTTGAAAGAGAGACAAAAGGCAGGCTGGGGAGGGGATGTGCAGGCTTTACCTCGGCATCAGCGGCTGGCAGAGAGGAGGGGAAAAGTGGAGTGCAAAAGAAGTTCTGAGTTTTGACCCGTTTCATCCCTGTCATTCATATTTTCCATGCCTCTTCCTCCTTCATGAAGTAATTACTACCTGAATTTCCTAAAGGACAGATTTTATTCTGTCCTAAGTTATTTTGTAGGAGGGGAACAGAGAAACCTGCGCGTGCCAGAAGAGAATACTTCAGTGCTTGCTAGTAGATGTGCCTTTTCTTTTAAAATTAATTTCCCTTTGGTCATCTTTGCACCTTGTCCAGTTTTTCTGCTTGTGTTTTTTTTTTATCTGCCAAAAACTGTTGGGTCCTGCTTCGCCTTTGCTGCAGTGCAGCGTCGCTCCTTGCCTCCATTCTTCTGCTGCCCCAGTAATGGGATGTGTGGGACCCTGGTACCTGGCAGCTTTCCCCTCAAGAGGATGTGTGACCTTCTGGATGGCTGAGGGTGTAAATGGGGTCTGTGCCCCCATAGATAAGTGCCCGTAACAGTGGGTCCGTCAGCGAGGTCATTTCCTTCTGCCGGTAGTAGAGGACACGAGTGCTACAGCTGTGTACAAAGCCAGCATCATTCTCACATGCCTGGTGCCCATTTAAAAACAAGGGGAGGGGGGGTAAAAAAGGCTTCTTGTTTTCCCACTGAAATAGCTTCGACAAGTCACAGGCACCACCTCGGTAAATGCAACCGTTGTGTGCAACGCCACGATGACCGGCTCCCTTGTGTCAGTTCCCACACGGCCAGCAGGCCCAGAGCAGCTCCTCTGAGCCGGGGGTGGTTGGGAGCCAGCAGATGTGGTGGACAAGAGGCAAAGGGGCAGTGATCCTTTGCAAAAGGCCTCCCAGCTGCAAGGGTCATGGAGTGCGAGGTGTAGCTGCTGCTGAACTTCTCAGCCGTAGGAGAGCACTGAAGCTATCATACTTGTGGCACTCGTTGAATTAAAAGGAATATTGTGGAATGGTGTTGCCTAATGATGGTTGCTTTGCAGTCTGTGAAGCCCACAATCCTGCATCTTCAGGATGGTGAAAAGGATTAAGGAGGGAGGTTCGAGTCCACCCGCAGATCCTAACTTTGCATTAAGGACTTTCAGCTGTGCTCTTGCTGTTGGGCTTGGTGACTGCGTCACTTTTCTCTCACCTTCTAGCAGTTCCTTGACTGCCTGAATGCGTGCAGAGCCATTGCAGATGTTGGGCCATCAGGCGAGGGTGGCTGTTCTGTCAAGCTCCTGGTTCAAACCTTCTGCTGGAGTCGCTGCTCCTCCATGATGCCGTTTTTGTGCCACAGCAGGTCATGCAGGTTCTCATTGGCTCTAATTAATGCTCCTGGCAGTGATGACAAGTGGCCCACAGAAGTGTGAATCTAGTTTAAGGAGAGGAGATTAAGAAGCGGAAAAAAAAAACAAAACCAACCACAAAAAAATCCAAGCTTTCTAATCTGATCATTATGCTCAGGCCAAGAGATCAGCAAAATGATCAAGCGAGGAAGAGAAACAACTTCTGGCTACTAGATCCTGCATCCCTATCCAGGCCAAGTGCAGAGGGTGACTATTAATGACCGTACCACAGTGAACATCAATCTTGTAACAAGCTTGGATAATACCTTCTGGTGAATTAACAAGGACTGCTGATATCTAAGTGCTTTTCAGCTGTGTGTTGCCAGGAATAAGTCTCAATTCTGGGGGACCTGAGTCTTTCCTCAATCTGCATTTAATTCCCTCCCATCTGCTGTCTGCATTTCCCGATGATCCTCACCCAAGTAGGGCATGGCGTGTGTTTTGAGGGGAGAGGGGACACGCTGGGCTCTTGGTAACCTGAAATGTCCCAGGGGGAGGATTTCTGCCATGTGGGGATATCTGGGGTCTGTTGTGGTCTTCGTGCCCCAACATGTGCAACCAGGGTCTGTACCAGCTGAAATGCCCCGGGAGACCCCCGCAAAGGTGATTCTGCTGGTAGGAAAAAAAACCTCCGGAGCTGGTGCAGTCTGGAGCAATGGGACAAAGGCGGTCTCATTCCCACCATTGCTGGGAATAATGGGGATAATTATCTCATTATTCCTGCAGCCTCCACAGCTCCCAAAGAAAGAGTAACTGGTGTGCAACAATGCCCCTGCTGTAAATAACGCCCTCAGCACATTCCAGTGAAGCAGAAGATGGAGGTACAAAGCGCTGTCTGCCCTCAGACCACGCTCAGATTCGCCACTTGGGTTTTTGGTCCACTGAGCTTTAGGTATTGGTTGTTTTTGGTTTTGTTTTTTTTTTTTTTTTGAGGGGAGTGGGGGAGTGAGTGCTGTGTGGGATTTCTAGAGTTTTATTTATTAATTAAATCAAGGTCATGGGTGCATGTTGAGTTTGCAACTGCTTGGAGTTGTGCAAGAAGCCTATGCCACCACTGTCCTGGATGTGACTGGTAACATCACAGGGTGAGCAGGAAGGGGATCCTGTGTCCTGGCTACACCAGTATAGAATTAGGGGGTGCCGTTTATTCCTCGTGGGTCTGTCGAAATACATTTTCATTTGTAGGCCTCAAAAATGTCCCCGAGATCCTTGTTTGGCAGCAGGCAAGACTTAGGGGATAGGAAAGGGAGAGGTCTCACTGAGGTTCGCACAGCCTGAAGGGAGCCAAGAGCGGAACCAAGTTCTGTGACTCAGGTTTGTTCACTTAGTCTTGTTTTAAAGGTGTCCCATAAAAAGAAAAATATCCTGCCATTAGAAGCAGAGGTGTTTCTTCTGTCAGACTTCTGCAGGTTTCACTGATCTATTGCTGGTTTGTGGAGGTTACTGCAGTGCTGCTGATGACTGTGCTGGTATCCAGGGGTGTCTAAAATCCCCTGGAGAATGTTTTGCTTCTTTTCTCTACTTGTTATTCCCATAAGAAATATCAGGAAGCTGTTTTCCTGCAGGGCTTCTGGGAAGATTGGAAAGGGGTATCATCAAGTTTCTTCATCCTTGTCTGAAATTTACACTGGCTTTCAGGAAAACAGTTTTTTTTTTCTCACAAGCATTTGACAGGTAACTGGTTTAAGAAAGTGTTAACATAAAGCAGCGGGTGAGTTTTCAGTGGTTCTTCCAGTTTCCTGGCTCGAGTATCAGTTCTGTTTCTTGTGATGTTACTGTTTCATTAGCTCACTGGAGATGTCCTTGGCAAAAATAAGGAAGCTGAGACCTAATATTTCTAATGCGTCTGAAAGAGAAGAGAAGAGCAGATGTAGAAAATCCATCCACACATACATTTTCACCGAAGCCCCAGACTGTTGCAAACTCATAAGAACCCAAATCCAAAGGCTGAAGCATCCTTTTCCTGCAGCCCTGCTGGGATCAAGGCTGGTGCTAGTTGGCATGTGATGGTCACCTTTCTCTGGGTGACCACTGTGCCCCCGCTGGGA
This sequence comes from Calidris pugnax, assembly GCF_001431845.1. Taxonomy (NCBI): domain Eukaryota; kingdom Metazoa; phylum Chordata; class Aves; order Charadriiformes; family Scolopacidae; genus Calidris; species Calidris pugnax. The sequence continues at coordinate 4,183,565 of NW_015091072.1, forward strand.
TGAGGGTAGGGGCAGAGTGAGATGGGTGGTGGTGCTCCTGGAGGGGAGCAGAGCAGGCTGAGGGAGCCAGGGGGGCAGCCCCCATGACTTTGTCCCAGGCTCCACCACTGACTCCCTGCAAAACTTTGGTGCCTCGTTTTCCAGCAGGTGAAACTGGGAAGGGTGATGTGGTGCAGGGAGGCAGCGTGCAAATTAAGGGGAGCTGTGCTCGAGCCTCTACAAAGTGCTGGATGGATTCAAAACATCATTCTTCCCTGTCTGGCCCCGTACCGAAAGCCCTGTGAGGTTGTGCAGAGGAGGGATCCCTCTTCCTTGCAGCCCCTCTGCAAGTTGTCCTGCTGGCATCCTCTGCTGTTCCTGCACCGAGCTGGCATCTCGCTGGTACAGCCGGGCTGTCTGGCCCTGGGCGAGCGGCAGCTTACACAGAGGGTGGAGCTTTCTGAAATCCCCGCTGTAACCTCGGGAAGTACAGGCTGCAGCCAAGCAATAAGACTTCTCTGTCTTTGCAACGCCATCTGTCTCCTCTAACTTTCCGTAATCCTTCAGATGATGGATTAGAAATTATCGCTAGGCGGGGCTGGGTTGAGTCTGAAGCAGGATTCCTCCTCCGAGTGACTCAGGAGAGGGAAGCCTTGCTGAAACGGGATGTTTTCCTGCTCCTCCTTAGGGCCCTGCAGGGTTGTCACCTTCCCAGCGTGGGGCATCCTGGAGTGGTAGGGCTGGGTTTCTGCTTTGAATCTTGGTATCTTCTTCTCATGCTATGTTGAGGCTTGGAGGAGATGGCACTTGGAGCTGAGGGGGACCAGTGCAAGGAGGGGAGCACAACTGCTTGTTTCTCCTCTGACCTTGGCTTGCCAAACAGCATGCTCAGTGCCGGTGTGCTTGTGGGAGAAGTTCTGAGTCCTGCCCTTGCTTGTTATCAATCTGACTCTCCAGAACTAAAGGAGAAATTGATCTGCCCTGTGCCCTTTTGCAAGACCAAATATATTGAAGAGGGAGACAAATTGCTCTCTTCCCATAAACCGCATCCAACAACCATGGTATTGCTGTGACAAGCCAGTGATGTTTCTTTGCTTCTTAAAACGTCTTCCCCCTTTTTCTAATGCAGCTGGCAATCTTTCTGCAGGAAATGCAGAATTGGGCAACGAGACTCAGTGCAGAGCAGTTGCTGCACGGTGCTGCTGATATCACCCAGCCACCAGAGCAGACTTAGTGCCTTTGTGCCACCAACTCATGCAGGGCTCTGAGATGCAAGAAGGCATCTTTCCTGAGCTCACCCCGCTGCTGGTACTGCCAGTTTCAGCAGGGTGTGTGCTGCTAGCTTTTCCTTGGTGTTTCACAGTTGTGTCTGGAAGAGGATTTAGGGACCTGTGGCTTAAGCATATGTCAGTGACACTGAGGTTATGCCCCTTGCCTGCCCATAGAAGTGCTGCCATGCCAAGGGGCACGGCATGTGTCTGTGGTCCCTCGGGCTGGAGAAGTCAGCGTGGTGGCTGGGATGGTGGGGAAGAAGGAGGTGAGATATCTCAGTTGGAGGACCCAGGGAGATGCCTGGTTCCTCATGCCAATATTGTGTAACAGTCTGGTGCTGCTGGTTATAGGCATTATTTTAGGATGTGTTTTATTAATGTTGAAATTTGAACCAGAAGAGGAGCAGCTCAGTTGGTTGTGCAGTACCAGCAGGAATAAGGAGCCATTAAAATGTATCTGGGTGAGCAGAGCTGGGTGTGCGGGCACACACAGAGGCAACGGGTCTCATCAGCAAGAAGAGGTCCTTTGGTAACAGTCATTTTTCTGACAGAAGTTGCACTTTCATTGCCTCTTCTGTGAGGTGCAGCAGGGAAAGGACGACTGCCCAGAGGGTGCTTCTGGGAGGTGAAGCTGTGTGTGGTCTCCTCAGGGAAGTGGCAGTTTCTTTTGTGAACCATCCCTCTGCACGTGTGATCGTTAGTGGGAGGAGATGTCACTCAGTGTCATCCATCCCCACCTCCCAAAAGAACTTGCATTATAGAAAGGTAACAGAGAGGGAGGAAAAAGGAAAGATAAGAAGGAGATTTACAGGCTCGCAGGCAGGTGGTGTGGGTGATGCCCACATGATATATTGCAGGCAGAAGTAAGCTCCCCTGACCTGCCCTCTGAGCCGGTGGATGCAAGCCAGCGCTGGCCTGAAAGCCATGAGGCTGCTTCAGTGCAGCACTCAGTATCAGCTAATGCATCTTGCATCTCAGCATGCTAACCACAGCTATGCAAGCTTTATCAGCTCAAAGGATGGTTAGGGCTTGCTTCTGCCTGCAGCGCACCAGGTAGATGTGCCCATGGCTTCACTGATGCTGTTTTCTTACTATAAGTCCTTCTTTCCCCAAAGTGTGCTTCACCTCCAAGGCTGCCTAGGCTGTCCCCTAAATGAGTAAAACGGCTCTAATGTGCACCAGCTGGTCCCACCTCCTTCAGATACAATTGTTTAATGTAGGGTTGCACATTAGTCTCAGATTGGCAACTCGACAGTTACGTTGTGGTTTAATCCTGTGATGAGTGCGCACAGGGATCTCAAATATCACAGTGCAACATTGCAACATGACCATTAGCCTTGAACTGTACTTTAAAAAATAATAATTAATGTGAAGCTACCAATTTCTGTTTCTCTCTAAGGTTGAATATTCCCATGCTGTGGACACCATTGGTGTCTTAGAGTGTGGTCTGCAGAGAGCCAGTGTTCGGGAAGTCACTTGCTACAGTAATCAGAGGATTAAGTTGAGATGGGGAAGTTTTGGCCTAAGAAATGATCCCCCAAATGGGTATTTTGGAGAGTCCCTTCTGTACGTTGCAGTTGTTTGCACACAGGCCCATATTCATCCTGTTCTCCTCCTGGGAGTCACTGTTTCTGCAGAGGAGAGCAAATGAAGACTCTTCTGCAATTTCAGTGGAAGCCAGGGAGCTCTTCAGCATGTTTAGCAGTTCCTGGCATCCCTGTCTCTCTTCTCAAGAAATGGGGAGACTGCTAAAAGAGATATGAAATGTCACTGTCCCATTTAGTCCAGGGGTCAGAAAGCACCTTACAGGCATTTAAGCTTTACAAAATCCCCCTGCAAGGTGTAGAAGGGATTCTTTACAGACAGAGAAACTGAGATAAAATGCCTTGTGCCTGCTTGATCCAGTCATCGCTGAAAGAACTGGGGACAGGAGCTGGGACACCTATTCCTAGCCCTGTGCGCTGACCACAGGTTCCTCCCTCTCTGTCACCCTGGGAGGGATATAGCCCATACAGTAGTGCTCCTGGGGACGGGGCTTTCAGTATCTACTTTGGTCAGGAGACTACTTTGGGAATGCTTCTCCTCCATCCATGCAATGACACATTGTGTCTGACTTTTATTTCTTATGGATATATTGTTTAACCCCTCCGCCTCAGGTATGCCAGCCCACAAAACCCATCCATAAGTGCCTCCCTATCCCTCCCTGTTTTCAATCTATGCCGGTGCACTGATTACCCAAATCACACCGAAAAAACCCACCTTGTGTGGGCTTTTGCTCATCTTCTGGTGGCTCTGTGCTTCCGTTTCTGGATTACCTTGACAGCCATGGGTGCAAAGAAAACCCGTGTGTGGGGGAAGGGAGCAGGCTGGGAATGCCCAGGCTCTCGGAGACACGTCTGGTCCTGCGTGTTGTGAATGGGAGCTGCTACTCCATCCTCTCTTCCTCTTCCCTGCAGTGAGCTGACCATCTGCTTACCTTAATGGACTAGAGATTAGCCCGGGGGTTAAGTTATCAACATAATTAACCTAGATTTCTCCTCTACGGCTGAAGCAATTTTTACTTATCTACTACTGCTCAGGTGATGTTGTGAAATTTGGACAGCTCTCTAGGAACAACAGAAATTGGAGCAAGTGGAGAGAAAGGCTTTCAAAGTTTGAAATTACCCTGAAGCCCCCAAGGCACAGAGACGAGAGATGATGAAGCTTGCACAGGGTCACATATGTTCTCAGCTATGAGAACGGTATTGCAGAGAAGTCTAATATATTATTAATACTGCCTGTTCCTTACGTGGAGGGATTTTCAGCTCTGTCTCAGACCAGGCAAGACTCATTAGCTCCATTTTATGGAAATTTGTTCCTGAAACATATGCAGAAAGCTAACAAATTGAAAATATATGACATCTCTGCATTTCTGCCCAGTGAGCATAGGTCTACCTGAAGGACACTTTCCAGCCTGTGCTCTGGGTACAGGCGGTTCAGGGACAGGCTATTGCCATTCAATACTGTGGTCATGTATCACCAGATACTCTTCTCATTCTGGCTTAGTATACCAGAGCTAATGTGACTCTACAGCCGTGTGTGAGTGACTTTTATGCTGCCTTTTCTTTGACAGTAAAAGATTGCAGTTGCTGCTTCAGAGCATCCCTAGCTGCCTTTCCTCCCCTAGATTCAGTCTGTGTTTGTGGATAGTGCTACTGGACTCCTGGATAGACAGTTCTCCTTGGCAGGGCCAGTGATGACAAGGCACAAAGTTTCATAGGGCACCAAGTTCCTGCATACACCCCGTGAGGCTCTCCTACCCATGTGTTCAAGCCATGCATGTTTCCTCTGGGCTCAGTTTGCCACAGGTGGAGATTGCCTGTAGAGGCTGTGAGTGTGGGAGCACTCTCTGACCCATCCCTGCAGGCTCTTCCCATGCCAGAGGACATGCCACGTAGGACTGGAGGACATCTGGCATGCCGTCGGGCTTCAGAGCCAGCACTCAAACGATCATTGTAATTACCATCCTGAAAGCTTTTAATCCCTTGGTTAAATAAAACCAACAAATGATAGTGGGAGCAGGGAACTGCAGACGGCTGGAGGACAGCCGTGCCACGAGCAATGAGATGTGCAAATGAACAAACACCCGCATCCTGCCAGAAACACCCAATCTTCCTAATGATGAAATTAGTGTGCAACTTTGGTCAGATCCCACCCAAACCTTGGTGCTCAGCTCCAGACTTCTCATTGTCACAGTGGTGGGCAAGTTAGAAGGAGTTCAAAGAATAACAGCAATGATTAAGGTGCTGCAGGGGAGCCGAGGTATGAGGAAAGATTAAAGCAACTAAGCGCGTTTATTATGGGTAATTGGTGATTAAGAGGGGAAATGTAACTGTCTTCCTGTAATTTGAAGGGTGTGAACTTCGGGGAGAGGAGCTGCTCAGAAGGGTAGCAGGAGTATATAAGTAGGAGTGATGTGATAAAGCTTGGGGAAAGAAATGTAGGTGGAGTATCAAGAAAAGCTCCTAATAGACATTTTTTTGGTCTGGTTTATGAGTGACAATGATAAGAACATCACTCTTTGAGGCACATGTATACAGATAGGAAAATGATGGAGGAGGAGACCCCATAGTAGTAAATTATTGTGCACAACCAGGGCCGGACTGCCTGAGACCACATGTGTTTTGTCCCCTTCTCCAGGTCTTTTTTTTTTTTTTATACGAAGAAACAAACAGCAGGAGAACTTCTTGTAATTTTCAGTGGTGACGAGTTGCAAATGTTACACTTTTCAGTAACGCTTTAACCCACGCTGTCACTGTGAAATCTGTCTGCTGTCAAACTGCAGTGGGGTGTCAGTCCTCATGTCTCTTTGATAAGGATTTGGTGGACGTTGGTGGAACCACACATCCCCGAACTCTGCTGAGAGCAGCTCTGCTGGGTGAAATGGGGAGAATTCTGGTGGTGCCAAGTTGCTTGGAGACAGAAAAGCCTCAGAGCATGACTTGTGTTGATTTTGTATGTGCTGCTTGGTTTGCACTGCCGAATTGGTGTGCCCATGGTGCTGCTGGGCTGTCACACCGCCTTTTGATAAGGTTCTTTTGGGATGGCAGAGCCCTAGTCAGAGTGTAAGGAGCTTCTCCCTTACCTTGGGTGGAAGGGATCTGAGTTTTCTTACGAGAGGTTTGTACACTCAAGGCTGTGCTCTTGGAGGCATTCTTGGAGGCTGGAGCACAGTTGCAGCCACCGAACGCATTACTCCTTTGCTGTCCCACGATTGTGCCCATGCAGAAAAGGTGCTATCACCCTCCTGACAGACAGATGAAGCATCTACTTGAGTGCTTCAAGCGATGGCTGAGCTGCAGCCTTCTTACTAGTTAAAAATAGACCCCACCACCCTGCCCAATATTAAGTCTGCCTGTACGCTGCTGAGGACTGCTTCTTGTGTACAGCTGATCCTCTCCATATGCTTACATCCCCCCCAACTCAGTTGCCTGCATGTTTTCCATGGAGTTTGCAGAGTCTTTGCTGGCAGAAAGCACTGCTTAGAATGGGTTCCCATTGCAAGCATCTCACCTCATTAATCTCCAAAACATAATGCGTTTACCGGGTTTACAGCCGCCCATGGGAACCTCTCTGTAATGCACCCAAATTCCTCACCTTGTACCTCATCCTGTTCTCCTGATCCTTTCTGCCTTTGTCCTCAAACCTGCATGATTGTCCCCAAACCTGCACCCCACCCCTGAATGTGTTGCTGTCGTGGGCATCGGCTGTCCAAAGGTGGTGGTGCCAGGTGCCAGCACGGCAAACGCTGTGACGTGGTGCCCGTGCTCTGCCACGGCTCTTACCCCGGGGCTGCTGCTCCCCATCTTCATCATCCTAACGCAGAGTGACTCGCTTCAAATGCCCCTGCAGGAACCTGCCTGCCCATAAATTGGAGACCTTTACAGCTGAAGGTTTGCCTCTAACATCTTTTTTTAGCTTGCTGGTATAATTCTCTCTTCTCTGTGACTGCTTGCAGACACCGTTGCAGGTTTTATTTCCAAAGCAGACTGCATTGTAATTAAGAGGCCCCAAAATGAACTCAGCCTAGCAATAACAAAATGTAATAAACTGAGCTCCTAACAAGACTGATAGGAGAGCAGTCAAGCTGCACTTGCCTGGGATGTTTCAGCATCCACATAGACATTTTACCTGACAGAATAATAGCAAGTTTCTTTCAACTGTTCCGTTCACCTTCTCTGCTAGGCTCTGACAGCTGCTGTCACCTCAGAAATCACCAATGAAGTGGTGAAAAGCCTTGTCTTTCCAGGGAGGTAGCAGCACCAGCTAAGCAATAGAAGCTTTCATCCTGGAAAATTTCCAGACACCTCTAGAGAGGAAAATCCTGCCTCTGACAGACACTGACCACAGAACCAAATAATGCAACCAACAGCAGCTGCAGGATTGATCCTTTGCCTCCTTCCCACAGGAAGGCAGCTCTGAATAGCTGCAGTCTATGACAGAATGCAGAAAATCAGGGTCTGTAGCATGACGTTGATGCAGACATCCAACTTTTGAGATCTAGCGTCTTGAGGAACTTAAGACATTTTTCTCTCAAGTAGAGCTGTATCGGCTATTTCACAGCCAATACGGACTGGCTAGACGTTGTAATGTTTGCTTACTTGCAGCTAGCTTTTTGGGCTGGGAGGCTCCATCTCTCTGTGTTATGGCCCACTTCTGGTGCAGTGTGATCTTATCTTGCTTCATGACACATGATTGAGTCCCGGCTCCAGCAATGCTCAATGAACCTCAATCAACTGGCCTGGATAAAATTTGGGTGGGTCTCCTTACTGGGTCTCGCCTTCCTTGTCTGCCAAGGTCTGGTGAAAAGCAGCTTTCTTGTCATCATGTCGTGGTGGTCATGTGTCTATGAGAGAAGGCTATGAGATGGTCATCTAAAGAGCAAAGGATCCTGGCACCCCACAAAAGTCTGAAGTGCTTGTCCAGACAAAGGTCAAGACCCTTCCTTGAAAGCTTCCCAAACCCACAAGATCTTGTGGGACAGCGTGGGACAGCAGCTTCCTGACTGACAGATGGTACAGAACAAGAGTAGTCCTCCTCCTTCTGTGTTCAAACCCAATGTCAACTCAAACCTCCCAACCAGAGGGACCCATGCACTGCTCTCTTTGGTGAGACCAGTCAGGGCTATAGCACGGTGGTGAGGACATGTGTGCTGGCAGGAAGCAACCCTGCCCTGACTCTGCACCTGGGAACAAACCTGTGTGCAGAGACAGTCCTGTTCTTCTTTCCACCTGCTCCCTGCCAGGGAAGGAGGCAGCTCCTTGGCTGCCTTAGTCCTTCTCACAAGCAGCTTGAGATGCAGGGAGCAGGTGGGTGGCCGGTGTCGGGCTGGAGGGAGGTGGCAGCACTGGCAGGGATGCGTGGCTGGGTGGGAGAGCTGTGTTGCAGGATGTGTGAGCGGCTGTCAGTCTCCTGGCATCTCCAGTGGACTTGACAGCTGTGCAAACAGTGCAGGCGAACTTACCCGAGAGGAAGTGACAGTGAGGAAATGGAAACCTCTGGAAGCCTACCAGGGAGTGAAGCCTCATCATAATATACCCCCAGGCCAGATCAGAATTACTTTAGTGCAATGATACATATTTTTCTTTTTTTTTTTTCCCCCCCTCTGCTTTCCTCTCAGGGAGGAGATGCTACAGATCTTGACTGGTATTACTGGGTATATAAAATGTCATGTTGCACAGTTGAAAGACACTTGCCAAGGGAAATATGATGCCTACACAAAAGAGCTAGCTTGAATGTGCATTTGCAGGATGGCAGAGCCTTGGCTTTCTGGACACAGCCTGTTTTAGAGATTCTCTTAATTTTGCAAAAGGAGTCCAAGTCCTCTGGAACTTCTGCTGATCACCCACGAAGTTCAGGAAGGAGTTTTCCCTACCCGCTCCTCCCATGTATGTCTACATTTGATACTGGGTGGTGGTGGTCGTGTATTTTCACCAGGATCAGATTTACTTTGGTGTAAGATGGCAGGGTGTTGCCCTCTCTTTTAATACAGCCTGGATTTTATGGAGATGGTGACCATCTCTCTCTTCCCCTTTTACCATACTGCCAAAAAACTTCTTCCTTCCCCTGGAAGAGAAAAGATGGGAGAAAATAGCACACTGATTATGTGTGGTGGTGCCGCAACTGTCATTAGAAAGCTTTTGAGGCCAGCAGGCATCCCTGACTGGTGGGTCATGTCATGACTGGGGATGAACATTTGCCCGCTATGGGGCTGTAATGACCAAATGCGTTTCAGCTTTTTTTTCTTTCTCTGCATCATGATCTAAATAAATCTTGGCGAGGGAAAGGCGGTTATGATCATTTATCATTTGATGAGCTTCAGCTTTGTCTCTGGCAGGTACTAATAGAGAAAACATTGTCATCCCAACCCAAGCAGCCTTCAGCTGGAGTTAAATTACAGCACTGCTGAAGAGCGACAGATTTGGGAGAGAAAATAATAACAGGTGGGCAGATTATTAAAATACAATGCAGACTATACCTGGAGGGTAAATATAATCAGCTTTGAGATGGCAATGAAATCTGAGGAGCGTTTTGAAAGTGGAGAAGGCTGGTATGCATGTGTCTTCACAGTGTGGACCCCTGGTTGCACAGCTGGAGAGCTGATAGCTTTATTTTAGCAACTTGTTTTCCACCATACAGGAGTACTCCTTGTACCTGATAACTCCCAGGCAGCCTGGATGCGACTTATTTTGCTGTGTTTCACAGTAGGCTTCCTGCGGCATCCCAGAAACCAGAAATGTCTTGCTGCAAAAGCAAGTGCTTTGAGAGGCATTGCAGAGGCCGGCTGAAATCTGGCCCTGGGTTGCACATCTTGCCCTGGATCTGTGAACCATTACGTGGCTATGAGCACAAGTTGCCCACTGCTGATCCCACAGGAACAGCCTCATATCTTCTTTGGGTACAGATGATTTCCCTCTTCTGCTCAGGCATGCTTTCATCTCCACCTCGTCCACAGGCTCTGTCTCACTCTCCCAGCCTCCTCCCCCACGTATCATGCAAGCTTTTTGCTCTCTCTGTCCTGCACGCTTTCAGATGTTTGTTTTCTACCATACGTTTACTTCAGAAGGCCGTCTGGGGAAGACATATTCACGCCAATAAAATTGATAAACTGCCAGAGTGAGCATGATACAGTTTTAGTAACTGGCATAACAGTGAATTTGCTGACCTGGCACCAGGAGGGGAAAGGGAAAAGCTGGTGAATTAATTAGAGTGCTGAAGCAGTGCTGAGGAGAGCCTGGCTTGCCTTGGAAGTGGTTCAGTTGCTTGGCTTGAGATAGATGTTCAAGTCTTGTACACCTGAGGAGGTAACAAATGCACGAAGTTGAGAGTCAGGGCTGCTCAAGGCATGGGTCTGTGGTTGGTGTAAGCTGTTTTGAGGCCCATGCTGCAGCCCTCTGCCCGCCTGTCCATGACTTCCCACCACCTCCTCTGTCCTGGCATACACAATTGCAACCCTGAGCTGACTCTTTAGATAGCTGCACGGTTTCTGAGGCTGACGTGAAGGAAGTGGTGACAAGGTGTAGGCAAAGTCGGAACATCAGCAAAGCAGTGATTTCAGTCTGTTCTGATTCCTGTTCCCAGCTCAAATCCCAGTTCTAGCTCTGCTGCTGACTTGGGTGAAGGCAGGTCACCTCTCCTTGCCTCAGCATGGTCTCCTTAGCCCAGAAGTGCTGGCCATGTGGAGGCACACAGGGCTGCTCATGACCATCCTGGGGAAGGACAAAGGGCAAACTGCTGTTGTGGTCAATATCACCCATTGCAGTCAGTATCCCCAGATGCTTTCCAGTTGATTGCACAAGACTGGTACCTTTGTTTTGCAAAGCTGAAGCTGTCCCTGGCATGGAAGAGTGTCCCTTGCAAAAGGTATATTCTCTCTAGAAAATAATTATTACTGTAGTGGTGTGATACTGTTACCCCTCATATTTATGAATCATTTTTGAATACAAGTATCCTCCTTAGGGATCATCTCATCTGTGATGTATGACTGATAACTTGGCCACACAAAGGTTATTGCAGGAAATAGACTTGACCTTTTAAGCGTACAACAAAGATTTGCAGCAATAGTGAGCACTGTGCTTTCTAAATGAATGTGTTAGCAGGCAATGAAAGCAGAAGAGTGCATCTAATTAAAAATGTATGTCAAAGAAAATAGATGGAATAAAAAAGGGTAAACAAATATTAGAGAAGATAAACATATTGTCACAACAGAAGTTAGAGCCAGCCAGCACGGGGAGGGAAGAGTCCTACATGGAACAAAAGCAGCCATTTTGAGAGCTGCGCTTAGCACTAAATTGCAAAGAAATACAAAAATAAAATGCAATTATGACTATACAGCTGGAGGACAAAGCTATTATGATGATGGTGCAGAGCCATCGGTAACTGTATGATGAGAAAATGCAGAAATCTTTCTGCCATCTGGTCAAGCCCAGTACTTACGTAGTTCTCGCTGTTAATGGTCCTCACATCAAGTATGTATTGTAAGGCTGCATCCTTAGCAATATTTTAAGGCTGGATCTATAGCAATAGGACATATGATCAGACATGCAATCAAATGCACACAAATCTCTAAATTCCTCATCAGCTTTTTAAGAAAGCATTCTGCCTGCTGAACAGTTAAAGTACTTTTTTTGCTTATCTGCACTTGTCAAATCTTTTTGGCTTCAAATAGCTTTGAACAGAGCAATCCCTGAGCCTGGTTGCTGGTTTTGTTATGCCTCCTCTCTAAGATGAATGTAAATTATTGAGCAAGTATTGGTTTGCTATTACTCCATCCACTCAGACCTGTGGATGGGCAGGGGGGGATTAAGATAGGGAGCATGTAATCACCTGAGCTGGAATTTAGCCATGACACTGGGCTTACCACTTCTAATCTTATAAAAACAGGACCATGGGATCTATAATGGCTAGAAGTGGTCTGGTCCTCAGCTCTACCTCTGGCCCGAGAGCCCGGGTCTCTGACAGCATGGGTGTCCTGTGGGAGAGTCTGCTCTCCCAGCCCCACCTCAGCAGGGAGAACAACCTGCTGGCAACTCACCTTTGGCAGCATTTTATTTTTGTATCATGAAGGTTTCCTTGCTTTGCTATAGGCTTTTGCCTGTTCAGGCTCAGTGAGTGCAGGAGCAGAGCCTGGCTGTGTGAGGGCTGTTAAGGAAGGGTGGCTGCAGGTTTCTCATGTTTACAGGGGTGATTGCTTTTGACATCTCTTTCGGTGCCTCTCTGTTTGGTGAAGGCTGAAGGGAAACACGATGCCAGAGAAGAGAAGACCAAGTGTGGGTTGGAGCGAGAAAGCTCTGTGAACTTGGGGTTGGGGTGACCGTTGCTGCTGTCATAAGAGCTTTGGGGCAGAGCATGGGAAGATTTTATTTCCACCATCTTGGTGTCTCCTGGTGAGATGCCCATTCACAGATACGTGATTCCCCAGCGTGGTCTGACCTCTGTAGGCTCCACTGAAAGAGGGCTAAGGGTGTGCAGCAGTGGGATGCTCTAGGCTGTGCAAGCGCTTTTGATTCTAAGTGATGGTTGCCCAGTGGTAGCCAGCATGAAAGACTACCTGGCATTAAACCCCATGGAAAACACCACCATTGGCTTGGCTGTCCCTGGAGGTACTGTGGACGGAGGGTGACTTAAGTCATGCATTCAGTCCATGGGGACCTGTCCTCAGCCTCAGTGGGTACCCCAGACCCCGTGGTATGGCAGAGGCACAGCCCCTCTGAAAGGGTCGCTGCCTTCCACCGCTGCGCCAGCATCTCTGCTGGCTCTGCACCAGGGACACAGGAGGAAGACGAACTAACGGCTTTAGTTGACAAGGGTGTCTTAATACCTGTGTAGATCTATAGGCAGAGTTGCCTCAGGAAAGATGAAAAATTAATGGGAACATTTTCACCCTGGCTGGCTCACATGCCATTTTAATCCTAATGCTGACATGATGGGCGTTTCTGCCTGAGAAGAAGTGTTGAGTGAAATCCAAATCATTTGACAAGGAGCCAAAACAGCTACTGATGGGGCCCGGGGCAATAAATCAGTTTGTAAACACTCTGCACATTGAGTAAGGTGTATACACAGATTTTTTTTCTATGATGGCTCGGGCCAAGGTCTAAGCACCTCTAAAGTGTGGACTGTCTTCAGCAGAAAGTAGTCTGTGCTGCAAATGTGGGGAAATGGGGTGGTAGAGGGGAACAAGCATAGCATAGTGGGGAATCCTGTTTTATTCACAGAATCACAGAAACATCTAGGCTGGAAGAGACCCTCGGGATCATCATCGAGTCCAACCATCTACCCTACTCTAAAGTTCTCCCCTACACCAAATCCCCCAACACCACATCTAAACGGTTCTTAAACACAGCCAGGGATGGTGACTCAACCACCTCCCTGGGCAGCCTGTTCCAATGCCCGACCACTCTTTCTGTAAAGAATTGTTTCCTAATATCTAGTCTAATGTCCACCATTCCAGATGACTAAGGCTTGGTCTGTGTGCAGAGTAGCACCTGTGTAGTGGGAGGTACGATTTGTTACAACATGCAAATCTTTTGTCAGTTCCTGTGGTTGAAGCTTAGAGCCTCAATGTTTGGGTGGTAGGCAGCATGCACAGCGACAGCTAACATCAAGGGAAGTATGATACAAGCAAGGGGTGCTGGATGTTAGACAGAAATGCTGAACAACGTGGGGAGCTCAAAACCTGGGATGAAATAGAGAATTAATTACTTCTGGGGAGATGGCAGTGGAATGTATAAGTGCAAGAATCAGGAAATGCAAGAGTATTCAAGGCTTGCCCAGGCCACACGGTTTGGGTGACACCACCAGCTCCCAGGGATCTCTACCTGGGAGCTGTGGGGTGAGCAACCAGTGAGTGCACCCCAGGGTGCAGGATGAGAAGGGACACGCTGCTCTCCGTGTAGTCCTACAGCAGTCACTATGCTACCACAACTCATTCTTTGTAAGCCAGGCAAAAGGACTCATCCTCTTTCCAGAGAGATCAAGCCTGAAATGTAAAAATAGTCCGATTTGGACTGGAGCTTAAACCTAAAGTGATTACATGACTTCTATTAAAGCAAAAAGCAAACAAAAACCCCTCTATTTTCCTCCAGTGATTACATAACTCCCAAATCAGATGAATGGGCAGTCTTCAAAGCTATCACCACAGGAAAGCACCTGTACAGCTCGAACCCAGCAGCCCTGTGCAGTGGGGACTGGTGTTCCGGTGGAGGCTGAGCCTCGGAAGCACAGCTCTCGCCCTGTGTGTACATTGCAGCTTTTGCCCTTTCTGCTTTGCGAGGGGATGTATGCCTTTTCCCAGCTATATTAGATGGCCTTTAACCTCTCCCTCAGCGTGACATTTCTTATTGCGTTGTTGTCTCTGTGCTGCAGATTATAGAGCTGCCCTTTCTGGCACTTGGGCTTTGGAGGACCACTAGCCAAGCGCTTTTGCCGGTGTCTGTGCAGCAGCGTGGGCAGCAGGGAAGCTGTATATTGTACTGGGAGAGGTATGAGCAGCAGAAAAGGTCACGTTCCCAGATCCCGTCTACACACTGAGTGCAACATAAATAGTCCTGAAGAGCCACACGGACAGTTGATCTGAATGGCAGACCAGGATTTCACTGCAAAAAGCTTCAGTGAAAACTTCTGTAAATCAGTACCTGCTGGAGTCCTGCTACAGAGATTTCCCATCGTACAGGGAAGTTTACCTATATATGAAGCTTACTTACCCCAAATGATGGTTTTCCTGAATCAACAGCAGTTGAGAGGTGGCTGCATGTTTTGGCTTGTGCTCTGGGTGATTTCTCAGGTGCCTTTGTGCTCATTGCAGGTTATCAGTCAGTCTCTCAGCTGGAAGTTCCTGCTGGGTCTGCTACACATTTTTGCAAATGCTGAGGATGAAGGATATGATCTTTTGTCTTTATGATATATTGCTTGAGGGCTTTGATTTTTTTCTGGCCCGAAATCCTGTTGGAAACCTGGTTTGCGCAAGGTCATCTTACAGTGGCAAAGTGGAATGCAAATCTCCAAACTCGGGGTCCTCCTGGCTATAAGCTGGGGGTCCAGCAGGTCCCTGGCCCTGACACATGGTAAGGTGGTGGTGGAGGAAGTGACTGATTTTCCATCAGCTTCCTTTGCTTGCTCCTCTAGAAGTGGGGTGTTAATGCAGGGGACAGCATGACAAAATGTGGTCCTTAAAGGCTGGTCTGGGGAAGATAGGCTTGTAAGGGATGATGGGCACAGAGGTGTCATCTTGGTAGAGTTATGGGCAGGACAAGGAGGATGCCTTTGCCCACACTGCTGAGTAGGTAGGGGTGATCTGCAGAAGTGGAACCTGCCTTTGGGTTGTAACCTGGACCTCTAGCAAGGACTGAGCTCACGCTCTGGGTCCAAAATGTGTGTGTGTGTAAGCCAGGGCAACAGCAGAGAAGGTAGTCATGTGTGGGGAGGTAAGGAGCACCGGGCTCCCCTTAGCAGCTGGGCTACTGAGCCTGAGGCACTGAAGTAGGAAGCTGAGTGGTCCAACAGGCAGCATTGCACATTGGTGATGTGCTCTCTGCTGTGTCCCTTTATAGGGCTGCTTTCTTGCACTTCAACCTCTTGGAGTCATATCCTCAGGCTGTTTGCTTGGCACAAAGCTTATCAATATTTCACTCCCAAGAAGGTATGACTGTCCCCTGTTCAGGGAGAGTTCACAGTCAGAACTGGGTAGAAACAGGGGCTTGTGCTCCTTTATGTGAGAGCGTTGGGCATCCTGCCTCCAGAAAAATGGCCAGAGCCTGACACTTTGCAGCGTCAGGCCCCCTCACCACCCCAACTTGTCTGCATGTCACAGGATAGACACAGTGGGGTGAAGCTTTCTTTGTCTGCCTTGGAAATGGTTTTGAAGCAGCCTAAGATACGCAACGGTAAATTACTATGGAAATTCCTGCACACATTTGTGTGCATGCATCTATGTATGTGTTGATTTGTGCATGTCATCTGTTTCTCAGCCTCAGTCTATCCAGCTAGGTTCCTGCCCCAACCTGGGGGTGATTGTTTTGTGGTCAGAGTGAGTTGAAGATGGAAATGATTTTATTTGGAGAAACTCCTTTATCAAATACAGCATTTCTGCACGCTTTTTCCAGGACATGTTTTTTTATCTCCTCCTGGGTTTACCATCACCTGTCCAGGCGATATTTCCAGACAAGATCTGTTACTATATTCTGCTTTAGGTCCTGTTTTACCCCTCTTTATTTTCTCTCAGATCATCTGTCTTCTTCCTTCTTCTCTTCCTATTAGGCCTTTACCTGATCTCCTCTCTCCTAGTGCCACTGCTATCCTTGTCACCCTGGCTGCTGCCAGGCTCGCACAATTCCAGCAATACTGGCAAATCTTGGCTTCTGTTAGTTTTTTCCCTTTCCTTTCCAGCATACCTCAGAGACAGAGCTGGATGTTTGAGGGTGTGGTGTGGGGGCTCCCAAGTTTGCAGCAGGTTTTCTGCAATGAGTTGCAAAAGTTGTTTTTCAGTGGTTTCTCTCGGAGGCAGGCAGACCAGTTAGTCCAGAGAGGGGTGACCTAAACCCAAAAACATAACTGCTGCTGCAGTTAACTCCTTAATCACTGAGCAATAATATCTAGCAAATGTGTGATTAAGGCAATTCTTAACTGCCTCCAACGTATTGCTGATGTGTGAAGAGCCCTGTTGTCTGATGCTCAGCTGCTACAGCCTCCTGGCAGCTCCTTCACTTCAGAGACTTCTTGTAAAGTCGCCGATAGCTACGGGGTGGGGAAATACAGGAAGGAGATGGATTAAAGTGCATTTTACGTAAAATCAGTTAACATAGATACTGCATCCCTGAGTGTGTGATTCACATTGCATTCCATTTGCTAAAAACTTGTGTAGAGGTGACACAGCTGCTGCCCCTGTCAGCGTGTCAGTGTCTGGCTCTTGGTTGCTGCAGAGTACACTGGGTCTGCCCGATCCAGTTTGGCATCTCTAAGCCATAAGTTTGGTGAAGCTTTGAAGCTTTCTGTAGAGGGAAGACATCTATGGAGAGCTGCTGGTGCAACGTAGACATAATCCTGCCTGTCTATGAAAAGGGCTGTGTTTCTCCAAAGTAAGGCAGGGCCAGCAAACCAAGGTTGCTCCCTTGGTTTGCTGGCCCTGCAAAGCAAACCATAGTTTAGTCACTAAAATTTCTTCTTCTTGAGGTAATTTAAAGAATTCTGCATTATTGATCATGATATCCATAGGTATCGGTTTCTCTAGACAACTTGATTGCTCCAGCAATCTGTATTGATTGTATTTATTGCCGTATTGCCACATTAGCAAAGGTTGCTTTTTTTTTTTCCTGACTAGCTCTACCTAAATGTAAACCTTCTTCTACCAAATGATGCGTGTCTTATTCTCTGTGTCTCAGAGATGCCCTGCACAAGTGATGCCTGGGTTGTGGCTGGTTCCAGGTTACTGGCAGGCTTTGTCCTTCTCCTGTTACCCCGTATTTCTTGATCGCTCTGTTACACATGTGAAAGTGCCTTCCATTATGTTAGATCTGCACCGGCTGCTGGGTAGTGGAGCAGATCTATTGCTCTGCTGAGTCTGTTATATCACACACAAATTATATCTAGAGTGACTTTATTATAGCTTTTCAGCTTTATAGGTTTGGGGTTTTCTTTACCCCTGTTCATGGTCTCGTTGAGTTTCTGCAGCAGTGGGCTGTTCCATGGTAATGTAGAGCAGCTGGATCAAAAGGGCTGCAGCCACCAGTGAGCTCTGTCTCTCACAGAGCAGATGAAACACAAGATACTGGTCTGAACCATGGTGGTTCAGAGCTTCCTGTGAAAGGTGAAGCACCAAAGCCCAGATTGAGACCGAACGGCCCCAAGGGTCCTGTCTGGAGGGCTCCAGCCCACCAAATTGACGTCTTCACCAGCCCTCCACAGTGTGTCAGGTCTGGTTGGTCTCATCACCTTGGTAGTCCTGCCACCTTGCACACTGTGCTGTCATCCTGCCTGTGCCGTGTACCTTGCTCACCACCCTGCTGCATTGTGCTGCGAGAGATGCACACAGGGTAGTCCTCTGACCTGTTCTCGTGTGCCTTGCACTAGAAATGCCTCATCTGCTCAGGCAGAGGGTGGGTTTCTTCTTTTTCTAGTACATCATCGGTCTTATAAAAGACCAAGTGACTCAGTTCAATGATGCAGAAAAATGGAGTCTGTATTTTCTGTCTAGTGGCTGTTGCTTCTTTTTAGTTTTCTCTGAGATTTCTTCCTCCCCTGTGTCCCACCCAGCCTCCCAATTCCTCCTGCTCCAAGTGGTGCACAACTGGGAGCTCTTACCCTTGCTCTTGCATTTCTCTCACAGCTTCCTTCCCTGCTCCTCCTTGGGCTTACACGCAGACCTGCCAGTCGCTTGGTCAGGAGACTTCACCCAGTGTCCAGGGCAGGACACTTGACGAGAATAGCTCTTCATTTTCATCCCTTGCCTTTGTGAGAAGCCTGGCCATCTCCCAGGCTTCGTAATATTCATCCACCAGCCCCAGACTGCCCTCTCCTCCTTGCCCTCTGTGAGCTCTGGGCAGCGGCTTCCAGGCCATGCAGATACCCAGCCTCTGAGCCCACGTGGACCTGGCAGAGGTTGTACACCCAGTTTCATTTTACCTGTGATGTGGCACCAGTCTCACCCCTTGGGGGCTGAGAGGAGCCCCTGTGGCAGGTCGATGCCAGCTGCCCCATGAGCACACAGCAGGCAACACGCGCGAGCAGTGCCTGCCAGTGCTGCTGAAGGGCTCCTGGCTTGCATGTTGTAGTTGAGTCCTTATTTGCTGTGTCTTCTGAAACCTTTTGGGATGGGCAGGATGAAATTTTTTGGGCTTGGCAGCGAGCTCTCTCAGCCCTTCCTTCTGCTCAGGGCAGGGGTGAAGTCCGTGTATTTTTATCTCCACTTGGGTGCTGAATTCCATGTCTTTATTTGGCTTGCCATCTTCATCCCCCTGCCAGGATGCTTCTGGCTGTACCTGGTTATATCCAGCCCTTAGGCATGTGTGCAGGGATTCTTTTGAGGGTGGTGGTCACCCCCTCCTTCTCCACCTGTTATGAAGATTTGGGGATGGGGTGGGGAGAAGGACTGGGGCAGCAGTTGCGCCTGGTGGATAGAGTTAATCCCTGGAGTCTTGAGCATCTCCTGTTTTGCTGGCCCGCCTAGTTTCCTGCCTCCAGCCCCTGCCCTGGTGGGGTAAGGTTACCGAAGATGCTGGGAGTGGGAGCGGTGGGGGGAGTGTGTCTATTCTGAGGAGCCGTGTTTGGTTACAGCTCTGATCCTGCGGCATGCAGGAGACACTCGGGTATCGCTGGCTGGGAGCCCTGAGGTACCAGGGCAGGGGGGCAGGAGCTGCAAGATGGGAGCAGGAGAGGATGGCCAAGGACCTACGGGGCTGCACGAGACATTTTTATACCCAGATGATTACAGAGGTAAAATGTGTCAGTTCAAGACCAGGAAGCAGTGACACTGAAAGAGCATACAGCAGCTCATCTATTAACCTTACATTATTCCTCCTCCTGAACTCCCCACTACTGTGCCTCCTTAGGAATGAGGGAGAAGATGCAGATACGGGGTTTTTTTTTGTGTGTGGATAGCCATGGTGAAGTTACTTGTCTTGTTACTTGAAGTTACTGTGGCAGAGGGATGACCAAGCCTCGGTCACAGATGGCCTGGTAGGTCTGTAACTTACCTGCTAGACAGTAACACGTGTTGCAGAGGTTGCTTGTAGATAGTCTGTAGTTGTTCTGAATATCTCTACAAATAATTATCAAGCATTATTCAGATCCAAAGTGCTGTTCAACACACTTTATAAGCCCTTGATGTTCGGAAGCTCAGTTTGGAAATAGAGACAAGAGACTTTGTGGCCTCTGGGACAGGACATGAGGCAGGGATGTGGTAAGCAAGTGGGCTTGCTCTGATTTTTCTGCGTTTGGGTGAACGAGGACAGTGCTGCACATACATGTGTAGCTAACATCTCTGTGCAGCGTGTGAGCATGCCTAGAAGGAGCTTGCTTACACTGATTTGTGTGTGTACCTAGCTGGTACCTGGTACTTGCCTCTAATAGACCTTTAAAGAGAATGGTATTTTCACCTGCTGGCAAAAATGAAAGGCTCGTTTGGGAACTTGGCTGCCTGCAGGTTCCTGTCCTACATCCCCAACGCTCCTGCAACACTATGTTCTTCTGCTGACATCCCCAAGATCAAGCACCACAACATTTTCAAAGAATCCACACATCTTCAGGCACTCCGTGCCCTGCCAAATCTTTCCATGACACCCCCCTCTACCCCACCAACTGGTAACACTCAGCTCCTTCCTACATCTCTTCTGACCTTTGTAAATACCTTTACTTTCTCCTCTCCTATGTATTTGCTTGACCAGGTACTTATCTGGCAAGTACTTGGCTTTGTGATCTACCTCTGGTGATTGACTGCCTGGCAGGCAAAACCAGGCAGCCGTCTGTTGAGTTGTTACAACAGTTTGTCACAACACAAATTTACTCATCCTCAAATTCACAAAACTTACAGGAACCTAAATCTTGGAGGTGTCTACAGCTCTGTTAAATTTTCTGACCAGCAGGCTTGAAAACTGTGTGGGTGACAAATACATGACATACACCCACACAAGCTCCCAGAGTGATCTCAATAAATGACATAAGTGTTGTATATATAGACAGTAATCATAGCTTTTTGGCTTGAAAGCAAGCCCACCTCTCTAATTTCATTACCAATCAAGTTTTTTTCATTTTTTTTCTCCTGAATTTTCCATACAAACTCTCTTGGCCTTTTCTGAGCTTTTCTGTCGTGGGTATTTAGTGGGCAGTTATACTTGGACCAGAGTCCCAGGTGTCAGTGCTGCTGTGGTCCTCTGGAGAAGAGGAAGGTCCTCAGGTCCTCTGGCTTGGAGAAGAACCCAGGCATCATGTCTGTATGTAGCTAGAGTCCTGATGGGCCAGCCCCCTACCCGTTTCCCAGGCATATACCTTGTGTGTGGATATTTTGAAGTCCGTGGCAAAATATCTGTGCCTGCTTGTCTTTGTTCCCTGCTTGGCACTGCATGTGAAATTCCTGTTTGTGAAGGATGTAGGAGAGCTGTATGGGAAAGCATAGCACTGTTTCATGAATAAAAGGGTATTTACAAAACAACGGGGTTTGTTATAGCTACATGCAGACTTTATACCAGACAGCGATGCCAGCATTCCTAAGAATCAGCAAGCAGACAGGCTATTCACAGGCATAGTCAGCTGATTAATTTATTCACTGACAATAATTCTTATGGACAAGCATTCTGGAAAACCGTATTTAGGAAATAAAAATCAATAGTCCTTTTTAAAAATTCCAGAGCTATTAGGGAAGGGAAGTAAAGTTGCTTCATACTTTTCATTATGTGATGCTTGATAAAGCACAGAGGAATCATATTCTCTCGGTGTGAGCATTTTTGCATATATTGCTACAGTAACCAGAACTAGTGCCTGCTGTCTTGCAGCTATTACTGATTATGCTGCTTCAACTGATAGGTTCAGCTCTTTGCTACAGTCTATCAGAGTACCATATTTTTTCCTCTAGATTTTCACCTATAACTATGTCTGTACCCTGACTATGCGTTTTTGTTTTTTTTTTTTTTCCTGCAGGGTGCTCCTCTGGTGTCTCTTGTTCTCTTAAACTTCTGTCATTAGTTTTAAAACTTTCCTACTTTAGCCCCTCGTTTGTGGCTTTACTTTTTTGTGTCCTTTCCCCCGAGCCTCCCATCAGCTCTCCATCCAAATATAGTTTATTCAGCCTCAGTCACCACTCCTGCCTGTAGATATCTCCCTTTACAGTTTCTTCTGCTCATGGTGGGTTTTCTTTTCAGTCTTGATAAAGCTGCTCCCTTGCCCTCCTTTTTTTTCAGGTCTGTGCTATGGTTTCTTTCAGCAACTTGTTGTGCCCCGTTTTAGCTTGTTTAAGACCTCCATGGAACCATCTTTTACTCTTAATGTTACCAAAGACTCCCTGGGGTCTCTAAGCACTACTGTAGTACAAATCCATATATAAAATTCATCATCTTGCTAGAGCACATTCCTGGTGTCCTAACCTAGCAATTTCCTTGCTCTTTTGTGCGTGGGCTTTTCAATTGATGTGATAGAAAAGTATATTGTAGTCACTTAGCAACCAGAACCGGCTTTTGAAAGCAAAAATCTTGGTTTTGTTTTGTAATTTTGGTTTCTGGAACCTTAAAATTAACAATTGCGTGCTCAGGAAATCAATGAAGTGTTTGCGGGGTTGCAGAATGAAGATACCCTGTCGTTTTATGTTCTTGCTTGCATGCACGTGTGTGTGCATGCTTGCTCGCTAGCTCTCGCTAGTTATAGGTGGGACAGCATACTTTTTTTTTTGTCCTCTTCTTTTGCACCTGATTTTCAGGAGCTTTGTTGTACTCTGCTGATGGTCAGTGGGAACTTCGGTGCCGAAAAATCTGGAAAAATCAGTTCCTTTTCTGCAGATGCAGGTTGTCACCGATGCATCCCCAGCTGTGAAAAGTTCCAACTGCCCTTTATCAATAGCCGGCGCCTCCCGCTTTGTCCCTGGCAAATTCTGCAATGCAGCTCCGAGTGATCAATGCAAAAGTCTTTGGCATATGAAAACCGAAAAGTGTGGGGGACAGCACAAAATAAATTGAATTGGCGAATAAAAGAGTGCAGGCAATTCTCCTGATTGCATTATTCAGCTTCACATTTATTTAATTAAAACCCGGCATTTTCTAATTAAAACGCAGCCCCTGCAGAATTTCCCGGTTGCCGCCTGCGAA
>NW_015091072.1:4206172-4311437 GCF_001431845.1 Calidris pugnax
GGGGGCTAGGGGTGGCCCCCTCCTTCGGCGATGCTGAGGGCAGCCGGGGGGGGGGACACCCTGTCATGGGGTGGGGGACACAGACACCCCGCTTTGAAGGCAGCGCAGTGCCCTCTAATGCTGCTCCCTGGTAGCAGAGGGGGGAAGCCCTCCCGAGGAAGCCCCGTGGGCGCCCTATCGAGGCTTACGGGGGAAAAGGGACTTTTTTGGGTCCCGCTGGGGGGGTGAGGGGAACCCCCCCGAGCCCAGCCTTGATGCCAGACCATTAGTTTCACCTCTCCCATTCCCCTTGGTACGCCTGATGCTGCGGCAGGGGAGAGATGGGCTGCTGTTATGCCTTCTGTACCCAGGCGACTTGTGCTTTTCATTTTGGAAGTAACCTTCTCCTGAAATTTGCAGTAAATGAGCTTCAGGCTAGAAATATTGCCCCAGAGCTTTCTTTTTAGCTGTGAGGGGCTGTGGCTTGAGCTGCTGAAGAGACAACACTGCCCTTTGCCAGCGCTGCCCTTTTGCCTTTCTCTGTGCTTCAGAGAGGCACGTCCAAGCTGCGTATTACCATTAGGTCAGAGATGTCCAAAATCACCACGCCTTGTAGATCTTGCTGGGGGGACACACTTCCATTGCTTGAGCTTGTGTCTGAGCAAGAATTGTTCCTTCTGCTTCCTAGAAACAAATGCCTGGAGGTGGTTTAACCTGTGCTTTCTTTGCCAGGGTGACATTGGGAAGGGGCGCTGGTGGCCCTGACTGGGGAGTCACCTTTTTTTATTCAGAGTTCCCCGTAGGGAAATTAGTGAGCCAGAAAATGATGGTGTTTTAGACACTGGCCTGTGGAAGACTGGCTGCAGCATGGTGGAGGACCAGCACAGCCATGGTGCAGGCGTGCAAGGGCTGGTGGCAGGCTGTGGAGGTGGCGGGCTGCTGCGTCTCATGCGTGGGGTGACCTCTCTATGGCCCGGGAAGGGGACTGGTGCAGGGCAGAGAGCTTCTGCCTGATAATGGAGTTCACTGTTTTCCTGACCTGAGGGCAATTGGGTAGGAAGCTTGGCTGGGAATGGCTCGTCATAAGACTGTCATCAGTTGGTTTAAGTCGATACCAATTACAAGGTTATTAATTAAAATAATGTGACTGCTGTGAATAATGATTGTAACCCTTTATTTTCCAGGCAGTCACATTGCATACATCTAGTGTGAATTAGAGCTCTCTACATGCACCGACTGGTAAAGCCCGTGCTCCCTTAAACATGTCTTGTGTCACAATAATAGCTTTTTAAGTGTTAGGACTGATTTTTTTTTTTTCTTCAGAATTGGCTTTCTCCTGCCTTCAGGAATCTTCTGTGACTTGAACCACCCTATTCATTCATCTTCTGCTGCCTGGGAAAACATTAAAAGTCTCTTAAATGCAGCCCCTCATGAAAGGGTGAATGTTCAATCAGGCATGGAACCCGCCTGATGTCATCTCTTGTTCCCAAGAAAGTTTTCTGGCGTTTCACTGAATGTTCCCATGCTTTCATCTGTGGGAAAGAGATACTGGCGTAGTCACCATCCTTTGCTGGCACTGAGATAAGAGCTTGGTCCTCATATTATCACATGTGAGCTGTCTTCTGGGGTCAGCCTCGTGACTGTCCAGTTGCTGTGTCCTGAAGGAGGGAGCTGGGGGCTGGCTGGTCCACATGAAGACAGAAGGGTTTACTCAAGCAATTACTATGTTAGAACAGAACGAGAGGGAATGGCTTCAAGCTCCAACAGAGTAGGTTTAGATTGAACATTAGGAAAGAATTTTTCACCAAAAGAGTGATAGGGCATTGGAACAGGCTGCCCAGGGAGGGGGTGGAGTCACCATCCCTGGCTGTGTTTAAGGGCTGTTTAGATGCAGTGCTGAGGGACATGGTGTAGGGGAGGACTTTGTAGAGTAGGGTAGATGGTTGGACTCGATGATCCCAAGGGTCTCTTCCAACCTAGACAATTCTATGATTCTATGATCTGTGCTTCTGGTGGGTTTCTAGGGTGGCCTGGTAGATCCTTTCCATGTTTGCAAAGGGGTGCAGGACGTGGAAGGGAGAGAGGAACAGGGGGAGGTGGTGAAAGGGCTACCTGCATGCCCGTTCTGTGGTTTCCCTCATGAAGCATGGCTTTAATGTGACAGTGCCTTATTTCTGTTCTGCACCTGAGGCACAAGAGCAAAGAGCTGCCTGGCTTTGGTTTATGGTTCACCAACCAAACTTAGAGATAGCTCCAAAATAAGCGTGCCCCTGCCTCCAAACCTGTCTCCCTATGCCTCTAATGCAAACTACGTAGCCTTGCAGTGCTGCTCTGCTGTCCCCAGAAAAAGTGCAGTTCCCCCCTTGCTAACACAACTTGATGGATCTGGGGGCATGAATCCTCCTCGGGGATGCACGTAGCCCTGGCTTCATCACCGCTGGGCAGGACAGATGTGAATCCACGTGCACTGGTGACGCAGGCAAACTGGATTTGGCCAGCTGCCGGGGCTTTGGATGTTCATTTTGGGGGAGGAAAGGAGGGACAGAAGAGTGGAAAACCTACCCTCTGCCTTCTCCTGGTGCTGAGGTGCCCAGGGAGGGAGGGGAGCCTGCGAGCAGAGGAGGAGCCAGGGCAGGGCTGCTGCTTTGCCAGGAGGTCTTTCCCTGGTTTAGTGGCAGAGACATAATATCGTGTGGCCAACGCACAGGAGCCCAGCTGGAGCTGTTTGTCCTTTTGCTGCATCCGATGGATTTGCGTGCGCCTCTCTGTGTGTTGCTTTGTTTTTTCACCCTGTGTTTTTTAGTAATAATCCCCTCCAAGGTTACAGAGATATCATTTGTCAGGCAAGCCGACAGAGCTCTCTCTTACTATGGGATTACATAAGAGAACACAGGCTTTATTACCATTTTAGGACGTATTAGCATTGTGGATTATTTCCATAGAGACTGAGCACAGTGGCAGCCTTCACTCCGGGCTCCCTCATCTGTCCTCCCCCCCACCTTCTTATTTTTTAAAAATAATATTCATTAGCAAACAAACAAGCAGCAAGTGTCCTGTGAAGGCTGGTCTGTGATCAATGGTGTATGTGGAGGGCTGACACGAGTGCCAAGAGTGCATTGAAAGCCTGCAGACAGGAGGGATTTTGAAAAAACGATGCAGAGCAGCAAGAAAGCAGCCGTGTCTTTATTCCTGCTTGTCTTTGTGCCTTCTTGGGAGGTTAGGGAGAGCCACTGCTCCTGCCTTGGTCATTCATTGCCTGTGGGATCATGGCAGGTCAGGTCACTCTTTGTGTCTCAATTCAGCAGTCTGTAAAACGCGGGGTTTAATTATACCAGGGTATCCTGTTGGCCAGAGTAACTCACAAGCGTATGATTTATTCACAGCATCTTTTCTGTGACAAAGGCTGATCCTGAAACAGCTTTCTCATACTGGCTGGGAGTCTTTTGAGCTGCCAGTAGAGTAGGAATGGAGTGTGGAGCATTGCTCTAAATAAGTGAAATTGCACATTCCTCCCTTGGAAAAGCATCTTGCCATGTATTTGTGTTCTGAATTTCTGACGTGCTGTAACTGGGCTGTGGTGGAATCTTCTCCACAGACACACTAGAAGGAGATATTTTAGGTCTTCCTCCTTTTCCTCAAAACTTGCAGAGAGCAGAGATGTTCTTCCTCAGCAGGCCTAGGTGATCACTGAACTGTGAAATCTGGAAACCAGTTTCGTCCTCTTGGCTGTGCCTCTGCTACAGCACAAAGGATTGGCATTTCTCACGGCCTGGCAGACATGGCATGGGAAATTTTTGGCCTTTATCTGTGCTGGGGGTGTCCGTTACATGAAGCGGTCCATCATGAGTCTCAAGCCACACCGTGCAGAGCTGATAGTGGAGTTGATAGACACGACTGCCAAGACAGATGGCAGTTCACCGGTCAGTGACTGGTCTCCAGATCTGAAAGGGAGCCTTGAGTTTCACCTCTTGCCTGGTCTTTTCAGGGCTCACAACTCATCTAATTAGTGTTTCCTCTCCTGATGCTGCTCATGTGTTACCTGCAACATGAAAGCTGTACTAGATCCTGCATAACTCTCAGTTTAGGGAACACCTGCAGTATTTGCACTGCAGTCATATGTCACAACTATCCCCCAGGGCCAGTCTTACAAGAGAACAATCAGACAGCTAACCACATCCAAGAGTGAGCCTGCTGCTCTGCTTCTTGAGAGGCAGGTTCAGGCCTGTGCCCTGATGGCAGCTGCATGTGGAAGCCTCTCTCCCACCAGTGAAACCCACAAGGCCCAGGTAGCAAATTACTCCAGTGTCAAAAGTGGCCTCTGCAGAAGATGCACTTTCTACAGGAAGAGCAAGATCTAACCAAAAAGTCACTGAGAATCAGTCATTCATGAGTAACCCGTTGAAGAAAGACAGGGAACTCGTGGTCGTTGGAGGTAGGGTGGAAATGGCTGTGGTAGGAACTCGGATGAGTTACTCAACCCCTAAGAAGTCACATATCAGAGAGCTGTCAGAAATCAGGCTTCAGATATTCTGCTGCTCAAGAACCTTTTTGTTCCTCTTTGAAAGACCACTGAGGCTGTCACTGTGCTGTTGTGACCCTGGCAATTGCATTGTTTCTGTGATTTACCAGCACAATACTTGACCATTAATAGCATCCCTACTTGGGATAGTAAACTGAAAACCTAGAGCTTTACCTGTAGGCTAATTGCACCTGAGTTTTTACATCTTTGCTGCCATTACAAAAAATTAAGTATGCCCGTGAATATTCTCTTTGCTACTCTAGACAAGTGGGTCCAAGGGAGGGGAAAAAAAAAAAAAAAAAGTTGTTGGTAATTTCTCATCTTTGTGACCTGCTGTGTAGGTAACAAAATACTTTGCTCATATGTATAAAAGTTTTGGATTTTTAAAGATTTTTAGCTGAATTCCTCATCCAGTCCTAGGACACTGGTTGGCCAACAGAAAGTGTCCTGTGATCTTTACTTTCTGTAGAGGAGACCAGGTGTGATGTTTTTAAAAATTGTCTCAGTCCATAGGTAAGTAAGTCTATTTACAGAAGTCCTCCGTAATAGAAGAAATAGCCAAACTGAGCTACTACAGCAGACTCTAGTGACACAAATCTGTTTGTAAGAAACAGCCTAAAAAAAAAGCTGTTCAGGCTGGAATAAAAAGCCATATGTAGTTGATAGAACTACTGAAAACTATCTAAAGTGTTGGTAGTATACGTCCTTACTGCCTACCCTGTTTACTGCTGCTCGTGTATCCAGTTTTGGGCTCCCTACCATAACAAAGACATCAAGGTGTTGGAGTGGGTCCAGAGAAGAGCAACAAAGATCGTGAGGGGTCTGGAGCACAAGTCTCATGAGGAGAGGCTGAGGGAGCTGGGGTTATTCAGCCTGGAGAAGAGGAGGCTCAGGGGAGACCTTATTGCTCTCTACAACTACCTGAAAGGAGGTTGTAGAGGGATGGGGGTCGGTCTCTTCTCCCAAGTCACAGGCAACAGGACGAGAGGAAATGGCCTCAAGTTATGCCAGGGGAGGTTCAGGCTGGATATTAGGAAAATTTTCTCACTGAAAGGGTCATCAGACATTGGAATGGGCTGCCCAGGGAGGTGGTTGAGGCACCATCCCTGAAGGTGTTCAAAAGACGGGTTGATGTAGTGCTGGGAGGTATGGTTTAGTGATGGTGTCTCTTGTTGTTTGTTGTGTGGGTGTTTATTTTTGTCAAAATTAAGTTGACGATTGGACAAGATGATCTTTAAGGTCCCTTCCAACCTAGAAGATTCTGTGATTCTGTGGAGTTAACATTGAAGGGATTCGTGTGTGAAAGAGCATGAAGACATTATTCCCCGTGGCTGGAAACCTTACCCAGAGATCCAACTTTTCCTCAACTGAAAACAAGACAGCGAGAAAGAGCTTTCTTAGGTTAAATTTGCTACAGTTGAAAAAAGACTTGTTCTAGGATGTTTCTTATCAGCTTGCTGAAATCACGAGGGAATCCTTTAAACATCAGATCTGAGACACACTGCTCTGCAGGGCTTAGGGCATGCACTTTTCTTCCTGGCAGATACACCAGCATTCATACGCTACAACACCTTGGTCTGTTTCTTGAAGGTTTTGGGTAACTGCGGGTGAATTGCAAGTATTTGTGCCTTAGACTGATGACTGAATGAGCAAATCAGCAGGCCTCTGCAAGTAATGGGGATGGCTGTATTTCTCATGCAAATACACACAATATGCATTCTTCCAGGGGCCTCAGGGAAGGGCATACATCTCAACGCTGGACTGTCTGTGGCAATGACTAGTATCTATTTATCACAGCTACTGTGAAAGCAGGGCAGCAGATAACTAAAATGAGGAGAGGGACCTTCTTTCTACCGCAGCAGTTCCAGGAGTGCCTTCACCTCATACTTGCTCATTCATGTGGCAGAAATCAGTTTTCCTCAATGCTTAGCTGGGTGGCATCTACTGCAGAACTACAGGGAGATGAGTAGGCATCATTTCTATCTCTTGTGGTCCTCAAACCCCCATGAGCTAAGTTCTGACTGCAGATTCCCTAGTGTCCGCAGCTGTTGAAGAAGCAGGAAGACATCCATCTCAAACCTTACTAGCTTGTGTCATGCCTAAGGCATCTGCAAACTTCAGTGCAGTAGGACCCCTGTAAAAATGTTTGTCAGCGATGGAGGGTGACCAGCTGGGGGGCATGGGGAGGGGCTGTAAACCTCTGACAGAGCCCATCCTGGCCAGGAGCCCTGTGCACGCAAGCTACTGCCTTGGGAGCCAAAGGTATAACAATTCTTGCTTCTCTGTGTTGCTGCTTGAGAAATCCCTCACCAAACTAAGTGTGCTTGAGGGTTTGGGATGCATCAGACCTGCTGCAGTGATGGCTGTTTCCTGTGTGGAAATAGCACAGTAAAGCTGACGTGTCCAGACTGCAAGCAGCCTTGCACAGCATGTGGACTAAAACGGTACTTTTTATAAGTCATGAGACTATTCCTGTGCAGGGCTGATGAAGCTCTAAAAAAAAGACTATGGTAACAGCCAAATTTCACTTTGTCTGTCCTCACAGTTTTACTGGATGAAAAAAAGTGAATTTGTTGAGGAACACCCAGTGCTACAACAGTGCTATGGGTATTGTGTTGGTGTGAGCCCTGTGTGGCTCACAGTATACTCTGTAAGCTGGGAGAAGCCTTTTCCAAGATGAAATTCCTTATCTACTTACTCTCTATGGTTCTGCTTTCACCCACACCAGGATACCTCTTGGGGACCTTAGCAGCCAGCCGTGGAGCAGTTTTGCACATCTGTTCCAAAGGACTGTGGCCATGATACCAAACTTGCATTGTATTGAGACCTTGGTGTTTCAAACATTGTCTTTGTTAGACATCTGTCCTCATTTAATGAAGGATTTGAGCATTATATGTATGTATGTATGGTGTATTTATACTCACCATAGCTCTCAGAGTTGCTTTATTGTCAAAAGTATTTGTGCTTCAGTCTGTGAAATGAACATAAATACTCACCTCTTGGGAAATTATATGGTATTTGGGTATGTGAATTTTCCTCTGCATGGGCTTGCCTCTGTGTTGAGATCCTCTGAACTGTGCCTGAGTTTGATCCCTTGAGTAGGCAGTGTGACTGCTCTTCTAAGTGACTTCCAGGATCACATATATTGCTTGTAGCACAGAAAGGACAATCGAAAAGCTAAGCCTTCAATCCCAGAAAAGCACCCTCATTTCGGAACTGTCCTCCCTTGCCGGGTACACTGACACCAACATTTCCATTTGTGGAACCCAGTTTGGCTTGCAGCAAGGAGAAAAACACCCTTTGACTTATAAATTGGGTACATTTAATGGGGAGCAGCACAGGAGGAGTCATTATTAATAATTATTTGCATAAAAATAGCCTTTCTTCCATAGATCTTGCAAAGCTGGGCAAACATGAATTAATTCAACCTTAAACTACCCACATGGGAGGACGCAAAGTATCATTATCCACATGAACGGTTCCTCTGCATGATTTTACTAATTATAGTATAGCACTTAGGTGTTGTTATATATGCTATATAAGATGGTAAATAGCATTTTACAAAGAGGAACAAAGGGCATTTCTTACCCAATCAGACTCTCTTTCCAGCACTCACACTGTACTGTCTCCAGCAATGGGGAGAATTATTCCAGCAGAAGGTGGAGGAAAGGGGCCCTCAACAAGCAGCATGGCCAGGGCTATAAATAGGTGAAATGCCTTGCCTAAACCCCACAGAAGTGGGCCTGTCAATGCACTGGATCAAGATAGTAACTCAAGTTGCACACCCTCCACCATACCAGAACAGATTTTGCCTTTCTCCATTGCTTGGAGGAATTCCATTCCTGATCCTAGCAAGGCCATGTAATACAACCTTCCCAAAAAGGCTGAGCTGTTCCAGTAGCACTACCTTAAGATATTACTGGGCTGGTCTAACAAGGTGTGGGAGCACCTTCTGCTTCATGATGCTTTGAGCATTAGGGAAACAGCTACTGCCTCAAAGTCCTGGGGAAGGGGCACTGAAATATTGCCAGCCACATGGGAGCCTGTGGGTACTCCTTCCTGGCATCTGAGGCTTCCACCAAGACCTTTGCCATCCTTTTCTCCCCGCTAAGCTCATGGAAAAGAGCTGGCTCTAGGTTTTCCTGAGGACAGCCCAGCAACTGGGCATGGCGGTGTCTGAAATAAATATAGTTTTGGAGGAGAGTTCATTTCCCCTGAATTAATGCAGCCTGACACAGAGCGCAGGAGCATGTGCCATCTGGTCAGATCTGCCTTGATTTTGTGAACAAGGGGGAGGGTAACCGATACTTTTATGAACTGCTGTTGCTGCACAGGCGAAAACAGTAATCCCCTAGGTACTGAAAATGCGAGATGCTAATCTGAAATTAAAATGGGTAAACGCACACAGGCCCAGTAAGGTCGTGAAGGTCAAAACCTTGTTCTCTAAGGAAATGAACCTTTTAATCTTGAGAAGCCCTGGGCACAGCCGTGTAGTCCATCAATTTAATAGGAGGTGTAGCATGCTGCTCTTTTATTTCAGAGCCAAGCTTGTTCCCCGTACGTGTAGAGTGTAATGTAATTTCCTTCCTTCATCCCACGACGTATGTGTGTTCTCTGCAAAGATTTCACTCCTGTATTACCCGTCCATGCCCCCTGCCCCATCTTGGGCACTGTTTTGCCATTGCCTTACAATGCCACCATATAAATTGAGCTGGAGGGTGTTCCTCACACCACTCCTCAGCTAGAGAACAGGCATCTAATTCCAGTCTTGCCTGTAGTCCTGCCGAGCATATAATGAAATGGCCAAATTCCGACAGCTCTCCCCGTGAAGGAGTAAGAAACCATTCAGCAGTATGTCGTAAGGCGAGCTGTGATGGTGGGGAACGTGGAGGAGATCCTCATTTCTTTCCTCCTGCTGCCCGTGAGAGCAGGGCTTGTGTGTTCATAAGTGGTGGGCAAGGATTCTGCACAAGCTGCCGGAGAGTTCAAGACAGCCACGTGTACCCCGTGGCGATGGCTAGGAAGTCACAGTTGGCCGTGACTTTGGTACAGGACAAGCTCTTAAGGCCAGCCGTGCTGGCCTTAATTTAGCAGATAATGGCTTAGTAACCCAGAGGCGTGTGTAAGGCAGGAACAGAAAGTGTTTGCCTTGTTTTCCTAACAAAATTGCTCTCTGGCTGAGTGCCTTCCAGATTTTCAGCCATAGTCTTGTAGTATAAAATAGCGATGAAGGCTCTGAAGCTTCTCTGCAGATGAGGCGAAGTGGGCCTGCAGTGCCACCAACCGCAAAGGGGAGGGCAGGGAGGTGGTGAAGAGCTGCCACAAAGCAGTGGGGGACTCCTTCGGGGTGCTGGGTGAGGTGCAGGTAATAAACGGTGACTTCCTTTTATCTGCCTGGGGTTTGTGGTGCCAGTGCTGCTTGGAGGTAAAACCTGGGGTCCTTTTGATCCTTTCATGTATGCTTGGGGTGAAACAGAGTCGTGGGCTTACAGAGCATAACAAAATCGGGGTGCGCGGACAACAGATAGAATCATAGAATTGCCCAGGCCGGAAGGGACCTCCAAAGGTCATCTAGTCCGACCTCCCCGCAGTCAGCAGGGACACCCCCAACTAGACCAGGTTGCCCAGGGCCTTATTGAGCCTCTCCTTGAATATCTCCAGGGAAGGGGCCTCAACCACCACCCTGGGCAACCTGTTCCAGTGCTCCACCACCCTCACAGTGAAGAACCCTCTCCTAATCTCCAGTCTAAATCTGTTCCCCTCCAGCTTGAAGCCATTTCCCCTCGTCCTGTCACTGCAGGCCTTTCTAAACAGGTTCTCCCCAGCCTTCCTGTAGGCTCCCTTCAGGTACTGGAAGGCTGCTATTAGGTCTCCCCGGAGCCTCCTCTTCTCCAGGCTGAACAACCCCAGCTCCCTCAGCCTGTCCTTGTAGCAGAGGTGCTCCATCCCCCTGATCATCCTTGTGGCCCTCCTTTGGACCCTCTCCATCAGGTCCAGATGTGGTCAGTGCATTTCTTCTGGGGGTGTTCGCACACATCTCCACCTGCAGCCTCTGCCATCTGGGAATTCCTTTCCCCAAAACACAGCCCTGCTCCTCCCAGCTAACGGAATGATTTGGCTGCTGCTATTAGGTCTTCCCTTACTGTTGGGAGTTCAGCCCCACGGTGGGCAGGCGCATAGAGCCAGCGTGCACCGCTCGGTGTCGGGGCGAGCAGTGATTCACAGGGAGGTGAGGGCTGCAGGAAGGACAAAAATCGGGAGGCGTGTTCTCTGTGTGTTAGTTTAAGGAGAATATTGCAGCTTTTCTGGCCAGAAAAAGATGCATGCAGAGAGGATGTTTCCCTGTGGTGGCTTGGTTGTCCTTTCTCCCTGATCAAAAGCAGGAGCAGTGCCTTGGCACACTCTTCCCATTCTCAGATGGAGTAAAACTTGCTGGGGTTTTTAGGGGAGGCACATTACAATGTTTGGGTGAAAGATGCTATAAAAGACGGTGAAGGTTTATTTGGCTGGCAAGGCCCAGATAAATGGTCAAGACTGAGCTTTAATTCATGACAGGGGAATTCTGGCTCAGAAGTTTCCATCAGTTTCAGGAGTGCTGAGCTCTGATCATCTGTGCAAGGTGCACATTTCTGTAAAGATACTGTATTTGTGTGTGTCCCCCCCCAACCTTACATATCTTTTCTCTTGGAAAGAATATGTCTCGAAACCCAGGAAACTATAAATACCTCTTCTCTTTCACCTTTTTCTTTTACTCTCAACCTTGGTTTTGTGTCTGGACCAGAATGCCCAATAAGATCACGCAAAGCTCTTTTTATTTATGTTTGGCTGGGAGCTGACCAGATGCCCCAGCCTGCGAAATAATCACCATCTGTTGATTGTAATCGCAAGGCAAAAGCCAAAAGACTGGAAGGTTTTTTCGGTGATGTATTCAAAGAACTGTAGCTTGACTTTTCTGAATAAAAACAGAAGCTTCTGCTTTGGGTCAGACCTTTTTTTTCTTTTTTTTTTTTTTTTTTAATACCTCCCCACATGCTGAGTTCCTATGAATAGCGCTGCTACTCATTCCCTCCTTATCAGAAGCAATTTGACTTTGCACTTTCTTTTTTTTTTTCATTGCTATCTGAGTGGGTGGCACCATTTCTCTGCCCTAGTGCATCCATCCTCTGCAGCTCAGCGCTTCACTGGGGAGCACACTTGTTTGAGGGCCAGTACGCAGTGAGTTTTCTCTCCCTCTTTTTGTCTCTCTGACACCTTGCCGTCCTCACATCAGTCAAAGATGTCTCTGGAGGAGAAGGACAATGGCAAATACTGCAGGTGCAGTGAGAATCAATAATTCATTTAATCATAAATTAATAAATGATGATGCTGCTTGGGGAGAAGGGGAGGAAAAGAAAGAACATTAATAGAGTGGTTTCCAGATCAATTCCACAACTCTGAGAGACTGAAGAACGGCTCCAGAGGGCCTGAACCTGATAATTGTCAAGGTCTGTAGGATTCCCTCACTGCCATCATTGCTGCTTCTTGGGTTTAATTCAGTGATAGGGCTGTTATCTCCCCCCCCCTCCTGTGGAACTTGGAGGCTGCAGAACTTTGGTATTTGCAGAATGCAGAGCAAAATGCCTCTGGGTGGGGCAAGTGAGCTATACAGAAGTTTTTATGCTTGCTGGATGAAAGCATTGCAGTTCCTGAAGTGCTTCCTCCAGATATTAAGAGGAAGGCAGGTCTCTAGTCCTAGCCCCCAAACAGCTGAGCAAACTTCTCTGGGACCATAGGGTGCAACTAAGCACTGCTGCCGGGGGGTGACCTGGGAACACTTAACACTGTGCTGCATCTGACCCTGCACAAAATACCTGGTGGGGAATGCATGCAGGCATCCCATCTGCTTGAGACTGCAGCATATGAAGGGAGGGCAAGCCAGGATTTAGCCATCAGAAAATGAGGAATGAATACAATGAGGACATTAAGTGTATTAACCTCCAGAAAACACCTCTCAGACGGGCGACGCCGATTTATTTCAGTAAGTGGACAAAGACTCTGAAAGCCTCTATCACGGCACTTCTTCGTGCTGTGGTAAAAGGTGTGATGGGTGGCCAGGTTTGTCACATGAGTTACCACCGAGCAGCGGCGCTTCCTGGTACTTTTCTCTCCGGTGTTCTCTGTCCTTCCCTGTGCCTGCAGAGGTGCAGACCTTTTGCAGCAGCTTAGATGAAGGCCCTCGGGGCTGCTGAGCACAGTTAACTGTTGTTTTCTCCTTCATTGGCTCTTAAGTAACAGACATGGACATCTCCTGACTTGGGGATCGGATTTGTCTTTTTGAAAATAGGTAGGACCCCGAGGATGTTTATCCCTGGATTTAGTACTCTGTGGGCCTACCTGCAGTTTAGGCTGACTTAAATTTCACAGAGAGATAAAAATGTTCATTTTCGTCATTGTCCAGGAGAAGAGGTCAGGTCTGTTTATGCAGCAGGGTAGTGCTTAGACGAATTCAGAAACTGTGCCCCTCTCCCAGCTCTCCTTGTGGTCAGCAGGCATTTGGAAACCTGACCTCCCTAGGGACAGGAGGTCTTTATGATGTATTTGTATGAAACGGTATTAATAGCGGTAATGAATTGTAGAATTAGAGCCTTAGTATCTCTTTTACGTAACTATGCATGTTGCTAATGGGCGTAAGATTAGCCAGAGCTGCTGAAACAGCCGGCAGTGCTGTTCTGCCTCAGCACTGGTTTGAATTCTGCCCAATGCTCGTCTGCTTTTCCTAAAGGGAAGGAACAAATCAGTGCAACCAAAAGTGCTGCTGGAGCTTGGGACCTGAGATCTCAGACAGTGCAAAAACTGGGAGAGGGGGAAAGAATCTCCAAAATTCTCTCTCTGGATGTGCTCACAGTACCTGTTTTCTATGCCCCTTCTTTCCTTTCTGTTGAGTTACTTCTAATTTTCACTGATACAGAAGCAGAAGCAAGCCAACTTATTTCCCGATATAAGGTCAACTCTTTTATTATTTTTTTCCTCATTTAATCTTATAACTCCTAGTTATTACCTCCTCCCACTCTGCAATATTCGCACACATCAAGTATAATTTACAGTTTGCTTCCTTGGGTTATTCCTTAATAAACTGTACACATTTAACCTTTCTTAGTTTGCTTCATAAATTCTTCCAGGTCTGTTTATCAATCATCTCTGATTTTTTTCTAGTTTGCTGCTCATTTATTGCTGATGAGGAAAAACTGATGGAATGAACAAAATTGAATCCTTTGTCTGGTTGCATTGAAATGGTGCAGAAACTCTTTCCTCCCTCCCTTTGCTGTGACGGGGTGCCCCTCTGTTTCCCACCCAAAATTGCAAGAACCTGTTTTGCTAATATAGCACATCAAGATTTTTTTATTTGCTATTTTCTGTAACCTCAAGTTTCAGAGAACAAAATAGCTTCTGTGTTTTCTCCCTCCTGCTGAGTATCCATCTTTTGGTTTATTGCTCTCCAGGGACATTACCTGCGTTTTTCTATTTTGTTGGGTTCAGCTTGTGGCTTTGATGAGTCTAGATTCAATCATTCTCTGTCCCACTCATGCTACTCTCTGCTTTAACTTTCGGACCATTGCCCACACATGCTTAATTTTAAGGAGCTCGGTGTTAGTTGAGGGCCTGTTTCTTTGTCTTCCATTATACTTGCAATTTCTCTGTAGGGTGTCAGCTACAAATTTCATGGACAGTGTTGGTTTCCTGTGACACTGGTTTAATAAGACTAACGTGGATGTAAACCCTTTAGCACATCATTTGTCATTTCTTTGTACAACAAAGCATATTTTCTTTTGATACCTCTGGCTAGTTTTCTGATCCATGTGCTCTTGGTTCTGGTCAAACTGTCACAGTGGGGCAATATCAAATCCTTCAAATTCCTAAAGCTTCAAATTCCCCTTACTGCTAGTTGTGCATATGTATTAAAAAGCAAAATATTTTCACTTTTGTATTGCATGTGTTCTTATTCTTTAGATTCTAAATGACCTTTCATATTTGGTTCATTATTTCACTAGGGATAGATATCGGCTGGGAATTAAACAATGCCAGCTCTATTCCTTATTGAAAATCTTTATTACGTTTGCTTTCTGGTTGATTTTGTGGAGCCTCCCTAGTTCAATGTAAATTGTCAGATTATTTGTCACTGGGATAATACGTTTGTCAATGCCTTGCTATAACAAATTAGGCTCCTGATCCTGCATACATTTATGTAGGTGCTTATATGTATAGATTGCTTAACTTTCAGCCCTGCATTAATTCTGTTGAAGTAAAAAATACTCTTTAAAAATGTTTCTGTCTTTTCTGGATTAAGTTCTAAGATGTCGTTTGCTTTATTTGGTTTGTGGATGTATCATTCTTCAAGTTCTTTATGCTTCTGCTTTTTTAAAAACTTGCCTTTTTTCCTCCTTTCTAGTCTAAATTTCCTGTCGTTATTCTTCTGGTTAAGGACAGATTGAAAAAAGCTGCTCAGCCATTTCTGAACCATTAATTTTATCCTCATCCTCATTTATTAATGAACCTACCTTCTTTCTGGTGTTTCTTCTCCTCCTGATGAATTTGTAAATCCCTTCTATTCCCTTCAGTGCCTTAGGCAACATAAATTGATTTGCTTTTTTCCCCTTGCTCTTATCTTTTCCCTACAGCCTTAACTGACTCTGTATATTCTTTTTTAGTCACAATCTCCACTTCTGTTTGCAGCGCAGGACTTTTCTTGTGATTTTCTAAATGAAAAGGCATCAGTAGGAAAACACCATGCTGTACGGTGCAATAAGGTCTGAAGTGTTCCATTTAAAAGTTGTGTGTGGTGGAATCTTCTCAGGGAGAATTTATGTTAGGAATAGTCACTGTGTGGCAAAGCCAGCACTTTAGTTTCAGCGTGTCTTTGGCTCAATTTTTAAAACTCCCATCATGATTTGAGTAGGGCAAGACGGGCAGCTGAGCAAATGGGAATTTCTCTTCTTTCTGAGTGGTTTTATCAACTATGCTGTTCATTATGAGAGCTGCTCTCCTTCTCATAGAAGACATAGAAAAAACCTCCCTTTTTAAGGGGAGCTCATCTAAACCAAAGAGTGTGATGAGGGTCTGTGAGAGTTTCAGCTACTTGTTGCTCAGGTGAAGGCAGAACGCCAGGAGGAAACCTGGACCGAAAAAATGAGTGGTTGTAAGAGAGGAGAGGGGACAGGAGGTCCTTCTGTCTTCCCAGGCTCCCTTTCAAGACAGTTTGGCAATACTTCAATGCTTGAAGGCAGGCATGGTCTTTGAGCTCCACCAGCATGTTAGGCAGGCAGAAAAGTCCCATGACCACTGTAGCTGCTGCTAGCAGAGATGGCAAACCTGCCCTTGGGGAGCAAGGCTGGCTGGTAGAGAGGTTGCTTCACAAGGTCCAGAAACAAATAAACTTGGAGGCTAAATTCAGAGACTCATTAGAGAACCCCTATTCATCCAAGGCTGATCTTGTGACCTGGAAAGTTGCCTATAACTTAGCTCATGTGAATGGGACTGTGCCACTGACCTGCCCTCTGACCTCAGAGACATCTCTCCTATGTTCAGTTTCCCCATCTATAAAATTGGGACAGTGATACAGGGTTGTAGGGGTTTGGCCAACTAAGAAATGCTCCAAGAACCTGGGTTGAAACAACAATGTTTCTTTCTTGTAGTGAGTCATTGGGAAGTTTTTGGTGGAGCAGGGCAGGAAGAAGTGGATTGTGTTTAGTGGCTCCCACCACCTCTTTTGGGGCTGCTCTTACCCAGCTTTCTCCCTCTCTTCCTCCCTGTGTGTGCGCTATGGAAAGCAGCTATGTATCAGCAAGGCGTAATGAGATAATGAGTTTTCATGTGCCTTTAGGACCAGAATAGTACCAGCCATTGCTTTTTCATCTTCCCCCATCACTATGGGCACCCCTCCACACTTCCCAAAGATGGACAAGTCAGGAGTCATGCAAAGTCCTGAGGAGGTGAAAGAAAGAGCACAAAATATGCTTAAAAACAGAAGTTACTTCCATAGACAGGTATTTTCCCCCTTCTCCTGTGCCCCATAGTGTTGTGCTATGTGAGGGCAGGGAAACTGCCAGAGCTCTGATCAGCACGTTCGATGTTTGCTCAGAGGAAATGCCTTTTTGTTTACATGGGGGAGAGAGAAGCTTAGAGAAGAAACCTGGCACAGAGCAGTTGGGATTCGGTTAATCTGCTTAGAAATACATTAATCAGAGGATCAGATGCTGTCAACAATACTCTTTCCCCCTCACTCTCTTCCCTCTTTCAGTACCTTCCTCATCACCACTCCCTCTGGGTCCTACTCCACTACCCTCCTCCCTGTGTGCTTCCTCTCCCCTGCTGTGAAAGTCAGGGAATAATGAAGGACAAGGAGATTAAAGCAAAATTAACAAATAAAATATAAATCCTAGATCTAAATGAAAATTAAAAATGGATCTTCAGCTGTTTATTTGTTTCCCTAAAAATAGCCTTGTATCCCAGCCAAACTAAATGTAGCCAGGATTTCCCTGGAAAGTTCTGGGGGAAAATAGGCAGGTCCCAAAAGATGAGCAAATAGTGGAATATAGTGGCTGCCTGCTTTCCTCCACCCTGACTCCATCCTCTCCTCCTACTTCCAGCCTGCAGAAAAAGCTGTGGGGCCCACTGAGATGTGGCATTATTCAGGCATTATCACAGTGACTGGAGAAAGGAGTCTCCAAACTGCCAGCCCTCATTGCCTTCAGCAGGAGCTGTGGGTACTTGGCTTCTGGCTAACATCTCTTGCCTAAAGATGGGTGTCTGTAATCCTCAGCAGTCACAATTTAGTGGGTGCTCTGATTAAAACTGGATCCAGGCAGTTCAGTTTTGTGCTGTTGGGATAATAATACGCATGAGGACATCACCTGTATGGGGAGAGAAGCTCTGAAAGAAGGTGTCACTTTTAGTGCTGTATTTCTCAACAAAGCTCTGAAAGAAGGTGTCACTGTTAGTGGCGTATTCCTCAACATCTTGTTGCTTTCCTGCCTGGTGAATTGGAAAGGAGGTTCCAAGATGCCACTCTGTGGCTACACGGAGCTGAGGTTGAGGTCAAGTTTGCTGCTCTCTGAGCTCTGTTGTTGTAGAATAACTGTTGTCAGAGGAGTATTTGTTCTACATGCACTGTCTTTCTTATAACATTTTTGTTTTATTAATTTTTCAAGAAAAGCACAAGAAGAAAAAGCATTGCAGTGAACAAGATATCGGTACCAACTGGGGGATAAAGAAAGAGGTAGATATCTACTGCTATCTACTCTTAATGTTTGCTTTGCACGCACAGTGTTTTATATTCCTGGGGTTTGTTCTCAGATATGCAGCGCTCCGTTTCATTCTCTGTATGAGGGTATAATCATAGGCAATGCAAGATATGCAGTGTGGCTTACTTAATTTCAAGGGAGACCTTTAACTTCAGGAATCTCCTAACCTTTGAGCCATTGTTTTAACAGCATTACAGTTGCATTAATTTTGAAGATTTTGCAATCCCATGTTAATCCAAATTCCATTGAAGTCAGTACACAGACACCCATTGTCTTAAGCTGGGGTTGGTTCAGGTCATTACTCTTCAAATTGTGCTGAGGAAAGGATGGGGATAAAGGGAAGGATGCAGTGCAATACCAGAGCTTAGCTTCTCTTTGTGCTTTCATGAGTGAAGTACAGGCTGGCTAAGAAAGAAACTGAGGAGGGTAAATGTTTTTATAGGAGGATTTTTTTTTGTGGGGGAGCAGGAGTCATGAGGGAAATACAAGGCTGCTGCCTAAGGGTGCAGCAGTACTTGCCCCAATTGGGAAAATCAAAGGGCTTTGGCCAGAGAGTTCTCAGTGCATCACCCCTTCCATAGGAAGATGTGTCCTTGTGCCAGTCCCCTTCCTCTGCTCCCTCCTGCTGGACCACTGCACTGAAGAAAAAGTGAGAACTCAGCTCTGGTTCTCCACAATCTGCTATGGAGGAAGATCCAGAGGAAACAGTGCCATTCTTTAGATGCACTCAGCGTGCCTCCTGTATTCCCCCAGCCACTGTGGTGCCCTGTGACCCCTCTGCCTGGTGTCTAAGTGTGACTGCCTGGGTGGCCAGTGGTGCCTGCTGGCTGTGCACTGCAAGTCCTTCACAGGCCTCCTTTCCCTAATGTATTTGTGGTGCTGATCTTGTGACCCATACTGTAGCGTGAAGCCTTGATGCTCTGGGGCAACAGCTTCAAAGACCTGGTCTTGAGCACTGGCCCTGCAACCAACAAGTGGTCATAAGACTTTCCAGAAAGCCGTGTCCAGACATTGTGCCAGCAATGCAGAAATGCTGAGTTAGCAAGTTCACAAATTCATGCATCTTGGCTTCCTCCCAGCAAGTGGAAGGTAGGCAGCCAATAAACCTCACAGAGACGTGCTTTTCAGAGCAGCCCCATGTACATGAACTGCTCAGTTGCTCCTGACCAGGAGCTGGGGCTCTGATACCTGCTGGACAAGGTTACAGCACTGAATCAGTGCATTTAGGTTTGCCTGGGTAAATAAGGGTGTGATGGCATTGCTGCATCTGTTCCATTCAGCATGAGTAAGAGTCCAAGGGAGGATCTGGTAGCACAGGTCTTGCTGTGAGCTGTTATCTTGAAAGTACACAATATCCTTTTCAGCATGGTGTTCCTGCTGGTTTAGCATGTTAGCTGGATTAAACCTAGCGTAGACACATGTAATCATGCTGTTTCTGACTTTTCCTTTTGCTGAAGACAAATACTTGTGGTTTTGGGGCTAGCCTGTATCTCCAAAATGTTGTGTGGAACTGGTCCAGGTTTCTCCTTCAGCTGTATGCGTTGATGAAAAATGGCTTTTTTAATCAAAGACACTTTTTCACAGAAGCTTCCATCACATTCTTGTCTTCATTTGATTTTTTTTTTCTATGGAAAATGATCAGGGTAAGAGGAGGAAGTGGGACAGGTGTTTTTTAATTTTTTGTGACAGATTTCAATTTTCACTGAGAAGAAAAGTCAGGGAAAAGCGGACTGAAAAGAAGTCAAGGGAGGATATGTAACTCTTTTTATTGCCTTTTGATCTAAGTTTGGTGCTGGAAACCTTTATCTGCCTTTCTCCTTATTCTCCTCTTCATCTCTTTATGACTTGTGCTCCTTTGTCATCCCAGGCAGTGACTTTCCCAAGAACATAAATAGCAACAAGTGCTGATATTTGCATGGAAGGTTGGAAAGGAAACTTGCAGGAAAACACAGTGACTTGGGTAGAAACTTGGTGACTTGGTATCAGCCCTGCAAGCTAAGGTGGTGACCTCTTTTTCAGCACTGAACCTAGTCACCAGTCTGGCAAGCTGCTGAGCATAGAGCTGGTGGATGGGCTTTGTGCTGGTGTCAGCCTGATAAGCCAAAGCCAGAGGGAGCATCGCCCCCCCAGTTGTTCACACCTTCGTGTAAGTGGGCAAGCTTGAGCATGCAGAGCTGACCCATCACCTCTCCTGGAAAAAGCAGGAAGGAGGTCTTCCCCTTTCTTTTCCTTACTGCATGTGGAGGAGAAGGTGGTCTTCTCCTATCAGGTCTGCTGGCTTGAGAAGTGAGAAGGATTTTAAATGGGAATGATGCCAGGCAGGGAGATTTAAGACCTCTTGTCATGCTCCAGTGCTCCCAGCAGGAGGTTTCTTAGCCATGATTGTTCTTTGTCCGAGATCAGCCTCTGCTTTTTCCATTCTCTTAATAGCAGTGGATTGGAATTTGGATTACAGCAGATATTCAGAGAGAGATATTCAAGGCGGCATCTTTTTCCATGTATCTTCTCTCTGGAGTGTCATGAGGAGAGGGATGAAGGAAGAGTTGCTTGCTGCTAAACTCTTCTCCTGCCCAGGGTGTCGCCATTGGCTTCCTTGCTCATAGCTGAGACCTGAAATGACACATTTTGAGCCTGATGTGGTCCATCTCTGGGCTCAGTGTCGTATGTTGGTGTGCATGGTGGGCAGTGGGTTGTTGGACTGAGAAGGAGGGCTGGAAACACTAAGGAGATTGCCTGTCCCAGGATGGCTACATACAACACATGCCCTATTGCTGAGCAAGCTGTAGGTCCCTGGGGCAAAGTGGGTTTCCTACACATCCCCTTTTTTTCTGTGGCCTCCTTCACGTCACCTGCAGCCTGTCCCTGCTGCTGAGGCATGTACAAAGGTAGAGCTGGAAAAGCTTGAGAAGGTCTTGGGGCAATTTTTTAGGCCAGTGATATGTGGGCTGTGCTCCAGGGAGATTGAGGTGAGCACCATGTAGCTAAAGTCTATTAAATAGGAGCTTTTAGAAACTCAGTGATTTCATGTAACTGCTCTCCAAAAATTAAACAGTAGATAGCGGGCAAAAAGATCAGGTACCGCTGACCTGGTCTGTGTGCTGCCCAGGCAAAGTACCTGGTTAAGTCTCAGCCAGCCCTACACCCTGCCTTTAAAAGCTGCCTGAGGTGGAGTTTTCACAGCCTCTTTGGAGCAGTTTGTTTCAGAGCTTTGCTGTTGTCATAGCTAGATAGCTAGTCTGAGATCTCGCTGCAAATTTTGTTGCTAATAAAGATGATCGGTGGGGAAAAGAGAACTATTTTTCTCATGCAAATTAAAAACATACTACATTTATCTTTTAGCATTTTCCTATCTATTTTTCTCTGTTTCTTTTCTGTCCCTTTGATGTATCTCCCTATCGCTATCTCATTTCCTACCTGCCTTCCTCCACAATGATCCCTTTCTCCTTTCACAGGGAGCAGAAAGAAGCATCTGTCGTGTTTTATGGGTTCCCACTTAATCTTGCCTGATCCCCCATTTTTAGAAGGCTGTTTCCCCTCTGGTACCTTTGTGCCAGGTACAGATGAGTTTGACAGATCCCTGCAGAGAGGGGTCCTGTGCTTTTGAGACGTTTCCCAGCCAGCGCCTCTGGCTTCATCTCCCTCCTCTCTTAACGTAAGCAGCTCGTGCTTAGATGCTAATATTATCACTCTTTTCCTCTGGCCTGATGATGCCTGGAGCTTTCAAATATGTTCATTAATTAAGCCTCCTGGCCACTCTGTACCTATGTGGAGCTGGCGGAGGGGAGGGGAGAGGGCATGCCTGGCACTGGAGCATACGCTGTGCATCCTGCCAGTTCACAGTGTTGCTTTAACAGTTGGTCATTCCTTAAAGCCTCAGCCCCCTGCAGAAGTGGAGAGGGCCTGGGATGCCTCCGAGGGGTGAAGAGATGCAATTGGGTTTGACAGGATTTGCACCACAAATTAAGTGCTGAGTGTTAACGTTTGACACTCCAGCTCCGCGGAGCTTTTGGGTAGCCCCTCGCAGAGAGATCTGTCAGAAACCCAAGCATCCAGAAAGCAGGGGGAAAACCACCCTGCCACCTCCTGTTTTTCGCTTCTCAGAGGATGCAAAACACCGAGTCGGTGCTGCACGGCCCTGTCAGCTCCAGTGAGCACCCCAACTCCATTGCCCTGGGGAGGAAAGTGCTGTCATGGCAGGGAGCTTGCACCCATCCACCCCCCATCCCAAACCCCCATGTTTGCCATCTCACTGGCACAGGGCTGGAGATATATGGCCTGCAAAGTGAGCACAGGTCCCAGGAACCAATTCTGGGGCATGAT
This sequence comes from Calidris pugnax, assembly GCF_001431845.1. Classification (NCBI taxonomy): domain Eukaryota; kingdom Metazoa; phylum Chordata; class Aves; order Charadriiformes; family Scolopacidae; genus Calidris; species Calidris pugnax. The sequence goes on from NW_015091072.1 coordinate 4,228,268, forward strand.
TTTTCCTTTCAGCCCCTTCCTGTGGTTCTCACAGCCACAGCCAGTAGTGCTGTTGTGGTGGTGGGCGCAGCAACACTGCTTTGAACCATGTCATCTTGGGTCTTACTGGTGGGGGCCAATGTTTGTGTTGGAGAGAGGAGATTTGTGATGGTCATCGACAGGACTGCAGGAAAGAGGGCAGGTGAGTGGATGCCCAAGGCTCTTCTCTCTCTGCTAGGGAACTTCTCAGCTGCTAGTCATTTTAGATCTAATGGGGATGTGGAGGCAGCATCACCACTCCTCTTAGTCAATTAAATGAATAAGTATGAACCAAACCCATTTAATTACTTTGAACTAGGGATGTTCATGCCAAAAGACTAATGGAAGCTTCTTTTCATTTGTCAGACTTTTACTATCCGAAGGTAGCTGTATTTTCTTCATCTGTCCTCTGTGGTTATGGATTGTTGCTGCATGTGCTGTCTGAAGAAATGCTGTCTTCCAGCCTAGCAGAGGTGCTTTCCTCTACTGCTGTATGGCTTCCTAGAGCTTGGCAAAGACTTTAACATTTTGTGACATGAGTGTGGAAATACATATCAGTAGGTCCTACTGTAATGAGAGCTGGGCAAGCAGTTAGAAAAAGCTGTTCCTTTGATGGAAGTAGGCCCTGGATGGGCAGCAGCCTTGTGCCAGTCTCAGTACATCACAGCCTCCCACAATACTACCTTGTCATTAGAGCTGAAATTCCTTCCCTGTGGCCTGTGTTTACTGTGAACATAAATAGCTTCCCTGTGGCAGCCTCAAAGGACATTTCCTTCTGAGCTTCTGTTGTTCTAGGATTTATCCAGTGTAGTGCTGATCTTTCTCAAACTCCTGGTTCCTCCTGCTCAGGACTACTCTTGTGCTGCTGTATCGTTCTTTAGCTATTCCACATCCTACCTAAAGACAGCCAAAATATCTGTGCAGATACTAGGCTCTTGTAGAAGCATCCAGTGGGCAGCCTTTCCATCTATGTATGTGGGGTGTGTGTTTTAAGCTGTGATGATTTAACTCCACTATCTCTCTCCGGCTGGCCATCAAGTGTATACAGTTGAGTTTACTCCTCTCTGCTTTTCATGAAATTTTTTTACCAGGGTCATATTCTAGCTTGCAATCTATTGCTTTGATTATTTATTACTTTCAGCCTGCATGTAGAACTCAGGATATGGTTTCTGCTCCTTCCATCAGTCTCTCTGCTTGTTTACCTGCCTTCCCTCAATACCACGTGCCCAATCAGCACAAAGCATTGGTGGGGTGAAGGGACACTGTCCCAATTCACAGCCAGGCAAATGGAGGCAGGGAGTGAGGCTGCAGTCAGACGTGCTGCCCTGACTGCTGCTGAGGTGGATGGAGAGGTTAGAAGCTGTCCCTGCTCCCCTTCTCCTACCAGAGGTTACCATCGGTTCAGATTGCCAGCACAGCTTTCTGCATTCTTGTTCTTTAACCTGAGCCTCTCAGCATGATCTACAGTAGAAAAAATTTTGCTCTTACCCAATAGCAAGGATCTTTTTGCCAGAACTGTGTGGGAGAGCTATTACAGCAGCAGTTATGCTGGCAGATCTGAGGGGGATGCAGTGGGATGAGGAGTGGGAGGGATGCTTAACTGCAACTCTGGGGGCAACTAGCTGGAGGAACAGGTATGGACTCAGCATGAGTGATTACACCTCTTCTCCCAGTCCAAACTGCAGAGCCCAGGATTCAAACCCACATACAGATGGTAGACCAGGCCTTGGGGTAGTAAATTTTAGCTTTCTGGCTTTAGACTTGTTTATCTTAGCTATTTTTTATGGACTCCAAGAAGTAGCCTGCAATCTCTGAAAGGTCTGTCCACCAGAGGCTGGAAACCCCTCCTCCACCAGCCAAAACCATCTTCGTGTTTACGTGAGTGTGTGCAGCAGCCTCTCCCTCTTGTCGTCATCTTTGAACAGGGGAGAGCTGGCATGAGCACTCGCAGAAGGCAAGGAAACCAGGTCGGGTGAACACTGTCGAAGCAAATTCAGGCTTATTATTCAAACAGATGTTCATGAATATATTTTGCCTTACTTGCAGAGTCTTAATTGTAATCTGACTTGATGGGCATATGAGCTTAGAAGACTGAATTTATGGAACGAGAGATGATCTGGGAGATGAACTACCAAGCTGGGCTCTGGAAAGAGGGTTCACATCTAGCTCTGCACAAGGGCTTATTGGTCCTTGCCTCCCCTGGGTGCCAGGGGTGCTCAGATCTTGTGGTGGGAACACAACAACATCCTGAGCAGGACTGTTTGTGTGCTGGATCGCATGTTCATTCATAACTATAGTTTTCCTTCCTGGATTCTTTTCCACTCCTGGCAAATATAGTGGAGATTTGCTACCTTTTTTCCCTCCTGCTTATCACTCCCCTGTCCCTGAAATGAGGGCTCTTCTCCACTCCTCTTCTGTTTTCTCAGCTTCCATGCAAAGCTGTCAAAACCTTTCTCAGTGGCACCCCTCCCACAAAACCAGGTCTCTGTGAAGTTTTGGTGATATGATGACTTCACTGCCTGGTGAACAAGAGGAGAATCTGGGAAAGAAGCCAAAGCGTGATTCTACTACAGTGATTATTATTATTGCCATTAGCAATTATGGCAGGAAAAGTTATGATAAACAAGGGAGAGATAAGTGCGATTTGTACGTGTTTAATGTCTTCTGTTTGGTTTTGTTTGTTTGTTTTGTTTTGTTTTGTTTTCCTCCCTGATGACAAGCACTGCTTTAAAGCTAGGGACAGATTGCATCGTTTTTGCCTGGAGTCTGGTGACATCAGGGTTGTCCGTTGCATGGTGCAGCACAGCTCATTCGGTCTCACACAGCAGGTAGTGGTCTTGATTGCAGTTGAGATGTCCTCTCCTCTGATGGCATCTGGAGGGTCAGAGAGGTATCAACACCTCCCCAAGAGGGACAACCCCCTCCGAGAGTTGTGCTCGATGCCTGTGCACCTTCCTCATCCAAGGAGGTGCATGGGAAGCTCTTGCCTCAGCTGGCATGGTGGTGCATCTGGCGTGGGCCCAGCTGGCTGCAGGTGAGGGCAGCCTCCTGGGGATGGTCTCAGGTGGAGGATTTGGAAGGAAACAAGCCTGTGAGTACAGGAAAGGGGATAGGAGAGAGACCGCTTCGTGATGGTAACTGCTAATGCAACTGTGCTGAGATGGTTGTTAAAAGCATTGATGCTTAAAAAGGAAGTTTTAGCCCTTACAGTAAACGATGTGATACCACAGACTCTAGAGATGGAAACCTTCTGCTCAGCCTGCTGCAGCATTGTAAGACTGCAGCTTGTAAGGGAGCAAATAGTTCCAAAAACACTTGTAAAATACCACAACAACTCTGCACATGCTGCCTGGTCCTTGGTCCCCTCTCCCTAGGCAATAAAAAAGAAGCATAAAAAAGTAAGTAAAACTGAGGGTTCAGCCTCATGCCTCATCTTTCTAAATGAGAAACTTTATAATAAGATGGCAAAGGGCAGTTTGGGAACAATTCTTCATTCCAAGATGCCAAATATTTTGGTGAGTCCTCTGGAAAAGGTCCTCTGCCACAGTGAGTTGTGACAGCCTGGATCGTGTCAGGTACAGACAGTTCTTTCCTGGGGGCTCTCCCCCCTCGCATCATTTCATTAAACTGGGGGTGTTTGCAGGCTCAGTTCTGGGGCTGACCTGCAGAATTTGGTGTGAGTCTTCCCCAGCATCGCCAAGGCACTTGGATAAAGGTGGAGGCTGGTGGTGGTTTTGATGCCTGTGCATAGGATCTGGCTTCAAAAAGACACAAGTGGACAGGTGGAGTCAATCTGTGACCTCGCATCACCGCTAACTCCTGCTAAACAGGGGACTGCCCTTTGGAAGCATTCCTCTTGTTCCTGCTGTCTCCAGGTTTGTTCCTCAGGACCACAGACTGAGTGGCAGGACGTGGAGACCCCCAGCACAAGCCTTTCACAGCTCTTGGGAATCACAACAAGGCTTCTCTGAGCTTAAAGGATAATCGGGGAGAGCAGTGAGTACCTGCTCTTGGCTTCAAGAGAAAGGAAAGAGTTTGGAGGGACTTCTTTATGCCGAGTAGCACTGATCTGAGCTTTTAATAATGCAATGAACTTGTAAGTGTTCCAAACTGTGAGATTTTTGAATGAATTTTTAATCCAGGGTTTAGCATTAAAGATTAACATGTATGTTTTGAATTTCAAAAAGGGAATTTACCCCCAAAAGGCTAAGATTTCCTTCAGTGGCTTCTTATGGTTTTGTTATCTTTTACATTTTATTTTTTTCCCCTGGGTGCATTAAAGGAAAAAAAGAAAGGAAAAGGGAAACCCAGCATGCAGGCTGTGCTTGGGGAGTTTTCAACTTCTTGTTAAACTGGTGTCCAATTGGGCTCTTTCATATTAATGCTGCTCTGTATGCTGTTAGTCTTGGCAGGAGTGACAACATCTGTGTGAAAAAATAAGCCAGCTGTGCAGAAAAAAAATCTTTATTAGTTCAGAGCAGTTGTGTACTTTGCTGCTTGGGCACAGGCAGCTCCTCGCATCTGTTATGGAGGGAAAACTTGCAAAGTCTTTTCCTGAGACTCTAACTCTAAAAGACAAGGGAAGCCTGTAGCAGCTTTATGCTTGCAAAAGTTAGCAGCTCTTGTAAAAGGGAATTTAGGACATCAGAAGGGAAGAAGAGAGGGCAAGCATAAAATCAGAACAGCACTGTGAGGCTTGGTCACCCAGGGTTAACTCCTAGCACTTGGCATCAGAAAAGAAGGTGGTAGGAAGGGAGGCACGTTGTCATGCACAATAACAGCAGCAGCTGCATTCACAATGCCTCTTTCCTGCATTTCAAGCATGTTATGACAATGCTCTATGTTTGTTTTTTTTAAAACCCCCTTAAGAGTTTTGGTGCATTTTGTGAGCATCTGAGGGTTCCTTGCGGGTGGTGCTGTGTGCCTCCGAGCCTGGAGTGCTTTGGGGCAGGGTGTTTGCCCTTACAATCATGTTGGCCTCCAACAGAACTGAACATAGTGAACCTTCTGGGTTATTTTTTTCTCCTTGATAAGTAATGTGTGTGTTAATTTGAAATCAATACTAATACTTGGCACGGTGGTAGAGAGCATGATTAATCGGCAGAGCAAGGCCCATGAATCAGGTGCCTAAGTCCTATTCTTGTCTCACCATTGACCTGCTGTGTGGTGTTTAGGTGAGTTATAACCTCTCTCCATCCTGGTTTTCCTCACTGCAAAATGGAGATTCTCTGCATTGCCCCAGTGCCTTACCTTCAGGCACATTTTAGAGCTACCAGTGCAACTTTCTGCACTTGAGTTTTTTCAGCATGACGCTGGGTACCCAACTAGAGTGCAGGAGGTGAATATTCTCAGCATTTGTGAATAAAACAGGCTCAGTGGTCTTAGCTTGGCCACTTAGAGCTGCAGATGCCTTAATCTTGGGTACACTGTGAGCAGGGAGAGCTCCCAGCATTAGGACATGTTTCCCTCTGTGCCCTGTGCTGGCATGTACCCGCATGACAAAAAGGCACACAGCAGATGGACAGCAGATTTGCATTAATCTGGCTGTGCACATTTTCTCTGTTGGTCCTGCTTCCACCATGCAAGGTGGGAATGATTAGCCCAAAAGGCTGCAGAGCAGAGAATTGATTTAGTCAGCAACACTTGCACCAAAACTTTGGGTTTCAGAGCAGAGAGGTGAGGAAGACATCACCCCCTGAGGATGGGGAGGAGGGACCAAGTCTCATTCAGGGAAAAGACAGCAAAATGCTTAAAGAAATGTGTTCCTGTAGCTCACGTGTGGAAGTGTCTGTGCCTGACACCGTCCACTTGAGCGACATCAGGACCAAACTTCACATGGGAACACCTACAGCTCCTGAACTCTGTGTGTGTTCCCATGAGAAGATTGGGCTGGAGCTATCCATAGTTAAAGTTAGTAACAAACTCGTCATCTGTCCTAAGGAAGTCTTAACATGTCCTCTCTGTTTCATTTCACGTGGCAGTGGGATCCCAGATTTTTTCATGGGTGGAACAAAAATCAGGAAAAATTTCCATTGGGAAAACACACTGTTCATATGTTGTTGAAAGGCCATAGTGTATTAAGTATGTGTGCATATAACTCTGTACTGTTACTGAATAAAACTATACAGAGTTAGAATTTATGTAATATCTAAATATATGCCAGAAGTTTAAATGGGTTGAAATAAAATGTTTTTACCTTATTGAACTAATATTGCCATAATTAAATGGGAAAATCGAAGCTATTCATTTTGTCTTCACTCACTGAAAATGTCATCAAAGTTGATATTCTTACAACCTATTTTGATTTTAATGAAAACTCTTTTTCTCAGTGGAAAATTGTCCTTTTACAACCTCTTTCAGACAGCTCAACTCATAATCTGAAACATTCAATTACTGACCTGACATTTGCCAGATCAAAAGACAAATTTGTGTTTTTCTTTCCTTTCAATTTAAATGAAAAAGAACCTGCTTTTTTATTTCTTTTCTGTTTGTTTGTTTTTAATATTTTAAATATTTTTTAATCCAAAGCAGTTTGGGATTAACAAAGGTAAGTTATGGAAGTCTAATGTCTTTGAGCATCCCTGTGAAAGCTAGTTTCAGTCTGACTGCTTTTGGAGACTGAGTTAGGATTTTATGGTTTTATCAGGCTTTTTTTTCAGCATCATGTATGAGACAGGGAAGTTTCACTGTGGTGGTGCGTGTTCTCACTGAGAGGCTCCCTCTCATACCAGCACGCCACAGGAGTTTTGTTATCAAAATGGATGCAAATGTGATTAGACTCTTAAGCTCCGATTTGGCAAGATACTTAAACATGTGCTTAATTTTTAAACATCAAGTGTATTTCCAGTGACTTAACTGCCTTTAGTGGAATTGCTAGGACATATAAAATCAGCCTGGGCATCAGTGTCTGGCCGAGTGGCTGTGGGCACTCTGCTGGTCATGCTGGCAGCAGCGAAGGTGAGCTAGGACTCACAGCCTAGTCACAGAGCAGGAAAAATTTTAGGGGACCTCAAAGGCACTGTGAGCCCTGGAAGTATCTGCCAACTATCCTTTCACTTGCAAAGCTTGTGTACTCCATAGGATGAGAACAATTCATACATGAGACGCAAAACCGGGGTGGAAAGCAGATCATCAACTTGTTGGCATTGCCTCAGCCAAAAACTGTGGGTAGCAGGACCAGATCCTTAAGAGTCTGACAATCATCCTGGTGACAATCCTTCCTGACTTCAAGGAGACTGGGATCACTCTATAAATGAAATCTTTTTTTTTTTTTTTTTTTTTTTTTTTCCTCAGAAATGGCTAGTTTCTGTCACTTCAGGGGTCACTTTTATTTTACATCATTTAATTTTATTTTTTTTGCCTTAGGCACGCCTTTGTTGAGGGATCAACCCATCATAAGCCCCCATGGGCCATTGTAACCAACTATGGGGTAATGATGGTGCTGGAATATACTGGTAATGGGGAAGGGCAGGAAAGGTGGATACCCTAGGAAGCACTGGGGGAGTTCCCCTGCATTTGGCTTGAAGATGTGGGGCCATTTCTTGGGGAGTTATTTCCTCCTCCAGGCCCCGTTGTTCAAGGTCCCCTGCACTTCCTTGACCCTGATCCCAGCTCAAACGCTACTGCCACAGCCCCTCATTCCTCTCTCTCTGGGGCTGCCCTCAGCCCCTCTCCAGCCTGATCCAGGTCTGACCCAGCCTGGCCCAGACTTTGTTCTCTCCTTTACTGGAAAGCTTTCTCACACAGGAATTCCTAGATCCCTGGAGTCCTCATTGCTGACCCAAGCCCTGATGTGGCCTCTGTGGCTGTGTGTCATACGTGCATCCCTGCATGCATGGATGGAGCCCACCAACATCTGGGTGGGTGAATGCACACCGTTCCTGTTATCTTGCTGCTACATCTTTTCTGGAAGATGCAGCAGCACCAACAAGGCTTGGGTTTCACATGGCCACCTGAGGTTTTGGGAGGACTCCCAGAGGATGTCAGGGGTGTGTGCAGGGAGGGAGCCATGCAGCAGCATGTCCCTGCATCTTCACCCAGCCCGTGCCTAATAGGGCAGTCACCATCCCTTTTCAGTTTGTCACCCTCTGTTTTAACTCTTTTTTTGGGAGGATGGACATAGCTCTTGGTGCTTTGGGTAAAAGTAGTTGAAGCATAGTTGAACCATAGGTTGGGGCTATTTGCACTGGAGTCAAACCTCATGATGGTTGTGCAGGATAGGTGAAAAAGCCACTCAGATGTGATTTTGCAATCTGTGTTTCAATGGCATTTTTACTCTAGTGGGGCCAGGAGATGGAGGGATATGTGTTCTGCATATCTCTCTATGCATTTTGTGTTAAAAGTTTAAAAAGTCACTAATGACCTGGTTCTCCTTTCCCCATCCCCACTTGTTTTCCCATGCAGCTGCACCCCACGCTCCTGCCTCTCCCCACCCACCCACAAGTCCTATCAGCCTGCCCACCCACTCATCCTGCCTTCCCCCATGCCAGCTCCCCTTACTGGACTTTAATCTTATTCCTTATGGGTTCTGTCCTTCCTACTCAATATACCATTGAACATACTTAAACCTCGAGCTGTTTTCCCTTATTAAGCAGTTTATCACTATGTTGTGCTTTTTTTATTTTATTTTTTTTTTAACCAGAAGAGAAGGAAGAAATTTATTCTTTTGCCCATAAATCATTTACAAAGCTGCGGGGCCGTTAATGTATTTTTCATGGCTCCGCAAACAGAAAATAGGAGTGAGTGTCTTAGCAGAGCTTTGCCGACCTGTTTTAATTTCAGCTTCCTGACCCTGACTCTCTGTTCCCCAGTCTTGGGAGCAGATACATTTCTCTTGCAGAGGCACCAGTGGATGCCTTCTCCCGAAGGAGGTCGCTTTGCTGTGTCAGCAATGTCACGTGCTGTTGCCAGCACTTGGCACTGATCTGCGGCGCGACACATCTCTGCTGACTGGGCTGTACCAGGAGAATACTAGCAAAGAAACGGGGTGGGCGGGGGAGAACTCAAGGCTGTTTTTGCTTTAGGTCCTGAGAAGAACTCTAATTAGACTCAGGCTCTGGGATAAGCAAGTTACATACAGCTCTCATCTCATATGATGAAGCCTCATCCTGTACTTTGCATGTTGAGGGCTGTGCTAGCCTCAGGTATGGTTGTAGATACCCATACGGATGCTTGAAAATGCTTTCAGAGACAGTGACTGGCCATGGTGGTGCTTCCCAAATGTTAAGAGCTGGCTCCTGCAAGGTTTTGTAACCTGCTTCAGGAAAATGAAGCCAACCTATGCCTTCGCTGCTCTCAGTCAACTCTGTGCCTTTTCCCTCTTTTAGGAGACACAGATAGAAATCTTTGCTGTAAAAGTGCATTTTCTTTCATTATGTCCTGTGACAAGCAGTGAGATAATTAAAAGGAGGGATGTGGGAGGTTTATGTTGGCATCTGAGCTCAAAGAGTGGGGAAGTCTGCAGCTCTGAGCTGTTGATGCAAGCTCTTTGCAAACTCAAGCTGAGCTTCCCACCTTAAATGTGCTTGCATGAACATTTGCTAAGCTTTCATTCCCAAGTCACTTCAGCTAAAGTAACTGGCTGTGGTGATTTAAAATGATCCCACCCCAAGACATTCATTACTGTTGGACGATGCCTCCACTGTACCAGTGAGCAGAACAGGACAGGGCATCTGCAATGCAGCTTTCCCCTTTCACAGTAAAGAAAGTTAGCCTGCCCTTACACCTTCCTCAGCAGGTTATGCTAATTAATGTCTGGCTATGAGGTGGAGGCACAGTTTCCATTCTGCTTTTGCTGGATTGGGAACAATACCCTTGGGCTGAGTGACAAGGCGAGCAGCAGAGGATGACAACATCTTAAGTTACTGCAGCAGGATTCCCCAGACCTGGTCTATCACAGGACTAGGGGTGAAGAAGGAAGGACTTGCCAGTCTCAGCTTTGTAGAAGACAAAGAATAGGGAGATGCCTTTCTGTATGCAGCTAAACTTTTACTTTCCTCCTTGCCTGTGCCTGTGATTTGGATGCTTCAAGGATCTCTGGGGGACCTTAGCAGGGAAAGAAATGACTGGCACCCTGTTGCAAGGACACACCATCCTGTTTGTACCTTGGCTATGCTGCCTCATTGTGGCCTTCAGCCACCTTCTGTAGACAGATTGCATGCTCCTGATTTGCCCACCTGAGTCCTGGAGGGATGAGTCATTGATGACTGTGATACTGGGCACAGTCAGGAATGGGCAAACTTAGCAGCAAGTGGTCCCACAGAGTGGACTGAATTAGGTTCACCCACCCTTCCCCTCTTTCAGTTCAGGGGAGCAATGCGTGAGCACTTGAGCGAGTTCCTGATCCCCTCTGGGTCCCCTCTGGTCTTGCTCATCTGCTAAAGCAAAAAATTCCCCAACCTCAGTAGTGCAGCTGCTCCTTGAGTCCTCTGCAAATGCTGCGAATTCAAGGACTGCCAGCTCGGATCACAGCAGTCTCTGTTTCCAGCCAATGCTGCATGCATCGGAGGGAAGTGTTAAACCTTCCATAATGTACCTAATTGTGCAACACTATACCATGGGCAGGGGATTAACGCATGCCCCAGAGCACAGTGATTGATTAGTTTTATCCTAGCTAATGTCATTGTAGATGCTATTTTTGCTCCTATCGATGTCCCTTCCTATTTTTATAATCTTGCTATAATACAATGCAGTTGTTTTTTTATCGCTAACTTGCATGCGTACTGCATCCTAGGCAGCAGAGATGGAAGGCAACCATGCCAGCTTGCAGGAGCTGTGAAGAAGGTGGCTCTCCTGGTAATTCCAGCCAGGCTGGATGGAGACACAGGAGACAAGCCAGTACTGGGAGCACAGCAGGAGTCCAGAATTGGAAAGAATTGTTTGGGTCATTGGGCCCCTGACCTTGCTATCACCAGGGCATCTCTAAACCCCATTTGGGTTCTTGTTCCACATTTGTACACGTTAGCAAGCTGCTCTAGCACTATGCTCTTCTCACAGTTCAACCACCTCTTTTGCATTTCAAGACTGTGACTAATTAAACACAAGCGTTAAGATCTGTTGGAAGAGCACTGGTCACGTTACACGGAGAGCTTAACATAATGTGATCCCTGCTACATGGAAAGCACAGACCCTCTCGATTTCCCTAGCCGGTTTGAACGCTCAGCAGTTCAGCAAATCAAATCCTTGAGGTCTAAACCTGAGCAAATGAGGATCTCACACTAATAGGGACCCCCTGAGGATACCCGGAGCTGACTGACTTGCTCAGCAGGACCCAGAGAGTCTGTGGCAGAAATGAGGAAGGAATCTAATTCCTCCATGATGTTCAGCTGTCCCATGTGTTATGAGAGCTCTTTTTCTAACCCTGCAAGAGCTAGTCCAGCTCCTCTGACAAGGACACGGGAGGGAACTGACACCATTTCTGAGGTATGTATAGCTGAAAGCTTTCCTGCCTTTTTTTTGATCTTAAAGTCCAGTTTTCATCCTCCCTACGGCTGCAAGTTGAGGAGGTCAGGGGCAGGGAGATGTGCTCCATGTCATCTCAGCCAGACAGTTGTTTGAAATCCTCCTTCCAGCTGGCCTGCAGAGAAATAACTATTTCTAAAAAGGAGGATGGCAGGGGTGGTAGTGACTGTTATTTGCCAGGCCAACAGCTGAGGCCAGAGCAGAGTGGGTCAGCAGGAAGTTTCACTGTTATCTTTCTGTCTAGTTCAGATGAGGTTATAAATGATAAGGAGGAAGGCTTGGTGTGATCAGCACAGATTTACAGGTAGCCAATGTCCCTGATCAGCTAGTGGAGTTCTGGGCAAGAAACACTGCAGGGCTCAAGTTCAAGACCCTGACTGTGTGTTTTCTCCCTGGGTCAGTGTCTACCAGCCCGCATACCCTGCAGTGTGGGCGGCAATTCTGAGAGTGCTCTTACTGTGGTAAAATGGGTCTATTTACTTGGGAGGCTCTGTGCTAGAGGGATGACTAGATACCACCAGTTGTGTCTGATGATTTCTCCAGGGATAAAGGTGCTTAGAGGTTAAATTGGCTTTTTGACCTGCATTTAACAGAGACAGTAACACCGTATAGACCTCAGTGGAAAAGTTAATGTCGGTGTAGGTTTAACACCTGTGTTACAGAGATCTTTCACTAAAACCACGCTAGATGTGATATTTTTCCTACTGTTTGTTCCAGTCTGTCCTGCAGAGACAGCAAAGATAGGAAGGAAAGAGTTGGAAATCATTTTGCCTTATACACTGTCAGGCTACTATCACATTTCTAGACCTGTGAACCAGAAAGAACCAGCATGAGCCTTGTTTTGGGATATTGAGCCTATCCAAATAAAGGGAATGGGCTTACTCCCAATAAATTATGGTATCTGAGATATTCCAAGTTTGACGCAGCTGTTTCTCAGAACAAAATGGCCAAACTCTCTTCAATCGCAACTTGTCTTTTTAGCTCTGAGCTATATATTTGCCCATCATTCTGATGAGAATAGTGAAGGATATGCAGAAAAAAATGGATAGGGTGAGGGGAAGGGACAAGGCTGGCAAGTGTGACTTGTATGGTTGGGTTGGAGAGAGGACAGAGCAGGGGCCCAGAGGCACCACTGGTGCCAACTGCTAAGCTGTGCTGCACAGTACAGATATTGTCTGGGTCTTTAAAGACTAAATTAGGCAAACTTGTGTTGGGAGTGGCTTAGGCAGTGTTGATTGTGTCTTGAGGAGGAGCTATGCTAGAATGTCTCTGTCTCTCTTTTCTCACAGAAGAATGACATTTTCTTGGGTGTCCTCAGTATGCCCTGCAGGCTCTCTGAGAAGGCTCCCTGTAGCAGCTATATAACATATGCCCACAAGCTGGGGCTGTGAGTTGGCAGCAGGGCTATATAGTGTGGTGGAGCCCTCCTTTCTTTTCACTATTGCTCCCAGCTCACAGCATAGTTTTTTCAAGGAGGTCTTTACCAAAACAGTGGGCATTCACTCAGACTTGTGCTACTTTGGAGTGCTTGGTGATGCTGGTTCTACAAGCAGGATGGAGTCTACTGCAAGCTGCCTCCAGACACTAAGCTGGATAAATACTGCTTTTGGTTAGATGGATTCTGAACTAGTAAGTGTAGCACATCTAGAGTGACAGGAGCATACTCAGGCCCTGGTGAGAATGGGCAAGACTAGTATTCAGTCAGCTAGTTGAGCAGCAGCCTATTGTGGGTGCTGTCATATCATGCTGGATAACTTCAATGTTATCAGTGCTTAGAACTGCAAGTCAGGCTCCTCCAGGGGCTTTCGAATGGTTGCTGCACTAGGAGGTCCTGTGGCAGAAGTACTCCCTGCATCTGTTACTGTTTCCTCCAGCTGTGATTCACTCCTTCCTGGGCTGTGGGTTTTGCTGCTGCTCAGCATGTTGAGTCGACAATGGAAGTCAGATCATTTGGGGTGGGAGACATTTCTTTAGCACAGAAGGCAGGTTTGGTCCCAGACTCAGAGATGTGAGGCGAGCCAAAGGCACAGCAACTTGTGTTTTCCTTTCATCTCAGGAAAAAGACTGCTCTGCAGTTTCTCCCTCTGTTGCCTGCGGTCGCCAGATCGAACGTTGTGTTCCTACCCTGTTCTTGAAACTTCTGAGTGACCTCATCTTTGCCTTTCTGACGAGGGACCCAAAATGTCATACTGCCAAAGGCATCTTCCCCAGCACACGGCAACAGGATTGCTAATTGCACTGGGTTGAGGGGAGCCATTCCCTGGGTTTTGGATGTAAGCTGATGCAGCTTCAAGCTTTATTCTCATTTTCTCCCAGCTACGCACATTTCTGCACGTTTTCCCTGGAGGTCTGGAGATGCAGAATGCACGCAGCTGAGGGCTTTTTCATCCCTTTCACACCTCCCTCCCTCCTTTCTCCCTTGGCCACTTGCTTCCCTGGCTTGCCAACACTGCAGAGTGAACCTGTACCCTGACCTCTGCATATGCAAAGCCATGCTAGCCCAGCTGCCCACGCCGTTGAGTATCAAGAGGTTGCTGCTAGCAGTCGGCAAATGCTGCTGACTTGCTAACAGGTTTTTGGGCCTACTTGCAAAGTAGAGTATGTCCTTCAGAAGGTGAGGTAGGGCAGGAGCTTGATTTCTGTGGTATGAATGACCCTCCAAATAAACTTTTATTTTTCTGTGGTCCCGGGAGATCAACACTCCTAAGATAAATGCAATGGGGAAAGACTCTGTGCACTGTACTGTAACCCAGACAGTAATACCAAGATGTCTCACTGAACTTGGTTGCCTCTGCAAACCAGGTGCTGGGGATGATCCAGAAGTAGAGGAGAATGTGCCCTTAGCATGACCACAGTGCTTCCTGAAGGCACAGCCTTTGAGGGCCTTGTGGTCTGTGACCATCTGTCATCATGATGATATAGACCAGTGATTTGTGCATCAGCTGTTAATGTTATAATCTGGCCTATTGATGTGAAGTCATGGTGGTGGAAGTCCTCATTTCACTCGCAGGGCTGTTGGCCAAGGTGATTTGCTGGTTTTGCTGGTGACCTCTGGCAGAGAGGTGTTGCAGTGACCTGTAGCTGGGAACATCTTGGGTCAACGTAGTATGAGTCAAAGTGCTAAGATGTGCTCATGTCTTTTAGCTTTACAGCATCTGGTATATTCTGACGCCTCTCAGGCTTGCAGCCCTTGTGGCATGTGGCAGCATTTTCCTTCTCCTCATATCCAGCAGGGAGTCAAATGTTGGTTGTGGGACTGGGACCTACATGCTTGTGTCATGCTGTATGGACTAACTATATGGACTCCTTCATGGATGCGGGAGGGAGAGCTGAGTATGCTACTTGAAAAAGCAGTAGTGACCCATTGAAAATGAAATCAAGACTGATCTGTTGCCAGAGTAATTACTTGGTCCTGGAAATACGAAGAAACTCTAAAAGACCCTCTGTAGCCAAAATATCATTCTGCTGGCTGGTTCTCTGATAGGGGACAAAAAAAACCATATGGAGCATCCATTCTAATTAGTGATGGTAGCTTGCTGCATCAGGATCAAAGTAGAAAGCTGTTTGCAGAATCAAGCTAAGATCAAAGTGTCCTATGTACAAGAAGGGCCCATTCTTCTTTCTGCTGACAGTGGTGTACCCTGTTCTTCCTCCAGGCTTACTGGTTTCAGGGATGCTTAATTACTAAGTAAGGCAGAGGCTGCACATACAAGAGGGGGTGTAAGGGTGTAATGGCCATTGTAATCCAATTCTAAGACATGATTTGATGGTGATCGATTCTTGTTGTCTCTCACAAGTGATTAAGCTTCTCTGAATGCTTAGAAAATATCTGGGTTGTGTACCATTGCAAAAGGAGACCCCGTACAACATGTTTCCCTTGATTTTTCTGCATAATTTGACTTAGTAGACTGGGCTGTATGTGTGTGCATATATCTATATTTGCATTTATACCTACCCAAGGGAATTCAAGTCCTCATTCCTTAGGCTGCATTGAAAAATCCTTATCCCAATAGATATGCTAAATTTGATATCTCTTCCTCCCTCTTTCCCCTGCCTCCTCCTTTTGCATTAATGCAAAGCCACATTTTTGCAACTCCTAATTTTGAAATGTTTAAACATGTATCGTTTGGTTGAGTTTTCCTACTAGATTTCTTCCTCGGCATACAGGTTTAGAAGTGTATGTGTTTTTGTGTGCATCCACCTGTGTTTTGGGCCGTGAGTATTGGTGTGGAAGGAAGCAGTCACGTAGATACTTGCATAGATGGGCAAATGCATGTGTAAGTTTGTTACATTTTCTAGTAGTCTGAGCTGTAAAGACGCTGTAGTTTCTGAAGAGGATTTGATCTTTGCTCTTTCAGCTGTCTCCCTGGGAAAGGAGTCACATTGTAGTAATGCCCCCCTGGTGCCGTGTTAACACACCAGCCTACCTTCCTGTTTATGCTGGTGGAAGAGAACCTTGCCTACATTTGGTCTCCTGACTCCCCTGTCGCCTTGTTTAAGCTTACTTGTCAGAAGTGGTTGTGTGTTTTCCCCAGCTGTAGCCCTGCAGGTGCCACTTAGCTTAACAAAATGAGTCCGTGTCTTTAAGTGCCGCCTGCCTTGTATGTATCTTGGGCCAAAGAGCAGCTGAAGGGCCCTGGGATGCATGAGGCAAAGGCAAGTCTGAGAAGCTTCTCCCGTGGTTTAACAAGACAAAGGAAGGACAGCATGGAGGGGGCAGGTGCTCATCTTGCATGTCCGGCTTCAAAGCAGGTCCCCTTGAGAAGATAAATGGACTGGGACATCAGCTCTTCCTTAGTGTCCCCTGCTCACAGCAACTACTCCATGACATTCTAATTAAAAAGGATGTTATGGTGCCTTGAAAAGGGGAGGAGATTACGAGGGCCGTGGGGTGCTGCAAGGAGAGAGGGGGGCCCAGGCAGAGCAAAAGGAATATCGTGTGTTTTCTTTCTTTTTTTTTAATTGTTCATAAGTAGATTGAGAAATTCTCAAATGTATTGAAAATTATTTTTACAGTGAAGAAATTATGCGTGTTCTATTTTAGTGTTTTTGTTATTCTGCAGGATGTTTGCAATCAACTAATAGTAAATATTAGGATTAGCAAGAGGGTGGTTAGGTATGAAAATCACATCATCTTGATGACTGAGTGATTGATGTAACTAACTTTGCAATGCAAACTGCAAAGTCTAACTTTCCCAGTAAATTTGCTATTAGTGGATACTCACAGTTAAGTATTACTTTTCCTGAATGACAAGAATTTTAATAGGGGGGCGGTTTCATGGAGGGGAAAGTGAAGGGGGTAAGGGATGGGCTGAAGCACACACGTTGCTATTCCAAATCAGATGTGTAGTTTACTTTCCTCTCCCAGACAGCATCTCTTTAAATCTATGCTGAATGTGGCAGAAAAGCATTCTGCACCATGTTGGAGAGAGAGGCT
Organism: Calidris pugnax; assembly: GCF_001431845.1. Lineage (NCBI taxonomy): Eukaryota > Metazoa > Chordata > Aves > Charadriiformes > Scolopacidae > Calidris > Calidris pugnax. The sequence continues at coordinate 4,245,183 of NW_015091072.1, forward strand.
GATCTGAGAGATGTCCAAATTATTGTGACTCCCTGCACACTGTTAGCACATGGATGATGCTGGACTCGATGAGTAGTCATAGCAAGGTAGCCTTCAAAATAAAGCCTGCAGAAAAGATGATCCCTTTTCAGGGTCATATTCAGCAAGGAGTTAACATAGATTACTTCTGGTGTTTGGGCCACTACCACTGCCTGGACAGCCATAAGCAAATGAGGATTCCAAAACCATTCCCAGTCTGTTGACCACAGATGCAACTGGAAGGGAGATTCCCTGTAATAAAGGTGATGCTTATTACTGGCTCTTCAAATTGTTTACTTCTGCTTGCTGCTGACAGCCCTGTATAGGAGATTGATGGATTAAACTTTCACCAGCTGTTCCTCATCCAGGCACCTAATTCCCTGAGATGTTAGCAGAAGAGATGAACAGTTTCCCTAGGAATTTCCAAAATGTTCTATTTTTTTAAATATGTTCCAAGCCTGTGAGGAATGTCAGGCTTGGTATTTTGGGGTTTTTTGGGGGTTTGTTTGTTTTTTTGTTGTTGTTGTTTGGTTTTTCTGCAAAGTAAGAAACTAAAGAATTTCACTTGGAGATGAAAATGGCATTTTCCCTGGCTCTGTTCTGAAGTACTTCTGAGCCTCCCTGGACTACCTAGGGCTTTGGAGGTGGGAGATATGGAGGAGGGAACAGAAATCCAGAACAGATTGCTGAAGATTTGCAAGGTCCTGGGATATTGCAGCTCTGGAGCAGCCCATCTAAACCTAGGAACTCATCATAGGCTGTTCAGGTGCTAGAAAGTTTGGATCTGTAGCATCTGAAGTTCAGCGCTTCCAGGCTCTGAGTGCCCCATCTCTCCATTAGGCAGGCTGGGAAGAATCCTAGCAGACAAGTGTGCAGGAGACCACTCACCTTTTTCTCAGAGATTAGCCTGTTCTATTTCTTTGTAGTTCAGATAGAAACCTATTCTCATGGAGCATTTCACCTTCAGCCAACCAGTGTCTCTTGGCAGAAAATAGGAACTTTGCTGGTAGCCCTTCCTGGAGTTGCAAGAGCATGGGACAATTCCCAGACTATGCCTGGGTGCTAGCAATACTCTGATACTGCCTTGGAGCTTGGAAACTCTTTGCCTTCTCCTCCAGCAGCCTCCCACGTGCACTGAACAAGAAGATAGTGAGCTGTCATATAGAGAGATAGTTTTGGTTTTTTTAGTCAATATTTTGATTTTGTAGGGAAAAATGATTTAAGGAATTTTAGTGCTACTCAAAATGGTGGAGGTGCCCCCTTGGTTAGTTTCATTTGACAAGATTTTGGCAGTAGGAACAGTGATATTTCCCTGTGTGACTTGCAGTTTAAAAACTGCAGCCTTGAGCTGCTGCACTGGGAAGCTGGGGGTTATCAGGCTTTCAGCCCTGTCCAGCCTGTGTGGAATGCAAAGAAGTGAATGGTGGAAATACTGGAAAATAAATGAGCTTTGATGAGTTCCTCCATTATCAGTAGTCGTTTTTCACCAGCTAGATAGAAATACCTGGACTGGAAAAGCTTAATTAAAAATAGCACTAAAATGTTTCTGCTCATATGGGACTTTATGAGGGGTAGAAGTGTGGGGAAAACTGTGTTTCTTCTTTAATGATACATGTTCTCTCTTCTTAGACCTTGGTGAATACTTTTAGAATGTAGTTTCCTTTTCTGTTTCAGTAATGTTGAGTATCATTAAGATTGATGGGTTCGAAAACACACTTCATTATCTCTTAGGCACAGCTTGGCTGCTCTTACCGCTCTTTCCCCATCACCAAAACAAAACCTGTTGTTTTCAGAGGCTCTGGAACTAGAGTGCTCTCACTTAAAAGGGCTACCTGTCTGCATTTGCCTGTGAAAAAGGCACTGCATGAGAGCAGTGTGATCTGTTGAGGGAAGAATATCATTCTTTTTAGCCTGAAGTGATTGGTAAGAGATAGTTTTGTAACAACAGGATGCTGCTGTCATGAACTGCATGTGTATGGGACCACCTGAAATGCTTGAAACTAGATGTCCTTCTCCTGAAATGCTTGAACTGGGTGTACTTCTCTTTTCAGGTCTGGTGTGTCCTCTGGAGGTGTCAGTCAGTTCAGGGAGCATCCAGGTTGCTCGAGGCCAGACAGCAGTATTGCCCTGCACCTTCACCACTAATGCTGCTCTCACTAACCTTAATGTCATATGGATGGTCATTCCTCTTTCTAATGCCAACCAGCCTCAACAGGTAGGTCCTTTCTCACTGGAGCATGCATTTCTTTGAAACTTTCCTTTTCCTCACCCTTTTCACACTGATCTAGATGTAGTCTCTTTGCAACGCCGACTCCCTTGTTGTCCCAGAACATTCCCTTCATTGTTGAACATACCCTCTGGATCTTTCTTGAATCTGGTTTCTACAATGCTTTGTTAACTGATGCGCGTTGTGTCCTTGGCTAGAAATGCAATTGGAGCAGACATACACGATACTGTACGGCTGCCCTGGATCTCTGGTAATTTGTGTGTTTAAATGAGCACAGGAGATATAATCCAGGTTTTGGTGCTCTGGGTATGGAATTTGGAGGATCTGGGAGCAGCTGCAGCTGTGAAATCTATCTAAAATGTGCCCAGAAGACACGGCCTCTCATACATAGACTCATCTCCTCCTTTAATTCCCCTCTTACTTTTTCACTGTCTGTTGCTTATGCAAGTCCATTAGCAAGTGAGAGTCTATCATGGTGGGCACAAGAATCATAATCTGAGATCTGCTGGCCCGGTTTTTGCCCATGTACTCTGACAGCAGAATAGTGCCATTGCTCTGAAATGCATTTGTCTTGGGTCACACTGCCCCCATCACACTTGGTATTCAGTTGTGAGAACCTGCATGGACGAGTACTTGTTCCTCAGGGATTTGGTTTGAGTACAAAGTGCTATAAAAGCCATCTGATTGGTAGAGGCTGTGCAGGTTCAAAAGTTGCATTGCCTGTCATTCAGTTCATCCCCATGATCTTCAGTAAGAATATCAAATCATGGAATGATCTTACCTTCCATGAGACTCAGAATGATACCGCCCACTTGGAGGATGCTCTCCCATAAAGTACTCACTGACCTGCAGAGACCCTGTTTCTTTAGATCCATCCTCCCAGATGGGTAATGATTATTATATGAAGCAGGCTGGTATTGCCAACTCAGCTATGCCAGAAGACTTGGGTATCTATCTAGTCTGTTGCCTCTGTGAACATTTTTGTTGACATAAATAAGGCTACAGACTGTGTTCCTCTTTTAGAGAAAACACCCCGCTATGATGGGTCTGCCTGGTACAAGTGTATATGGAGGTCTGGTTATTTAGACATGCCTTAGGAACTTTAGGAGCCCATATTTTTCTTGCTGTTCTTCCTCCTTGTGCAGTTTCTGCAGAGTGTTGTATGAGCCTTCCTTTCTTTTCCAGGTTATTCTCTACCAAGGGGGTCAGATCTTTGGTGGTGCACCTCAGTTCTATGGGCGAGTGGGGTTTGCTGTGACAATGCCAACCACCAGTGCCTCCATCTTCATCAACAACACTCAGCTATCGGATACTGGCACATACCAGTGTTTGGTCAACAACCTTCCAGACCGAGGCGTCAGGAATATTGGAGTCATTGGACTTACTGTCCTGGGTGTGTTTATTTGGATTATGGGGGAGAGGGGAGGAACAAGGTCAAGGGGATCTTCTGTGTATCATAGTGCACCATAGCAGAGCAATATGGTAGTGTATGGTAGTGTACTGAAGCCCTTAGGCATCCTGTGGTGAGGGATGGGCTGCCTTGTGGGTCTTGTGGGAGTTTGTAGGCACATAGCCTTCATATGCAGGTAGCATATAATGGAGTTTTAAAATATAGTGGAGAGAAAGCTTTTGTGGCAGCATTGTGATATACATGCAAAGAAGCATGAATAAAATATGAGGGCCTCCTGGAGAGCTGAAGGGACCATAAGAGTTTTGTGCATAGCAACAGAAGAGAATGACTTTAGATCTTTGCTTCCTTTGCATGAAAGAAATTAGTACTGGATGCTCCCTGGGATGTTAAATTCTCCAGAGTGTGTGCCATTATAGGGATATGAAAACAAAACCCACAGCAAATTCTGACTGCAGCTCTGTTAGCTTTCACCACCCTTACTGTCTCAAAGACAGAAATGTTCTCACTCTTCTTCTCTAGGGAGGGATTTAAGAGAACTGGGTCCTGTGAAACCCAGCAGTAGTCTTTAATCTTGATGGGCTGGTGGGTCAGGAATCTTTGTGAACTGTCACCCCCCCAAACCTTAATGGGTTCTTGTCTGCTGCCTCCCTTTTCTCTCCTTGTCAGCTCATGCCAGTGTCCTTGCTTTCCCCAGAAGCATGTGTCCAGAAAGAACCTGCACTCCACTGTTTGATCATATTTCCTGATCTGCTGTCACCTTCCCCTCTTCTCTCGCAGTTCCTCCTTCTGCCCCGCTTTGCAGAATCCAGGGGTCCCTGGACGTGGGCAGCGATATCACACTGACCTGCAGCTCGGAAGAAGGCATCCCCCGGCCAACATACCTCTGGGAGAAACTGGACAATGTTCCTAAGTTGCCCCCAACTGCCACACAAGGTGCTCGTTCTGTTGATTATCCTATTATTTCCCAGGTAACAGCCTGTGTTTTCCTTTGTCTGAGCCACCAGAGGTGGCATGGTTTACTGAGTGTCTGCCACCACTTGCATGATCACTTTATTGGAACGAAGATTCCTAGAGCCCATGGTGGACTAGGTACCCTCCAGTGGCCACTTGAATTTTCATGGGTTTTAGGTACAGAAACATGTTGCCCATTGAAGAACAAGGGTCTGTTTGAATGGAAGAGAGAGAACAAGGTTGCCAGATGTTGGCATGTGGCTAGAGATTTCAGCTGCCGATTCACCTGCATTTTAAACCAAATGAAAGGCTCATAGGTTGGAAACTGGGAGAAGGGAGGTAGAATCATCCCAGGAAAATACTTCTCACACTGAGGTCATTGTTCTCCAATAAGTTACTGCCTTTCAGATGTGTATAAAAGCTCTGGTAAGACTGGGTATTGCCCAACCCCAAGTCCTATCCACAAGATTTCTCAGCCTAGGTGTCCTGACCAAGTAGTGATAACTGTACTTTTGCCTTTATCTTGCTGTATTTTAATAATATGCAATCATTTGCATAAATCAGGAATGAGGAACATTTGCAGAGCCAGGGGGTGGAGAGCCCAGGGATGGGGAGAGCAGGGGTTCTGCAGGGCAGGACTGAATTAGCAGGTAGATCTGGGTATAGCATATCTCTTTTTCCTCCCTTTTCTCACACAATGCTGAGACTCCCAAGCTTTCATTTGCAGAAATTAATCTATAAGAAGAAAAAGAAACATCTAGTGTAAGCTCCTTAAGACCTAATCTTGTGTGTGTGTATGTGCGCGTGCACAATGCTTCCATCTCAAGGTTACTTCCTAATTTATTTCTCTCTTAAGAGACTCTCACACCAAAATTCTCTATTTGTTGGCTTTGCCTTTTCACGGTTTTCCTCAAGCGGGGGGAGGGATTTAAACCCTTCTTTTCTCTCTAACTAGACCAAGTCCAGGGCACTGTCACTCTCCGAAATATCAGCACTGTGTCCTCAGGTCTTTACCAATGTGTGGCTTCAAATGCCATTGGAACCAGCACTTGCCTTCTGGACCTGCAAGTCATTGCACGTAAGTATTTTGCTAAGGGAGGTTTGGTCACCTGCTTTTGTCTTGTGACAGTAAAGTGTGTAACCATGTTTGCTGTTAGCCACATGTGCCTCTCTATCAGAAGATCGTTGTGTCCTGGAATGGCAACATTGCCTTTTCCCCCCCTCCCAAGCCACGGTAGCTTCAAATGCTTATAGACAGCCAAAGACCAGCCCTGATTTCTTCTCCATTCTCTGTTCAATTGTCCCCACAGCCCACCCCCGGAGTATTGGCCTGATTGCAGGAGCGGTAGCCACAGGTGCCGTTGTGCTTGTTGTTTGCATTGTCTTGGTGGCCGTGGCACTGTTTTACTGGAAAAATAAACACAAAGAAGAAGAAGAGGAGGAGATTCCAAATGAGATAAGGTAAGGGTCAGGGAAAACCGGTGGTAGGGGACCTCTGATTGCCCAGCAAAAGCAGGGGCTGAAAGGAAGGCAATCAGAAATCTCACTCTTGCTAATCCTGTTTGTGATCTCCTGGGCCTGTGGAAGATGTCCACATACGTCCAGAAAATGGAGGCAACAAATTAAGAATGGTAACAACAGACTTTTTTTTTTTTTTTCAGTATTGCCTTTATTGAGAGCTTTGACTTGGTGTTGTTAGCTCTGTAGGAGAGTGGTATGGTGGGGACCTTGACCATGATGCTGGACAGCGATAGCTGAAAAGCTCTGGAGATACAATTGTGATCTTCTCTGGTGTTACAGCCACAGTGTTTCCCTTTGGTAGCTTCCTGCATCTTCCCTTCATTGGTTGTACGATAATACTGGCTGCCTGCAAAGTACCAGTGGCTGTGACAACCAGTAGTTTTGCCCCCCTTAGATGCATGAGCATGGGCTGTTTGCCTCAGTGCTAGGCACATGGAGCAATTAATGTGGACAGAAGTGGGTCCTACAAAGAGGGATGAGCAAAGGGCCAAGCAGCAGTGCTGGTTGACATTGGTGTTGTCCTTCATCTTGAATTGATGGTGTTGACTCCATCAGGCTGTGGGAGGGGGGGTGAGGGTTGGTGTTGGACAAATGGGGCGGCATCCTCCGTGTGCCCTCACACCCTCTCCTTCCCAGGGAGGACGACCTGCCACCTAAATGCTCCTCCGCCGCAAAGACATTCCACGCCGATGCATCCTCATCAGAGAACGACACTCTCACTTCCTCCAACACCTACAACAGCCGCTACTGGAATGACCCCAAAGCCAACCACGCCACAGACTCCTTCACCCGCTTCAGCAACAGCAATGATGCCCACCAGCCCCCCTTCTCCCGCTCGGGGAGCACGAGCACCCGCCCCATCTATGCCAACGGCGGCCACCCGTCCCCGGCTCCCCCTAAGACGCTGGTGGTGACGGCCAGCACGGCGCCGTCCCCTCAGGAGGTGATCCGGAGCAACGGCTCAGTCAGCAGGAAGCCACGGCCACCGCACACCCGCTCCTACGCCGTCAGCCAGGCCACGCTGGAGCGGATCGGGGCTGTCCCTGTCATGGTGCCCGCCCAGAGCCGGGCTGGCTCCCTTGTGTAGGGCCATGCTGGTGGCCAAGAGCCAAGCAAGGGGCCTCTTGTACCCGGTGGGGCGAAGAGACCCTACTCCTTCCTGAAAGGTGGCGAGGCAGTGGGGGGACACACACTTACCTCGCCCCCCTGCCCTTCCCTCCCAAGGCCACTGCCGGTCGGGGAGGGGGACAGCCCCAGCCATGACGCATCCCCCTGGCTGTTGGGGCTCCTTGTGCCGGTGGACGCCGCAGACGTGCCAAGGTCGGAGGACCAAGGAGGTGGGGACATGCTCCCTGGCTGCTGGGCCCCGGCCGGGATGTGCACCCAGCCCTGACCCCAGGAGGGACTTTTGCTTTTGTTTCCCATCGGTTTTGTTGGGAATCGATTCCATCCATTTGGGTCTTTCAGGGAGGTTTGGGGAGATATATATATATTATTATTTCTTTTTTTTTTTCTGTTGTTGTCGCTGTTTTATTTCCAAGAGAACGCCAGCCCGCATTGGGGCAGGAAGGGCTGAGTGGGGAGGGGTGCTGAGGCGGGGTCTGCCTCAACATGGTCACCCTGGCCCCCTCCCCACACCCCCTGGCCTTGCTGCTGGATGAAGGAGGGCAGTGGGCCGGGTGTGAAGGGACACAGGCCAGGCTGGAGGGGACAGAGGGAGATAACAGCCACCAGCCCGGCCAAGGGGACGGCTGGGCGAGGGTGCGGACCGGGGAGCGTTTGTCTTTATTTGTTGCAGTTCTTCCCCCACCCCAACATGCACACAAACACACAGACACACACAGACACACACACAGGTCCTCCTCAGACTGGGTGTTTTTCCTGCGCTAGCTCTGTACCGCTGCCTGTTCATGGCTGTGGACGATGGAGCTGAGTGTCTTTCCCCCAGACACTCCATGCAGGATAGGGGTGCGTCGCTGCTGTTGCTGCTGTATGGCTCATGGCTTTTTCTTTTTTTTTGGGCTGTTGCTGGGTTTATTCAGGAGGCAGAGAGGAGCAGCGTGGCATGGAAGAGCAGCAGGCAGGTCCAGAGGCATCTGCTGCCCATGGGCTGCTCTGGTTCAGGGTAAGAAGCTTCAAACCCCACAGCTTTGGTGTTTGCATGGTGGGTTTGGTTTTCCTTACTGGGCTGTCCGTGGCTGGGTGGTATGGCAGGGCACGTGTTGTGCTTGGGGCTCCCACACGGAAGCATCAGAGTTTTCATTCCTGCTGTTCCATGCCCAGGGACATCACAAATGCTGAGGCTGGCAGGATTCGCCTCCAAATCCCTTTTCTTAGAAAAAAAAGTGAAAGCAGGGGTTTAATGGAGGGTGTAACCCTGTGGAAACCCACGTGCTATCTCTCTGCCTCCTCTACTTCCCACAATGTCCTGGGGCTGGGTGCTGGTGGCATCTGCCAGTGGCTCTGCCATCTCCTTGCAGCTGGGGAGGTGGTTGTGCCTGGCACCCATTCTTTTTCTATTGCAACTAAATAGCCTTAATCAAAGCCAAGAGTGGAAACTGCTCGAGGAACCTGGTGCCATTTGGAGGGCTGGACTGAGGGCTGGTACTTACCTTCCCAGAGAGCAATGGCTCAATGGGGCCATGCCTGGATGAGTATCTCCGCCCTCCTGTGTAACACCAACCCTTGCACATGTAAAAGCAGTGGTGACCTCCAAAAGCACCAGAGCCCTCCCAGGTCTGCTTTTGGAAAAGCAATTTGGGGAGTCACAGGTGACTTTCCGTAGCTCTCACATTGGTAAAAGGGTCTGTTTAAGCCAACAGACTCTTCCTCATCCCTACTTTCCTTGTCCCGGCACGGCTTTACTTTCCCTAGCAGTGCACAAGCCTTGGGCAGGACCTTCTGCCTGAGCAGTACCTTTCAAATGCAAGCACAGACTCTGAGGAAGAGGGAGAAGAGGTGAGGGCTGGGTTCCTACATGGACACACTGGCTTTTTGGGAGGTTTGGAGCTCCCAGGCAGCACTAAGTTTGAAGCTTGGCTGAGATTTTGTGCCTTCTTTGCTTAAATTAAAAAAGAGAAGACAAAAAAAAAAAGGAAAAAAAATTAAAATCTAACTTCCCTTCCTCCCCCCTCCTACACAACTCCATCCAGAATGGGTGCAAACCCCCATGGTGGTGCAGGCAGGAGGCTGCTCTGTGTGTGTGTGCACACAGATCTCACTGGAGCAGTCCTCTTTCCTGCCTTTCTGCTCACTTTGCAGCTGGGTGGTAGGATTGACAGGGGGAAGAAGAGTGGCTTTAGAAACCCTAATGTGGGAGGTAAAAAAAAAAAAAAAGAAAAGGCAATCACAGAAAAGCCCAGACACATTTTCTCTGCGTTTGTAACAACCCCTGTGTGACATTTACAGGAACACTGCCCTCAGCAGGCCCTCTCCTCTACTGGGAAAGCTCTTCTGGTTCCTACCCTCCATGAGACTGTTTGCTCCTCTTTCTTTGTTCTTTCTAATTGTCTAAAATTCAATAAAACTTTATTCATATAAAAAAAGGACTTCTTACTGCCTGCTGCTGCTTTTTTCCCCTTTCTTACCTAATTCTGTAACTATAATGAATTTGGCCACTAATACTCATCCTTGATATGACTGGCAGTAAGCAGCAACTGTGCAACCAAGACCTGCACATTATTAGGCCAGCCAGTTTGGTAGTTAACCCTGGTACTGTAGCCTTGTTTTCCTCATTCATAATAGTCTGACACATTGCCCTTGAAGGTACAATTTCACAGGCTTGCAAGGTCTCTACTTCTCTAGACAAAGGTGAGTTTTATTTTCTGTTTGGTTTTTTCTTTTGTTTGTTTTTCTGTTGTTTTTTTTTTTTTCACGGGGGAGATCCTTTTCTGCTTCAAGTGATGTGGGAAAATATTTTAAAAATTGCCTGACTTTGCTCATGTGTTGGTTTTCCAATCTGAAACATAGCGGGTTCAACCCAGATCCAAAATCCAAGGCAGTAACCAGGAAGGTCCTCATTGACTGTCTTGCTTCTGAGTAAATTTGATGGGAGAAACTGTCGGAAGGTCAACAAAAGTGCTGATCTCCACAGACTGAGCATGGAAAATTTCATTGTCTGAGCCTTCACGTTTCCAGGGCATAAGGGGACTGGGAAGCACACACTTCTTAGTCCTTATCAACACCTGCTAGCAGAAGGTTATTATTAGTTAGGACAGCCTGATGTTTTGCCAAAGATTTTGCATTTTTCTCTCCATGTTTCGTTTTCCCTACTTCTCTAAAATCCCCCAGATATTCTGAGAATGGTTATTAAACCCAGAAACCTACAGATCCAGCAGCAGTGGTAATTCAGCCCTGCTGTACATGCATTGTGTTCTTATTCCTTGGTGTTTTTCAACACCTAGTTTAAAATACTCCTGTAAATGTGTTCTCAGATATAGACCTTATAGTAAATGAGATGACTGCATTGCCATTTTGGGAAAGTTGCTGTAGGAATCTTAATGTTTGCATTTTTCATCTTTTGATTGTGCGACCTTGATGTGACATTAATAGCATCTTTGCATTTTATTCCCATGATAGCCCTGTCAGTATTCTGCAGTACTATCCATTCCTTGCCACTGGCTTACCCCTTACGTTATTCTTCTGCACATCTCTGTCTATTGATCTAGAGAAGAATTTCCTAAGATACAGGATAGTTTACAAGATTTGTGCAGCACCCAGTTTGCTGGAGTTTTAGCCTGTAAATTTTATCTAGTGAGGCATTGCTGCAGTATAAATATCTAGCCAAAAATAATACCAGTTAGATGTGTGTCACTCCAGAGTGACTATTTACCATTAAAAAGCAAACAAATGTTCAAACTATTATAAGTGGAAGTCACTACTGAAATGCATGGTTTTGCTGACAGCCTTCAACCCCAGCTGCGTAGTAAGGATTGTCCACCACAGTAGATGCCACAGGTGTTACTTTAAATGTCAATACCTATTGGTTTTACCACCTTCCAACAAAGAATTCCAGAAGAAAACTTGTTCTAGCATGAGTTAGCTGTACGTTTGACTGTTTAGACAGAGAAATAGCCATGAGAGCATGCTTTACACTTTGATAATGGGCATCTTTTTAGAGGTTGGTGTAGATGAGAGATCAATTTAAAACATTTGGGAAATCTGGTCTGTAGACTGCCAGAAGTTTTTTAACTTACACAGCATTTGGACTTGGATCTGCTGATTCATCTGAACTAAAAAAAAATAAAATTACTCAGATGCATGCACTTCAACAAAGTCTTGCCAGAACACAGATAAGTTTCCAGCAGAAGCCAGCCTACCAGATGGTATCCTGTCCAAGACTGCCTTGTTTCCCCATGAGGACCTGCGATGCTCAGGAGATCCATCTTCCTTTTGTCATGGTTTAGGTCTTCATGAAGAGTACCTCAAATCAGGGTAGCCTCAAATGACACCCAGGATTGAGGTAACTGGGTGATTGATTTGTTACTGGGCAGAGGAAATCAAACTGAAAATTCTTGATCCCCTCCCTCCACTAAAAGGAAAGATAGTGGGGGAATTTCCATGATAAATTTCTGTTTTCATCAAACATATTGGTAAGTTTTTGCAGGTTACTGGATTTCTATTGGAAGCAACGCTTTGGATCTCAGCTTCTTCTGCTTTAGCAAGTGCCTTTCTGTGTCTGCACTCTAACTGGGATCTTCCCAGCCATGGTGCTGTTGGACTGTGAGCAAGCGGATGCGCCTTGTGCCAACATCAAGGTATGCAAAATGGTTCAGCAGATTCTGCTAAGAGACTTTTGAACATTTCTAAGACAGAGGGCAGAGAAAAGTGAGGAAGCAGATCCCTTTCATGTGTTTACTTCAGAGCAAACCCAACAGGCCCTCTTATTAACTCATGTGGCCTCTGATAAAGGGCAGCCTGAAGCAGAGTTCTCGTGAGGTATCTTGATGACTGAGTTGCCCTTCTCCCTGTGCTTTTTCCAAGTGCTGCTGGCTATCCTGCCTGCAGCTTGTTCTCCTAATGCCAGCAAAGCAGGAGTTCCCCCACTGTGCCCTTGTTACAGCTCCACTCTTGTGAGTAAGGCAAGATGTGCTGATAAGGATCAGGAATACGGGTGCTGAGAAAGGGAATTTGGTGTTACTGAGCTATGTTTCCCCTCAGGTAGGGAGTAGGTGAACATCAGGGATAAAGAAACCCTTGAGAGCATGGAGAGTGAAAGGCTATGGCTCTTTATTCAGCCTGCTTTCTTCCATGTCTGCCTCTACATGTTGCAATGCCGGGAGGATATTACCAAGAATGATTAGGTCTGGACCTCCTAATCAAGGGAGGACACACACAAGGCATTTCCTGAGCCTGGCACTACCCCAGAGCTCTTGTTGTCTGCTGGCAGGCAGTACAAAAAAAGGTTTCATTAGGTCACCTACACAGCCATGGAGAGGGAGTAGGAGATAATAGCAAGAGTTTTGGGCATGGATGGATGAATACAGGTTTTGGGGGAGGAGAAATTTGGTAGTCTTGGGACTTTCCAGCTCTTGGGCTCTGGCATATTTTCTTTGATGAGTTTCCATAGACAATGAGAGCTAAAAAAAGCACTTTTCCTTTCCCTGTGGTAGAGGCTCCCTTGCTGTAGAGAGCACTGCTGATGTGTAGGAATGGGACAGTGCGCATTGCTAAGGATCAGACTTTTCACTAAGCCTTCTAATGCTATTTTCTGCTGGTCATTTGTTCCTGATTTCCTCCTTCCCTCCACTTCCTCTGTAACATGTGTGAATGAGAAAGTTGGTTGGCAGGAAATTTAATCTATGTGTATTTAAAAAAAACCCAAGAGCAACACAACAAACAAACAAAGAAAACCAACCCCCCGAAACAAATAGCAGCAGAGAAGAGAGAGATTAAGATGCAGCTTGCATGGCTGGCTGGCAAGTGATTCTTTAGCACCGGATGTAGTCGTGGTCAGCTCCTGGATTTGGACTTATTAAATCATACTTGAGAAGGGATGATGACTTGCTTCCAGTTGATATGCTTTAATGGGAAAACTGATGTGGTGCATGCAACACAGAGAACCACTGGCTAAGGGGCCTGATACAGCAAAGCCCAGAGGCTCTGTAGTTTAGCTTGCTTGTATTTAAACCCACTGTGTTTGGTACAGGGGATGAGCTGCACAGCCTGCCTTCCAGCTTCCTGGATACTATCAATAAATGGAGAATTTCTTTCGGGTAGTGATTTTTCTTGAAGGATCTCAAGTTACTTTGGCAAGCTGAGTACAGTAATCGCCAGATCGTTATCCATGTGGACACTTGGGATGGGGAAAAGGTGTATGATTTGGGTTGCAGCAGCAGTACTTTAAGCTGAGGCAGTTTCTAGGATTGCACAGCAGCCTGGAGATTCTTTTATAGTGCTACGCATCAGTGATACGGTGTTTCCACTCAGAGCCTTTCCTGTCTTCTTAGACTGTGGCTTGTGGCGAAGGCATGTAAGACCCTGTGTCTCACATGAAGGACCAAAGGCAGCAGGGGGTAGAATTAGCTCAGTAGAGAAGACATTGTGGTGTTAGACTCTCAAAATTAAGATGCATCATTAGTGCTAGAAACTCTTACAGAAGTGTGCTATGAACATCATTAATGCTTCTTCCTTTTGGCTGTGGTTTGCTGTTGAGACAAAAACTAAAGACTTTCTTTTTGTGACACCAACCATGGAAATGAGTGAACAGGGTGAAGCACATAGACACACACACCCCCAACAGCTCTTTCGTGGGGGCACTTGCTCAATATCTGCAGAACACAATCTGTTCCTGCTACCCATGAACACAATCTCCATGTTCACAGTTTTCTTAGCTCATCTTCCTTTTGGGTGAATGTATCCTCCATGCACCCATCCATGCTCAGGGACACCAAAAAAGGTTGCAAACAGGCATGACTGCAAAGTGTGTGAGCACTCTATGCTTTTACTCAGCCCGGTCACCCGGAGCACAAGTCCCATTTGCTTTTCAGGCTAACTTGTTGCACATCTCTCAAATCACAAAGGGGTTTTGTGGCTCCTCCTGGCCTTCCAGAAGTTGCACGCTGGCCTAAGGAAAATAGGTTACTTTTGGGAAAGTAAATAGGGAGGTTTAGGGTTATTGTCCGAAGCGTGGCTGAACACTAGGCATTTATTCACGAACTCTCCAGATTTGGGTCACAAAGCTCGCCTTTTTTGGTGGCTCTACAATGACATCCTCTGGAGGGATGAAGAACTACATCGGCTCCTGTTCGCTTGTTCAGTTTGTCTGCACCTCCTTACTAGCTCGTAGGTTGGTTTCCTTCCCTTGTGATCCTGCAGAGAATAAAGTGCTCTGTGCCTTGAGTATGAACACCTCTTGCGATTGTTCCTTAGGATCTGTCTTCAGTACTGTGGTGTCTGCTATGTTGTGCTGGAGAGGTTTGAGTGCTTTCTCTGTCCCAGAAGCAAATGGTTTTCACCATGGCCTGCCTCTAGCTTCCCAGCTCCTCTCCTTGTTTTAATGATCTAGGATTCAAAGGCATGGGGAATGGCCTGGTACGTCCCATCTGGGGAACAGGTGGGCCACAGATAGTGTAAAAACCTGCTATTTCATTATTTAACTGTATAACAACCAGTGCAACTAACTTCTTATGGGCTTACAACTGACTTAAATTTGTCCTTCTGCCCCACTGTTGAGGTTGAGAAGAGCTGCCTGGGTGGGTTTTCTGTCCCCTCTCTATGGGAGCAAAGTTTCAGAGCTTAGGAGAGCACCCAGCGGAAGAGCCACTGCAAACTAGTCTTATGTGCCCACTGGCCAGTTCTGGGGATCCAAGGCTTCAGGGACTTTGTGAAACCAGCGCCCATGTCCATGCTTGGTAATGGGCCCAGATTAGTTGCAACATCAAGGACATCTAGAGTTTGGGTGCAGTTTACTCAGGCAAGCGGGTTGGTTCAAAAGGCAAGGTGATTATATGCACACACACCCCACACCCCCTCCCAAGTTTGATTTTCTTTTTAGCTATATGTGTGGATGGGAAATAGAAAATATGATCCTAATAGATTTTGGATGTGACCAAGACTCCAAAGCTCTTCGCTTTACACAGAGCAATCTCCAGCCCCAGGAAGTGGGCTCCTGGGATATTAGAAATCAGAGCTTGGTTCCAGATCTGTGTTTACCAAAAGCTGGTCTTTGAAATGTTCCAAACCTCAGTTCTAAGATCAGCTACTCAACAAATACTGTTTCCCTTTGAAATGCAGCTTTTAATCAGGATTTCTGTGTCATGCTCTCTTTTCTATTCTTGTCAATCAAGTCAAGAAAATAGAGCCCATGGGGCTTTCAGCTGGTCTTTAATATAAACATTGTGCCTCCCTCTCTCCACACGCCAGATACACAGTAGGTCTAACCTTTCCTTCAACTGACACAAAGTTCCTTGTCCACTGGCTGGGAGCAAGCTGCAGTGCCTGACGGCTGTGTCGTATTTCTGAGCATGGAGTTCAAGGTCTGCATTAAAATAGATCAAATCAGTCTCTGCCAGTTGTAAATGATCTTAAAGGATTCTTGGGCTGTAGATTTTTCTGTTTGTTTTCTTTTACAAAGGTTTTTGGAATATATCAGTGATTGTCTGTCCTGTAGATGTAATGGCCATGCATCTTTGCATCGTATTTTATTTCTCATAAACCTAAGTCTCAGCATTAGACTTGTGTTCCAAGTTGTTGAAAATCCATCGCTTGTTAGAGTGATGCACAGGGGGAAGGAAATGCAAATGCAACTGCTACACAAGGCAGTAGCGGGAGAGAACAGGTACTAGATTGTTTAGAACATGGTCACTATGATTCTTTGCCCAATGTATTAATTTCTTTTACGTCCTTTTTGTTGTTCATTTAAAGCTTCTGGTGGTGTTTCTGCTGCTAAGCTATACTTAATAAAGAGGACAAACATCCTTTTTCATACTAACAGATAACCTTTATCACTTGCTACTGTCAAGGCTATTGAAGCAAGTGACTGGGAAAGGCTCCCCTTCTGCATTTCCCTCCCAGTCTTTGGCAGCAGCAGGACTAGGGGCAAAATGAAATTGTGGTGTGGCTTGTGGTGTTATCTTGTAAAAGAGAAACCCCTGTTACCTTGTCTCCATCTGAGAGTGGCATGCAATGAGACGGAGTTGTTAAACTGATGGAGTTAACCTGGGGCAAAGCCTGAACTGTGTGTGTGTTTGCATCTGGGGCTGAGAGCAGTGTAGTTTGATTTGAGTGAAATGAATGAAGGCAGCATTAAGTTAACTTGCAGCAAAGGCATTCACCCACAGTAGCACCCCAGTGTTCTGAACACTGGTTTGTAGGCCAGCTGGTATTGAAGCCATAAAATATCTTCTTATAGTGAAAGCTAAGAAATATTCACCAGCCAGTCACATCTCAGCCACTAGGGAGTTAAATTCATCCTCCTTTTTGAGCTTAAATATAAATGTTCTTTAAATAATTCTTTACTTTGTAGGTATGTGATTTATATCCTTTAAGGGAAGGAAATTACTCAAGAGGGTAGAAAAAAAAAGCACATTAAATGAAGACAAATATGTTGGAAGCTTGTGATCCAGCAAACGTGCTGCTAGGGTACTAGTCAGACCTGGGTTTCACTCTCAGCTTGCCGCATCACCTGAGGTAAGCATGGATGCAGATACCCATCCTGGGGAGCCACAGCTGGACACTTGGAGTGTATGTCAGAGGCAGACCCATTGCTTAATCTGAACACAGGGGCCTGAGAGTGAAAATGTTAGCTTTAATCTCTCTGAAATTTTGTTCCCCACCTGGAAAATTGATATAATTGGAAAGAACAGGCTTGAGAATGACTTAAAAAAAAAAAAATCTAATGTACACAGACGTGCACATGTGTGCACAGAACCCCTACAGGGTCCAACCTGAGAGGTTCAACTATATATATTCCCTTGCTGAAAGATGGTTAACTTGCTCTTAAAGATCTCTGCTCAAAGAGTTCGCAGTCTTACTAGGCATGGGGATAAAAGGGAATGCTTCCAATATTGGTTCTGACTGACGGCCTTATAAGAGTTTTATTTTTTAAGGATAATCTGCATATTTATTCATATGCATATTGCCAGCCCTGGGTGTTAACTTTGCCAGATGCTGCAGAGAGGTTATTCTAGGAATATACAGATCTCTGTACTTCACATTAATATACTTGCAACCAGAGACCAGGCTTTTCCTTAGTGCTAACCTGCGTTTTCAAGACTGCCTTTTTCCTTCATTCTTCTCTGTTGAGGATGCAGCTCTTCAAAGCAGGTGACCAGCCACACTCAAACTAGCTCTTAGGAGATGCAAGAAGGGATTTAATTAAGTTCCAGTCACCTTCTGCAAACTTGCTGGCTTTGTCCAGTGGACAGAAAAGCTGGTTTTATCTAGCATCAAGCAAACTCAATCCCAGGGTGTTCCCTAAGCACAGGAGAGCTGTGTATTACCTCCACAGGCAGGTGTGGTTAGTGTACACCCGGCTAGCAGTCTTTATCACTCACAGCTCTGGCTGGAAGCTGTGGGCTCCCAGCTAACCTCAGATCTAGATGGAAAGAAAAACCTTTTTTTGCTAATTGGAGGAAAAGAAGGAGCTATGAGTTTCATGTTTCTGATTCTCCTTGTAGGAAATGGAGATCTTTGGCTGCCTTGTTGCATGGTTTTGAAATAGGGACCATCCACTGCATTTGCAGAGAAGCAGGTGGGATTTTAAGACTTGCCTTGTTGACTGAAGGAGTGTTGCTGCTCTGTGGAGTGGCAAAGGCCACTCTTCTCTGTACACTGGTGTCAGAAACTTGCCAGTGCTGCATTATGTAGTGGTTAAGCTTTCTTTCAGAGCACCAGGTAGAAGCATCAGCTCTGTTGTCTGGGCTGTTCCTGTCAGGATGGCTGCAGCATTAATAGCTTCCCAGCATGTTGGTTACTTGCAATCAGGGAGTGGGCTCAGAGGTGAGCTGGTGAAAACAGCTGTTTGTGGAGAAGTCGTTGAGAGCCTTCGCAGTGAATACAGTGCAGTGACAGCCACAGCACAGGCAGGGGCAGCAGCATCTTCCTCTGTGCGGTCCCTCCTCATATGTCTCATCCCCAAGGCAGCTGTCTTTTCAAGCCAAGTCCCAAAGGCACAGTGTGCTACTCCCTCAGTCTCCTGCTCTCAGACTCAAGCCCCTCTGGCTTTCTCCATCTCTTCCTCTCTTCCATCCATATATCCTCTCCGAGCTACTCCCTCCCTTGGTGTTTGCCTCAGAGAGGATTTTTCTCTTGTCTTCCCAACCCACCTTCCTCTGCCTCTCCTACTGCTGACAGGTCCCTTCCCTCTCTGTGGACTCTCTCCCCCTTTATTTTCACTGTCCCCTACTCTCTTCAGTCCTCTCTCCCCAGTCCATGAGGCTGAAGCCTCTTGTCCAGTTTCCTTTTCCTCACTCTCTGTGCTTGCTTCTCATCCTCTCTGTGGACTTTCCCTCACCCTTCCTTCCTCTGTTCAACCATCTTCTGCCTCCTCCCAGATACCTTCAGCTCTCCTAGTTTTCCCAGTTTTGTGGTGAGGCCCAGTTAGCCCTAGTGTGAGTCTCTGAGGGAGCTCAGGAGGCTGGCTGGCAGATTGTAAAGATGGCTAGTCCAATGATTTGACCATCATGCAATGATATCGTTCCACCTCCTCTGAAGAGAACAACTTAGTAAATCAGTGGTGATGGCAGCATGTCTCACAGTGAAAGTGATGCCCTGTGTAATAGCCAGCTGCTTATCTCTTGGTATTTGCCCTGCCTCCAACCTGCAGAGCTTCTGTATGAACGCTCAGAACAATCCCTGATGGCCCAACTGATGAGAGAATCTACATCCAGATTTCCCCATCCTTCCTCTAGAGACATGTAAATGGAGATACAAGCAGCCTTCATGTCATCTGTCATTCACTGAGGATGGTAAATAAAGCCAGCCCCTGTTCCTGGCCTTCCCTGCCAACAGGTTTAGCAAGGGGAGGTCAGGCTGCCCATGGGGACTAGTTGCCCCTGCAAGCTGGTACAGACTGGTGTTGCTAGACAAAGAGTGAGGTGAGTTGGCAAAAGCTAGTGTTTGGGAAAAGCCAGCCACAATACTGAGTGGACAGACCATTCCATGCGGATACCCTGCGTACAGAGGGCTTTGGTCTCTGGGGCTGCCAGGGTAGCAGCTTCGATTATCAACACGACCCCTTGTTGCAAGGTATCAAAGGCAGAGCTAGATGTTCAGCTGCCAGATGGAGTCTGAAGAAAAAAAAAGGGAAAAAAAAAAAAAGAAAAAAAAAAAAAAAAAGAAAAAAAAAAAAAAAAAGAAAAAAAAAAAAAAAAAGAAAAAAAAAAAAAAAAAGAAAAAAAAAAAAAAAAAGAAAAAAAAAAAAAAAAAGAAAAAAAAAAAAAAAAAGAAAAAAAAAAAAAAAAAGAAAAAAAAAAAAAAAAAGAAAAAAAAAAAAAAAAAGAAAAAAAAAAAAAAAAAGAAAAACTTTGGACAGAAAATAAATCTCAGTGACAGGGAATAAATAGAGAGCACCGAGTCGTCATTTTTAATAGACTTTTTTTCCTCCAGACCATGACTGCAGTTAAAACCTTTGAAACCGGCGATTTCTTCCAGGGTCACCTCTGCACGCCCCCGGTTCCCCCGGCCGGGCTGAGGCGAGAAGCAGCCCCCAGCGCGGTGTCTGGAGCCCCGGGGGCAGCCCGGGGTGCCGTCCCGCTTGTGGCTACCGGATCCGGGGCTGCGGGACGGCGGTTTGCGGGGAGGGACCGTCGGGGGGCAGCAGCATCCAGCGCTTGGGAAGCCTGGGCTCCGGAGAAACCTTCCAGCGTGCTCCTGACTGACAGCGGCTTGCTCCTCATCTTCAGGACCCGGCTTCTTTCCAAATCCCCGTCGCACCGGGCTGCGTGGCGGTGACACTTTAACATGCAGCATATGCGTCTCATTTCCCTATTCACCCGGCTATTTGTAAACCTAATTTAAGCTAAATCTCTCCCTGGTCTTATCCGTTTTAACGTAGCTCCGAAGGAAGGGTGGGAGGGGAAAAATAAAAGCAAGTAAATGGGTTGCCAGCAATGCACTTTTTTTCCCCTCCCCTTCTAGCACAATAGCTTTGTAATTGTTCACTCGCTGCGTAGGAAGGACCTGGCACCCTTCTTGGGTGCGACCTTCACGTCTTCCAAGGCCAATGTCAGAGAGGAAAAATCCTCTGGGTTTCCTGGGAAGGGATGAAGGAGATTGAGTGGAGGATGTCCTTCTAGCTGGGGTCCACCACCCTCCTGCCTTAGGGAGAAGGGACTGCCTGAGTGAGGGGCTGTGCTGAGCCGCTATGGGGCTGGGGTGGCAGCAGGCAAACACAGAGGGAAGCAATGTGATTTTGAGTGAGTGCACAGTTTCTTCCAAGTTATAAAAAAATTACATGTGCTTTGTTTGCAGATTAGCTTGGTTTGTTTGTTTTTGGGTAAAGAATCACAGCTATGACCCCCCTCAAGGTGTCCCAGCAAGTAAAAACTATGAAATTTGATTTAATTTTACAGTGAGAAAGGTAAATTATTTCACCTCCATAAATTTCTACCAAAGTAGTTTTAACCAGCTATAGGATTTTCCTGCTCATTCTTCCCTGCTGCGATGCATCTTTGCTGTTCACTGTTTAACAGCTGCTGCTGCAATACAAAAGGGGGTTTCAACTCCATCCTACATGAAGTACTGCTTATTTTTTGCTTTGTTGTTTTTCTATTTGTTTGTTTCTTATCATGATAAAAGTTGTAGGAACTTTTAAAGATAGAAAAAGGCCGCAGCGGTTGTTCCAAGGACTTTAGAGTCTGCTCTCCTGAAGGATGCAAGAAGACTGACAGCAAGATGAATGAGCGGGCACATTTCATGTGTGCCTTTGTAGTTTCCTATTCACTAATGTATGTGTGTTTGGAGGAGTGGAGGAATGCTGGATTTGCTTGCAGGAGTTCGAGAGAAGACTTTGAAAAGCCAAATCTCATGGAGCAAGAGATTTGGAGAATGGCAAAAATGGCTTGGCAGAAGGGATCAGAGATGCATTTTTGGTCACAGGACCCTTTTGCAAGAGGCGAGAGACTGATTACTCAATGGGCTTCAGCAAAGATGTTACCAGAAAGCTAAGTGAAGAAACAGATGCAGAGAAGTGGGTGGAAGATGAGTTGTTCAGGTAAGGACAAAATGCTTCAAATGGCCTTTGAAGGGGAAAGAAAACTGGTGAAGGAAGGGTTTGGAGGTGTTTTGACCAAGAAGTGTTGAAGAAGGTAATGGCAGTGGCATCTTGGCTGAGGGTCACCATGTTTCATGGTCAAAGCTCAAGGTAATACAGGCCTAGAGAAGGTTTTAGCTTGTATACATTCTGAAGGCCCTCTAATAGAGCTTTTCTTGTATGAAGAATACAAATACCTTTCAAATGGCAGCTTGGAGACATGTGTAACTATTTTTCAGTCTGTACTAGACCTCCTTTGAAATTGTCTGGCAAAAAAAAGATGGTAAAAAGTTCATATGAAGTTTCTGTGACATATTTTCACAGCAAATGCCTGCTTTTGATGGGAAGGCGTAGAAATATTTTCCATCATAAAATGAAAAGCTTTCAGGTTTCGCAGTTTTTTACTGGTTTGGGTATTTTTTTCTTTTTCCTCCCTCTCCACACCACCTTGTTTGGTTTCTTCTGGCTTTGAGTTTCTCAACATAAAATCAACAATTTCTCCACCTGGGGACATTTACTATTCTCTCCTAACTGCTGATGTATTTATCTGACCGAGAAGGCCTTTGGATTTGCTTCTCCATCATTAAATAGCTACATGAAATAATTCAAGCCTCAGAATAAGAAAAGAAGACTTATAATTAGGAATGCTGCATCAGCCTGTGAAATCTCTTCCTAAGGGCACACCAGTGATGCTGAGAGACACACATAGTCCCTGTTGTTACTTACCTGAGATTTTCAGGGTGTTGCTGCCTTGATGTGCTGCTGATGGAGAAGCAGGACCAGCAGGTGCAGCTCGGTGGCTGCTCAGAGCCCCCCTGTGAGTAGCAGCTGGATTTGGCAGTACTGGCAGCAGCAGAGACTATAACACAGTGATCTGATGTGAAGAACATCTGCTGGAGACAGATAACAGGACGAGACAAGCCTGCAGGCTTGTTGAACGGTAACTCAAACTTCAAACTACTGTTTACAACACGTTATGTTCTACTTCATCTACTGTCTTCTCTAGAGAAGCGAAGGATGCTTACAAACACCCCGGAAACATGCTGAATGGATTAACCCTCTGGAAAGCAGGTTGGCAAGAGGGAGCTACGTCTGGCTGTTACTCAAAACTCACCCATGTTACTTCATTATGAGAATATTGAGTAAGGAGAAAGCGTCCGTCTTTCTTGGGTAAGAGCAGAACAGACAACATTGTGCTATGCAAGGAGATGCTGCACTGTAGATGTAGCTGTCTTACCAACTGTGTCTGGTGGCCACCCTTTAGGGGAGAGTGAGGACTTCAACTCTGACACTTGACAACTGTCCAGCGGAGTGTTTCTAGCCTGCCTTTATATGGAACAATTTCAACCGGGCATCACTTTGCTCCTTTTCCAGCCCGTTGTGCTGTTGTGGACAGCTTAACCCACCCAGTTAGATTGAATAGGCTGATTCCTACCAGGGCTGAGTGAACAGAGGGAGAAATTCACTGTGAATATCAGTTCATATTTGAAAGTGAATTTTCATTCAGAACAGAGGCACGTCCACATGACTGCTGCAGCTGAACCAACCAAGCATTGAATTGAGGCTATTCATAACAAACTGTCCATGAATGGCCTGCAGGGCAAAAACTATCTGCAGGAGAAATTCATAGGCAATTTTGACTAATGAATGAATTTGGGAATTTGGCTTTCAGTTTGCAGACAGTTCACAAATAGAAAAAAAAACATATGAAACTTATTGAATAAATGATTTATAGTGAAATATTTGTTCAACTCTAATCTCTATAACGTGTATAGTTTATGGTGTTAGAAAGCACTTTAGGATTAGCTGTGGGAGCTATATGTCAATGAGTAGTCTGTGAAAAAACATTCTTTTCTGAACAACTGTATGGAGAAGTGTTAATGTCACCTGCAGCAGCGGGAGCCTGGTAAAGGGCTTGTGCTTGGGAAAGGACTGTTGGATTTCGGCAGTGCACCAGGGGTCTTCAGAGCAGACGTTAAGGCTTGAAATCAGCCCTCCTTTCTGACTGAAGTGACTGAGGACGAAAAGGGTGAATACTAGGGCTTATGCACGGGAAGGCTTGGCAGCCTTTTGAGAGAGTCATTTCATTTCTGCAGCGATATTGTCTGAGAGACTGAGCTGCGATTGATTTTCACCAAGGCTGTAAGAAACATAACTCAAACCTTGTTATATAACAAGGATAGTTATATATTCGAGGTGCTAAATGTTCATCTGCCTGGAAGTGCCTCGCAGCTAGGCACAGCATGCCTTTATGCCTCTATTCCATAGCATTTTACATTGCGCTAATACTAACAAGTCCTCCTGGGAAACCAGTAACTACACCTGAAATGAATATGCTTTCAGGTTCATGTGGAGAGGTTCGTAACTATTCTCTCTTCAGTGGTCACACTGCATTGCCCCATATTCACACCAGCTTGCTCTTTCCATGAGTGCCTTCTGCTACTGCAGGGTCCCTTTGGCTGGTTCCTGCCCATCTATCCAAACGCTTACGAGCAGCATTGATCCCTAGCAAGTAGTATGAAGTTGGACCAGCTCAATGCTTCTCAATGACACAAACAACAGAAATTGTTCCATGCCACTCCCTTGCAGCAGCATAAACTGGCTTTGCTTTGGCAAAGCTGGAGGTGGAGCTGACTTCTGAAGCTCAACTGACACTGAATCCAAGGAAAGGAGTCGACACTGAATCCAAGGTAAATCAGAAATTGATGACCCAGAATGAAACTCTGGACAGCACTTCTGTGAGCACCCTCAAGTGGTGTGATGAAAAGCTCTTTGCAAAGCCCATCCTGCTTTTCCTCCTTCTCCCAAACGCACTAAAAGTTTCTAAGCCAAGTCCAGTTGGAAGAAGATAGAGGTTTCTCAGCCATCGGGAGGCAGTGTGAAGGAAAGTCATCGGAGCAGCTTGCCTGTGTGTGCAGTGGAGATTAATAATAAATATGATGTAGCATTTCATTACAAGAGTCTACAGGGAGTAAACTGCACTGTGTGGATACTGGTTTGTGCTGCTTCTCTGTTTCTCATGATATTGTCAAAGATATATCTCAACCTTCCTTCCGTCACAGTCACTGGCCATAGTTGTCTCTGTGTCCCACTTCTGTTACTACTCCTTGATCACTCTTCCACCTCTTCATCTACCCATTGTGGCTCACTTGCCCCATCTCCTCCCTGGCCTGCTCCAGATGTTGACCACATGGGGGTTTAACTAATCCAGTGTGTTGTATAGCAGATTGGTTTATGGTAGCAGCAGAAATAGAAACGGACACAGCAAGAGCAAAGGTACATTGGCTCGTACTCTTTGCTTTTAGTAATGTTGATATTTCAGGAAATAAATAGCCCAGATTGGACTATAAAGACATTTCCAAATGATTACAGATTTTAAAGCATTACAAGGCATTTGACTTCAGAACAATTACTGTTGAATTCTATTAAAGTTGTGGCATGTTTCAAATGTCAAAAAAGAGAACTTACAGCTATGATAGTTCTCTATTTTGGTACAAACAATGCAGAGAAAAGCAACTTTCCTGGAACTGCTCATCTTGCAAACATTTTGCTTCCAATTCTGACTCATTTAGAGGAACAGGGACTAGAGAAAACTACCCTGGAGCCACAATGGAGAATTCTTAGGTTAAGTGTGATCTTAATAACATTTTGCTATCTTTTTATGACTTGCTTGCATTATTGCAAATCTATATTTCTAAGTGAACATACTTTTTTATCCTTAAAACTTAGCTGGTGATAAAACAGATTTCTGAATAATAGTTCACACGTTCTGACACTGCAGTCTTTTAGAGCTGTTTTGCCATCATTTAAGCTTGGGCTGGCAAGCCCTTGTCTCATCTGCTGTCCAGTGTGTGGCACTGTAAAGTCATGGGGAAGTCCACCTTTGTGCTTTAAGGAGCAGGGCTTATGCAGGCAATACAAGCTATTGTGTTGTGAAGAGGCAAGAATTATCATGAACGTCTTTGGGAAGCAACAAAAGAGTAATAGAAGAGAAATCAAGAGAAAATAATCAAATGAAAACATGGTGCTGACTTAGGTTGAATAGCAACACAATGAATCCAAACACCCATTTGCAGAAGTGCGTAGGCATGCCTTTTATTAATTATTTTTTTTCCCCCAGCAGTGCTTTTAAAGAAAGCAGGAGCCTGAACAGAGAGTCCAGATGACAGTAATGAGAGTAATCAGTGTTCTGACAAATATGACCTATGAAAAAATATTGAATGAATTTGGGTTAATTAGCCTACAGAAGAGAAGGCTGAAGGGGAAGGTGGTAACAGTCTTCCAGTATATAAAAGGCTGCTGCAAGGAAAAAAGACAATAAACTGTTCTTCTCATCCATGGTGGACAGGACAAGAAATAATGGCCTTAAATCGCAGCAAGGAAGATTCAGGCTAGAAATAAAACGGCCATGGTAGTGAAGTACCAAAATGGATAGCCTAGGGATAGTGTGGAGACTCCATCACTGGAAAGCTTTTTAAGAGCAGATTGGGTGGACAATTTCCAGGAGTGTTTCAGTTCTAGTTCATCTTGCCTCATAGCAAGGGACAAGCCTGGTGGTTTCCTGAGGTTTCTCCACTCCACCAAAGAAAAAAAAAGCACTTTTTTCTTGGCAG
This sequence comes from Calidris pugnax, assembly GCF_001431845.1. Lineage (NCBI taxonomy): Eukaryota > Metazoa > Chordata > Aves > Charadriiformes > Scolopacidae > Calidris > Calidris pugnax. The sequence goes on from NW_015091072.1 coordinate 4,271,117, forward strand.
TTTCAGGTGTACTTTGGATTCAACCAAGTCCATACATGGGTTGGTGCATTGGTGTCAAAAGCAAGAAGAATGACCCAATCACACAAGATGTGATAAGAAGATTAATTCAGTGCTCCCTTGAGCTGTGCTGAGTAACGGTCTTCAATGCCAGTTGAAAGTATTCTCAGATGGATTCTCTTCCATTTGTGGTAGGAGCTAGGTGTTAGGGGGAGGACTGGAAGAAAGGAAGGTTAAAATAATAGGTCTCCTCTGCAACGAGAGATGTCCTATTCCATTTATTTTCAGGAATAGGTGGAAATGGTTCAAAGTAGTTTGGTCAAACTAAGGTGTTAAAGTCATGCTCAGGCTTCAAACTATTTTTTTCAGATTTGTTCTTTAAAACTTCTTTGTCCTGATCCCTGTTACTGTTGTAGTAATTCCTGGAAGTCCTTTCCCCCATGCTTGTTTCTTCTGTTCCTGATCTTTCTCCTTTTAACCCCAGAGGAATTAACCTACCAGTCCATCTGAAAACCACACAATTCCTCCTCCTCTTTCACCCTCCCTCTGTCCTTTCAGCCTGCCACACAGAGACTACACTATTCTTAATGCTGTCAAATCCTGACGAAACCAAACGGAATGAACAGTCTTTGGTTGCTGTGCATCCATGCCCCAACTGTTGCCTTTCCCCTCAGAGGAGGCAGACCGGGCATCTCTGACTGTTTCTTTGGCTATATGGTGACACCATCTCTGTTTTTGTCAATTCATAACGTTGAGAAAACGTTCACTTTCTGCTCCCTCTCAACCCCCAAGGTCTCTCCCTTGTTGTCCCAGATGTTATGCAAAATACAGCAGGCATTTATCACACCAGGCATGTTTAGATGATTTATAAGGCCGTACCACCTGCCCTTCAGTCTCCCAGAAACATGTGCTGCTGACATTCTATGCAGAAATGCTTGTTCCTCCAGTCTAAAGGCCCAGTGACAGGCTCTGCAAACCAAGTGAGTTGGCTTTCCTACATTCAAAGGAAGAACTGTAAAGGAAGGAAGGAAGAAAGCCAGTAGTTTGACAAAACTTGTTACAGCAGACCAGCCCCTGTTCCCAACGACATTCTTGAAATCATAAGTCTCCATTTGCAGACATTGTCACGCTGAGGCACAGATCACACACCTTTCCTGGCTGCTGCTGTGCAGTGAGAAGGGCACACTGACTCTGACTTTCCAGTGTGGTCCCCTGCCTGGGGTAGGTTTCTTTTCATACATACCTCCAGAGATGTTTTTTTTATCAGGATCCCAGAACTTGTTTTAGCCATCTGAACTAGGTTAGCAATGACCTGTTATTAAAGCTTCCCCATTTCCCTCTGACTGAAATGGGGAAGGGATTGATTGCAAGAGCAGCTAGGTAAGCAGATCTGACCAAGCAATAATGTCTTCTTGGCTGCAGCTGGAAGAGGATGTGCATCAATCTCTGATATTTATGACTGTAAATGTGTTGCCAAACCCAAGCAAAAGGCACTATGAGGCCTTATATTATTGTAAATAAGTCCAAAAATGTTTTTGCCTGTTGTATGAGGGACAGACAATAAGGGTAGAGAATGATGAGGCTGTCTCTACACAGTCTGGGAACACCTTCTGTGCAAAGCTATCAACAGCCTAGGTGAGATATGTTGTGGTTCTTCCCACAGGGAGCTCTGAAGGGAAATTTCCATTGGCCTCCTGAGGAGACAGGGCTGGTCATCCCTGTCCTGTAGAGCTGTCTTATTGCTATAGTCACAAGTATTTTAGGTGAGAAGCAGTGTTCTGCCAAGAAAAGCCAATCCCAGTTAGTGTCTAGCAGAAGTAAGTGAAAAGTCCTGCTTCTCACTCATACTGCTGTGGTACTGACAGACAAATCAAAACTTAAATCCAAATCTTTTCACTTTGTGATTTCTCATACTTGTGTGCCTTCACAGGCATATTTTGCCTTTTCTGTTCACAGCACCTATCTGTGTGGCCTCTATTTTATCAGACAATATTTTGAAAACGGTGCTGGGAACATTGGTAATGTCACAGGAGATAAAACCTTGAAGTTTGTGAGTTCAATCCCTGCTCCAGCCCCACATTTTCTTGTGTTATCTGATGTGAAACTCAGTATGTATTAGTCCAAGGAGTGTAAAGCAGAATCTTGTACCATGGTGTATTCCCTTAAAATGCTTGAAGGTTAGCAGGAGTGAACATGGAGCCCTACACACACAGTGAAGTCAGTCAGCGAAGTCAGCCTCAACAAGCAGTGTGCATGTGCTTCAGGTCAGGATATTTCAGTTAAAGCAAGTGGATAACAGCTACAGCCTTAAAGTATATTTCCTTTGAGTATGAGAACAAGCCCAAAAAGGAGAGGAAAGTAGGTAGAAAATGGGCAAGTCTCTCCCAAAACCATTGTGTTCCTTTGTCTTGGTGCTAGGCAGAGAACATTGAAGGTTAGAAACAAGTAGTAACTCCTTTGTGCTGGACACAGTGAGCACTTCAGAGGTTATAAAGGCAAGCCATGCCAGTGTACGCAGAAAGTGTTCTCGGTTTGGGGACATGGGTAAAGACACAGAACCCATGCTGCAAGTCGGGGGTGCAAGGCACTGAGGCCTGAAGATCTATAAAGAAAACCCTGCACAAAGTTGGTCTCAGCAACACCTTTGACCTCTGCTCTCTGCCTCTTCCCTACAGATACTTAATTTCACATTTTAGACAAGCAGTTCTTGTCCAGCACTCTGCATCCTTACTGAGTAAATCACTGAATGTTCAAAGAATGTACCTTCTTCTGCTGCCTGAGGTGGGAGAATGCAGTGCACTTGGTTCCCTTACACACCAAGCCCAGACCATGTGTTTTCATTGCATTCAGCAGTAGATGCTGGTTTGCAAGGTATAGGTGTGGGGCAAACCTAAACTCATCAGCTCTGTATAGTGATGCCTCCTTTATACACTGCAACGCCCTCTTTTCACAACTGCTCTATTTTTTCCTGCTTTCAAATGGCATTATTCTGAGCTCTGCCATCACAACATTTTACAGCAGACACTCATCTGCAATACTTCCTTAATGATAGGAAATGCTAGATTTCAGTCCCTCCGTTTTCTGACAAGAATAATGATGCATCTTTCTCTGGAGCAAAGGGCTGCAGGCATTGTATATTATTACTGTAGCTTTGTGTTTCTGGAGGCGGATGTTTGGCTAGACTCTCCGGTGATACAGATTTGCCAGGTATCCCTTAGCTGTCATCAAAATTTATAAAACAAAGCCCCACCTGACCCCTAGTGACAGGCTACCGAGTCGGGAAACCTCTGTTAGTCCACAGAAACCAAGTAAATAGGGCTGGAAAAACCTCCAGAGTCCACTGCTGTACCAGAGAATGATTGTCTCCCAGACAGCTCTGCATGAGTGAAGCAACAGGCTTTCCTCAGGGAGGTAGGTCAGCATCTCCATTATCGAGTGTGCCCATCAGAGGCTAAATCTCCACCCTTTTAATTTCACCCTATTCTTCATAGCTGTTAGACCTTTATTCCTCCCAGGACAATTATTCTTCCATCAAATACTTGTAGCAGGTTAAGTATGCTCCTCTGGGTATAGCTAGGCAGCTATACATATTTAGCTCTCTTTCCCTTCCCAGGAATCAATTTCCCCAGCCCTTTAATCATGTTTACTGCTCTTCTCTGAATCTGTACAGTTGCTCATATTTTGCATTGGTTCCCATTCATCTCTGGGCTTTTTGACGAGCTGTGAGGTTTCATCTTTGCCTTTTTTCTACCAGAAGAGAGGCAATTGAGCAAAGCAGGTAGTGCTCTGAGCTAATGGCCTCCTGTGACGATGATTCTCTGCCTCCCTAAACTGCTGGTTGATCCTGGAGGTCAGTTGCTTGTTGGAGTCTTTCTCACTGCATGAACTCAACATCAGTTTCCTCTCCTGTGAAGTGCTTGGAGATCTATGTATGCAAACGTGATAGAAAAACTAAACAGTACAGCTGTTATTGCTGCCTAGAGGAGGGGCTGGCATTGGGAAAGGATGCCAGGTTCTCCAGCAGAGCCCTGTGCAACCTCCTTCGCCACCAACACCCACACACCAGCACAGATGCATTTATGTTCACTGACGTCCATCTCTGCTGTGTAGCTCGTGTCTCTCTCAGCTGTGAAAGTCTCAGAGGAAAAAGGACAGCTTGAGCTCAAGCTGGGGGCAATTATGTTGCTTAACAGTTCTACCTCCCTCTGATTCTTCCTTGTCAATAAGGGACCAGGACATTAACTCTCAACAAATTAAGTCATTATATTGGGTTTTAATCTCTCTGTAATATTTCATTGTTGACTTTTCTAACAGAATCAAGACACTTCTTGGCAGCTTTTTCTTCTTACTCGCCCTGGTATTTGACCCCTACAGGAGCAGTTTGGTTTCTCCCTGGAACTTGGATGGCAGTAAAGAGGTCTGCTCACTTTCCTTCCCTGCCATCTGCCATCCTGGCATTTCTAGGCCTCAGAACAGCAGATCAGATTTCACCTTGATCAAGCTGCAAAGCGTTAAGGTAAGAGCTTTGGTCTCCAGGCACTGTGGCTTGGACTGAAGTGGATACCATGATGGGCATGAGGTAGCAGATTCTTGCCAACGAGCCTCCTGGTGCCAGAGCAGAGAGTGTGGATACCTCTTGGACAGGACCTGAAGGAAAAGGCGAAGTAGCTGAGAGCTGGGTGACTCTGTTTTGCCAGACATGTTCAGCAAACACTGCTGGCTGCCCAGCTGCAAGGAAATGACTCCAAGCCTACTTACTAGGGGCATCCTATCAAGGCTGATGTGTCTCTGCCTGACTGGAGAGGCGTCATCAGGCTGTGGCAGACACAGGGCAAATATGTGCCAAAGGATGTGAGGCTGGAAAACGTGTTAGGCTGAATCCTACAAACATCTTTCTGTTTCAGGGGAGATGAATTGTAGGGAAAGTGGTTTGGCTTCTTTTAGAGTCAGAGGAAGGAGAGAGGTTTCTTCAGTGGGCTGTTCAGACACATGTTATGGTCTGCATTGTCTGATGCCCATAGTAGGACTAAGGTGAAATTCTGGTCTTTCATTTAGGATGTAGTCACACTCCTGTGTATTCACAGCTAATGTCCAGATCTTGCAACTGCTAAGACCCATGGGTTACTCAACTTTTGTTTATTCTGAAGCTTCCCAAATGCCTATAAGGATCCTGGGCTGTATGCAAATACCCCACCCCTAGCAAATGTGATAGAGGTAGGAACTCTGTTATCATCCTGTTTAACAGAAGAAGGGATGATTTTCAGTTACCACAAGCATTAAAATTCCCACTGAGGAAAAAGCAGCATAGTTAAATGGCTGCTGAATGTCACACTCAGGCTGCCTTGGGAGCTGTCAGTTGGTTTGGCAATGGTGATTCTGCTTAGTGCAGGTGAGGTCATCACTCTGCTCCTTCACAAGAAAGATGTTTGCCCTCCCTTAAATGTTTCCTCAAGATAAGAGTAACAAAGACTGGAAGGTGTGAGCAGCTACCTCTTGAGCAGAGAGGCTATTCTGAAGTAAAAAACTGCTCAGAAAACTGCCAGGAGTAGAAAAATCTGAAGAAAACCATCATGCTCTAGTGCATTGTACCATAGGTGAGAGTGCACTGGACCATAGGAGATACTGGTCCCTCAATGTTACTGGCCTACCGAGGAGCACCACCCTTCCCAATGAGGTAGGAGGCTAGGAGGCAATGCATCAGTTAGCAAGGAACTCAGCTTACCAGTTATTTGCTGCAAACTTAAGCAGGGTGCTGTGCTTTCCCTTGGTACTTCTCTCTTGAAACGTATCCAAAATTACTGACTTGAAATATGAGGCCATAATATGTTTATAGGTGGAGTCTAAGCACAAGAGAGAAGCAAGGAGCACAGCATGTTAGCATGGATTACAGCCCCAAAAAATACCAATCTACCTGATTGTGTATGAGAGAAGGGAGGCAGGGGGGACAGATGTTTGACAACAAGTTTTCTGTGAATTGGTGAGGTGATGTTTACAAAGGGGTGCTTTTTAAATGGGGACTCCAAATATTTTCTTCTGTTCAGCATGTTCCCTTGCCAGGGAGTGGAGAAGCTGCTTAGCTAGAGATTTGAGCAACTCAGAGAAAAATCATCACTTGTTTTCCCTATTTAAGTAAAAATGCTTTCTCGTAATGATAACCAAGGCAGGAGGCAGCATCTCTTGGCAAACAAAGTGACATTAAAAGCATTTGCTGGAAATGGTTTCCACTTTGTTCCTGAAAAATGTTCAGAGTGTATTGATAGAGTAGCAGACGACTCAGTTGTACAGCAGGGGCCCAGCTACTGTAATTTGAAGTTTGGAAGGGAAGGACCAGAACGGTGGCGAAGACCCTCTGGTGGGATCTAGGAATTTCCTCCTCTGGGAAACTTCCTATATTAAACCCACCAATCACCTGATGCCATCTGGCATAATCCAAAGACAGAAAACATGCTCTTCCAAAGCATGTTTAGAAGCTACTAGGATACGTCATCTCTGGTGGGGGGATGATTCACCAGCACCGGAGAAGAAAACCCCTGGGGAAATCATCCCCAGCATACAGATGAGTCTGGGAATAGAGCCCAGCAATGTTCCTTTGAACACATCACTACTCTGTACCCGTGGGATAAAGGCAGCAGCAAGGGCTGACACAGGCCCTATCTGTTCCTCAGTGAAAGCAAGTTGTGCAAAGAAGCACAAATGCTTTGCACCCTGCTGGCTTTTGGCTCTGTGGCTCCTTCACAGTTAACACATAAGACTGCTTTAGAAGATGTGCTTGGCAGCAAGGTATCATGTTAAGTATATGTGGGCTCCCGTGTTTCCACATGTGGTGGGAATCATGGTTCCACTATGTCTGAAGCTACACTCACAGGTTGCAACACAGAAGCTAGACAAGGCTAATCTCAAGGTTGTCCTCTAAGGCATCAGTGGTTGAAGGTGCAGACAGAGCCAGGATGGATACTGTCAGACAGGAATCGTTGACTCCAAGGCCTAAGTTTCTATCTGAAGGAAGCAGATGCTTTACAGGAGCTAGTCCAAAAGGAACTGAACTACTACAGGAGCTAAGGGTTCTCTGTCATCCCACTGACCTCTCCTCAAAGTAAAGTGTTTCTCCTCACAAAAAAAAAAGTGCAGTAGGCCTTAAGATACAAGTCCCAAACCCTGTTGAAACAGGAGGAGGAAAGAGGAAGAGAATAATCCAGATGTGAATCACAGTACTTCACATACTGCTGTCAGTTATCATGGTACTTAGGTCAACTGAAAAAACAGTATAAGAGTCAATACAACTAACTTCAACCACTGTGTAACAGTCACCCCAACGTGCTCAAATCCATTGAGTCTTACAGGAATTTACAAAACTGGAAAAGCTTCCTTAGCCTGCAGATATCTTACAGAGCCTCATCTCGATGATTGAAAGGCTTGCCTTCTGCCACAGAGGCTTACACAAAGATGGGACTTCATGCTAATTACTTGTGTATCAAGGCCCTGAGTGCACCTGTCTGGTTTAATGACCCTGATCACCCTCACCTGGACCCTCCACCCATGTGCCCTTCACTATTGGTCAGGAACTGCTTTTAGGGTCCAACTCAGACTCTCTGTCCTGTCTAGAGCTATGTTGCAGGTAGCTTTATCTCTTGCTGCCTCAACTGAATGGCCTTCCTGCAGGAGCTCAGGACCTGGGTCATTTTATTGATATTCATTGATGGACTGCCAGCAGAACCTGCTCCTGCCCTGGCCCTGTTTGGATACCATGGGACTGTGCCATCAGTTTGAGAAGACGCTGTAAGTATCCTCAGCTCTTGGCTTGTCTTCTCTTGTAGAGTGTTTTTGTGGCCTTCTGATCTCATTTGAGTGACTTCACCCTGGGGGAAAAAGGGTGGAAAAAGTGGAGTGTTTTGTTGGCTTCATCAGCAGCTGCTGACCAAAAAAAGTTATCTGCATGTTATTGCTTCTGTTACGGAAATAAAGGGATTCAGAGTAAGAGATGGCTAAAAGGAAATGACAGACAGATTTCTAGTTTTTCCCATGTGTAAAAAAAAAAAGTGAGGCTTTCTTCTTTATTCACATCTTTCTACTGGCTCTGGTGCCAATAGCTTAAACAAGTCTGTCTTGCAAATCAGGAGCTAGAATTTGACCTCTTAAAGAAGCCAAAATGAAGCATATGTGAGCACTAACGTGCAGGAAACCCACATTCCCTTCTAAGAATGAAAACAGTTACACTTTTACAGTGCCACTAATCTGTGGAACTCACTACCACATGATTATCTTGGGGTCAGAAGCTCAGTAGAATTCAGGAATGGAAAGGATGTTGAAATAGCCAGTGAGAGCATACACAACTACATTAGACAGGTTGAAAATGTAGAAGGGATGCAAACCTTCATGCTTGAGGGTATCTTCTCACTAATAACTGATGGCATTAAGGACGATACTTCCCCTATTGGCAGGTTGTTAATTGCTTAATTGCACACGCTCTTCTGCAGCTTCTCATGCTGATCACAGCAGGAGTCAGGACTCTGCACTGTATGGCCTGCAGATGTGATCCAGTCTAGCAGTTGCTTGGCTTATTTCCTCGTTTTGTGAGACACCCAGAAACTAATGGCAGGCAATGCATTGAGAATATAGTAAGAGAGGTGGCAGCAGTTTAATAGGAGGTGAAATTATTTGTACAACGATGTGTTGACAGATGTGTGAATTGTACACAAATGCAATATATGAAGCCATGCAGCAAAGAAACAAGTGGTGCACACTTCTACATAGGGTTTTCCTTACTGTGGAGTTCTCACTCCTGCTGCTTATTTTTCATCTCCAGTCTTAATAACAAAGCTCAGCAATTGGTAAAGTGCTGTGAAACCTGTCTCCTAGGTCCTGGTGTAAGTTGTCAGCATGCTTTTTTGCTGGCTCTTCAGGGTTGTTGTAGGTGTAGGGTGGTGATGTAGAAGGGAATGTAGAAGTGGGACTGTGGCTGTGAAGGTAGACAGTGCTCAGGGCTGCAAGAGGAAGGTGCTGTATGAGACTAAAGATGATAAACAGAATTGAGAACCCAAGGAACAGGTTGCTGTCAGAGCCAGAACAAGACACTGAGTTCCCAACCCCCTGAATGTGCCCCAGTCATTTGCCAAGGCTGCTGGTTTTGTACAAGACCTTTGTACTAGAGACCTAGATGACTGAATGAAAGGAGCAGGAGGATTATCTCTGTGGAGACAAAGAAACAAGTTTCCTCACATCTTTCCTTTGTAGGCTAAAAGAATGTTAGAAGAAAATGTATATAGGGGCTTTCTAGAATTTTTCTTGAGACAGTAGCAAGTCCTAAAAGGAGTATTGCTATAACTTCTCTACTCTTGTCTTCTGCTGTGGCAACAGGCTGTCCCCATAATGCCCCATCTTGTCTCTATTTGTATTGTACTCACATTTCTTAGCCATGTCTCAAATGGGATACAAAGAAGGAAAGTAGAACTTGCCCTGAAAGTGTCACCCCTAATTAATATCCTCCAAGGCAGCTCCCTAATTAGTATGCAGATCTGGTTTCAGTGCAGCTTGTTAATGGGCTCACTCCTCAGAGAATAGTAATTAGGTATGACACTGATATACTATGGTGTTACAGGAACCTGCCACAAGGCTAAATCCACTGGATTGGTAAGTGGCAGCCACCATACCAGGAGAAAAGGTCCTGCTCGGCCAAATCCATTTTTGGCTGAGAACAGAGTGAAACAAGAAGGCGCAATCTGACATGGTGGAAGAAAGAAGCCCAACGTGTGATAAAAGATCTGGTTGGCAAACGGGGTGAGCAAAAGACTAGCTCATGTCTGATGTTCTCCACAGATACGTCTGCTCATGCCTATCATTCATGTGTTACAGCACCTCTTCCTCACACAAGTGTTCTGAAGTTGCCCTTGCCCAGCTCTGAAAAAGCCTATCAGTTCTGTCCTTTAGTACTCCTGTCATTTCCTGTTTCTTCTCTTTTCATGACCAGAAAGTGTTTGTTTATTTTATAGTTTTATGACAGTGGCAGTAAGGGACAGAATCATTCTGCAGAAGAAAAATCCGTTTTCTATGGAAACATTCCTTGCAAAGCTTGTAATGGCTCTCTCTGTCCTCTTCTGCTTGGACATCATTTGAAATGTTGGAGATATTAGAAAATATTTAGTGGGAAATATCCAGCAAAAATCCTCCAAGGCCTCCGACAGTACAAGGCTTATGGAGTAAGAAGAGACAAACTGAAAAAATGACCTCTTTTTCCAAGAGATCAGACCAAAATACTGGGTTCTAACATGCTGAGCCATCAAGCGTGTGAATTTGAGTCTCTTTGAATCATTGAGTCAGCATTAACTTGAATAAATTGTTTTGTTTGGTCACCTCTTCAGCTTCGTGGAGTTGTTTGTATGGGCAGCTTCTGTATTGGTGGCACCAAGCAGGCTGCCAGACTCATCTCTTGAGACAGTCTATCATGACCATGACCTCAGATGTCCAGTATTTTATCCTCCATGATTACTATGATTCTCTGAGTGTATATTCTCTATGTACTCTTATAACAATCTTTTCTCTGCCACAAAGAGAGGAGAAGGCTCCTCTTTTGTCTTATAGCCAGGGCCCAGGACCACCATTGTTGGCCCAGAGAAATCCTTGGTGCAAGCTGGCAGTCACTTCCCACAGACAAGCCTGGCATTTTGTTGGATGCAGTTTTCTCACAATGCTGTATGCTTGTGCATGAAGTGATGATGATTCACCATGGCAGCTGATGATAACATGGCTCTTATCAAAGAACCTTGAAGGAGGGAGTGAGCCAGTATGTACCATGAAGACTGGAGATCTGATCTGATAAAGATCTGGAATTTTTTCCTCAGTACCATTTCCTACATAGTCATGAAATGAACATGTTTGGGTTTCCCCCCACATTCATCAAACTTCTCTAATAAGCAAATGAGAGGAGCTTCTGGAAGCTAAAGTCTTCTAGGTAGAAATAATACATTGTTACAAGCTGAAGGCTTAGAGTTTGTTTAGCAGATTTTTAAAAAACAGTCAATGAAAGATCTGAGCCCAGGAAAGTTAGGAATTGAAAAGAAGCTGCATTAAGGAGTGAGCTTTACAAAGCATGTATTCCCTTTAAAGTTGAGGTAAAGAAAGACCAAACAATGTGGAGTTGAGTAGGTGAACCTTCTGTACCCCTGAGGATATTCAGGATTTATTAGCACTGGGAGTCACTTCTTTAATTAAAGGTACCTGTAAAAGAGGTATAGTTTTCTTGTATATAATTTTCTTCTGTCTCTGAATGATACACAGTGAAACTGATGGCTTTTTTTCTGCTCTTTGAGCTTTACTTCAGAAATATCAGGACTATTCAGGCTGAGCTTTCCTAAACTTGATGAAGGATTCACTGTTGGACTAATTAAAAGGTCCCTTTCCACATTTAAGTCTTAGTAAAGGTTTCTTACCTCTTCCTAAACAAGACACTAGAGTAAGGCAAGTTTCTGAAGTGCTAGGATGTTCAACTCTGATACAGCAAATGAAATAGATTTGTGTTCAGGTCCTAAAAAACTGGCCTAATTTTAACAAGCTGATTACCATCCCTGATGCTTAGAGAATCATTGCGCACGGCCAAAGCAGTAGCTCTGTATCATCTGAATCCTATTCTTGTCAATATGCCTTGGAGCCAAGGAGCGGTTAAGACTCAAATCCCTCACTGGCATCTCTAAAACAAATAACATTAAGATAGATGCTTGATCTAAGTGCACAGCATTTGGTCCTCTCTGAGGAATGGATAGTCCCACAGCACTTCTCAAGCTGGGTGCTTTTTAGCCATGAGGACTTGTGATCTCACCCTGGATGGGACAGGATCAGAATCCTGTGTCCCCTCATGTCCTCTGATTATGTCCTTGAACCGTGCCAGCTCTAAAGCCTTTTCCCATGTCTCTTGTACAGATTATTGGAGGAATTTGAAATGCTAACCTGACCTTTTGTCCCCTTAACACATTGTCCCAAGACAATTTGGTGGGAGAGACATTTCTGTTGCCCTCGGATATTTCATAACTTTAAATATTTTATAACAAATTAAATGTTAATTGTGTGCTGTCCAGGGGAGAAAATCATTGTAGTATTCAATTAACATTTAATATATTAGCCATCAAATATTTAAATAGCTCCTATCCAGTGGATGTATTTCTTCTGCATTATCTGTGTGGATCCCTGACTTGGCTTTCCACAGAACTTTTCACCAAGATGCTACAGCAGAATACTTTAAAAGGGTAGAATAAAACCCCCACCTTTCTATCCATGTTTTCTTGCTTTGGAAGTTTTCGAGCAGAATATAGAAGCTCTGGATACCAGCATGGTGGGAAACCAACAAGCTGATAGCCCCTGCAGTATTGCCTTACTGTTCTGCTAGCTCAACCTGACTACAAGTCATGATGTCTTTGAGAAGGTGCCTAGAGATCTTTTAATTATAGAGTTGCCTCCTTAAGTCACTTCAGTGCAGTGCATCAAAATCGGCTTTGGCAGGGCCCTATGCCTCATGGTTTCTGTTTGTTTCCAATTTGGTTTGCTTTTATAGCTTCTCCCCTTGGTTCTCAGTGATCACTTCTTTCAAATTCTTCCTTCACTGGAAGGTTTATCTTCTTTCTTGTCACCCTAATATGCTTTTAATACTTTCCTATAAGGTCTGTTCATCAAGGTACTATTTTATTCTAAAAATAGCAGACCTTCTTCCCATCCCATAAAAAGAAGTGGAAAAGTTCAGTTGTTACAATAGCAGAATAGGTGTGTGTGGGGAAGAGACGACAAAATCACTGCTTGCAAAACTTACCCATAACAGAGTTTGCATATTAACTAATGGCAGGGTGATGCTAATTCTGTGGAGTGGTGTGTAGGCATTAGTAAGCAAGATATATATTCTGTGAAGTCAGGCATCACAAAATAGAGGCTGTAGGGCTGGTGTTGGCTGGGAGAACTGTCTCTTGTGCTGGATTGATTTAGTAAATGACTTTGAGGTTCTGATATTAATGGGTTGAACGTGAGTACTTGGGACACTGTTCAGGGACATCAGAGTAGGAAACAAGTAGAAGGTGTGCCCTGTGCCTTCTGTTTTGAGAGGTGTTTCATCTCAGTGGACGGGTAGCCATGCTTGCAAATGTTGACTTTGGCATTCTTGCAGTCCAGCAGTCCCCATCGTGAAATGGTGCTAGTGATTGCAGGGAGCTGGGTTACAGAAGGAGAATTGTTGTAAAACCCTTCAAATGGAAAAACCTGTCTAGATCCTGACTACAAACCAATTGTGTGGTCCCACCAAGATCCCACATTCTTTAGACAAATTTATTTCTTACTTGTTTTTCAGTCTCTCACTCTGTTCCAAGGTGTGATGCTTGCATATGTTTCCTGGCTGGCCTGGCAGAGTTGAATGTGGTATACTACCCCTTGCTGCAGAGCCCTCAGTAAAATGAGTTAAGTATGCATGTATATTGGTGTGCTTATTCCAGGTCTTGTTTCAATGTTGGGGTCCACACATCAAAAGCTGTAAGTGGCAGTGAACTACAAGGAATCATAGAATCATAAAATCACAGAATATTTTGGGTTGGAAGGGACCTTAAAGATCATCTAGTTCCAACCCCCCTGTCACAGGTAGGGACATTCATGGTTGGGAATATTCTCATCTGCAGAGAAAGCATTGACATATCTTATAAAAGAGAAGGGTCTTGATCGTGGCATAAAGCCAATGGGGGAAGAATTTGTCTGATCTAAAACAGCTCTTTATTCTAGTAGTCAAAAGTTTGGAAGAGATCCGAGAACTGGAGATGGAAGCAAGACAAACTGGGAGTGGAAATAAGTCACAGAGGAGTAATGAGCTGTTAGAAGAGCTCTGTCAGAAGCAGGGGGATTCACCACCCCTCAAGTTTTCAGTCCAATCTTGGCAGCATTCTCCATGGGCTGTATGTTGTAACACAGAAGTTCTGAGTGTGATGCAGGAACTATTGGTAGAGGCTATGCCCTGTGCTCTACAGAAGGTCAGAGTATCCCTGGTTGTTCTTAATGTCTGTTTTTGGATAACTAATTATGATAGTCGTAGCTCTGTGGCTTACCTCTTCTTCTCCTGTCGTGGTTATGTTCTCTTCAGGGCACAGAATGGGTTTCTGAGGCCATGGATGTTGGCGTTTCTGAGATACTCCAGTACTCTGTATATTTTCCACTGGCATTTGCAAGCTTTCTTTGTGATCAGATGTGCCAAGCTGCTATAGCCAAATGGTATCTAATTTAGGCCATATCCATGTGGTCATGTCTTTAGGCAGTTATGCTTGAGCTCTATGACATCCAGCACTAGAAACCTGTGCCCAAATGGTGGCATCCACCCTATGGGGAAGAGTATTCACTGTGCTTATCTTGGCCCTATCATGACTGTGAAGCTGGCTCTCCTGACTTTTTACTGCTGTGCCTGCCTGCAGGGTGCTGGGGAGGCAGGGGAGAATAGTGTGGGCTCTGGTTTTATTCCAAGAGCCCACAGTGTAAAACACTTGTGTAAACACAGCTATTCTGAGGTTAACTCCCAATGCCCCTCCTTCTCTTACCTCTACAATAAATTGCCCACATATCTTCGTGATGGCCTCTTTAAAGTAGAACAGATCAATTATATGGAAATATATATGTAGTAGGCTAAAATAACAAGCCCTTAGAAATGCTGCACCGAGTCTGTGACACTGTTTGCAGAGCATGGAGCTAATTGGTGTGAAACTGCTATTTACAAACAGTTTATCTTCTTGCCTGTAGGTTTCTGGGAGGGAAGGAATAGTGATGATGGAAAGGAGGTGGGTGCTTTTTGCAAAAATTGCTGTTTCTGTGAGAAATAGAATGACAGTGGGTATTTCTCTGGCTTTCATGCAGTCAGGGATTGCTTCTTCTCCAGAATTGAGTCCTCTTTTCCCCATCTGTGCAATACTATAAGTATTATTCCATTTCTTTGGGGGCCAGTACTTTGCTAACTGTGTGTATGGAGAAGCCTTATGGTAGCTTTTAGGAGCTCAATAGCTTCTTACAGGCTTGAATTAATATAACTTTAGTGTTCTACGTTTCTCTCCCTTCTCTGGTGGGACATGCTTGTGGCTGTCTGTCTCATCGCTTCTAGGGTGAAGTGGGAGAAAAGGTTGGAGGGAGGATTAAAGATTATGACAGATGCTCAGTAGTCTTTCCCACCAGGAATGAGGGACCAAGATTTAATATTTAGTGGGTAATTGCAGAACTGAGGAGCTTGAAGTATTATTGGGAAGCTTGCTTGTTTGGAGAAGGCACATGTGTTATGCGGGGCCCTTGCAAGGCATGCTGGCTTTTCAGATCTTGTCACTAAAGTTGGAGAAAACATTTGACATTGTTTTGGAGTAGAGGTCAAGGACACAACCAGCTTGCCTAAGGAGCAGGCATGAGAACTTCTGTAACAAGTAATGAATGAGTATTACTTCTGTATGTATTTGTGTGTTGGAAACCGTGCAAGCCATTTCCTGGTAACAGAGCAAATCTTTGGTACTTCTAGGAGCCACTGCCAGAACTTGGCCTCATTGAAGGGAAGTGCATCTGCTCTCTGGCTTTCGCCTCAGCTATTCCTTCTCATACTGTGGAAAGCAGGCTGGGAGACCCTTTAGCCTGTTCTCAGTGGGGACACTTCCAGTTCCCTGTAGTATGCTTTCTTGTTTTGTGGCTTAAGAGCCAAGATCTCTTTTAACATTCATGGCCTTGAAAGAAGAGTCTTGCTGCAAAACCTCATCTGCTTATCTGAGATTTGAGGATTATGAGGAGGAATGCTTCCCCAGTAGACCATAGATCTATGCAGTAAAGAGAAAAAAAGATGTCTACTCCTCCAAAGTGAACCGTGGCGATAGCTAGAAGAAAGACTTAATAGCACATTGGTATTTCTTGCATGGATGCTAACAAGACAGGTAGAAATGCAGCCAGGACAAAGGGATGGACAGTAAAGCTGTTATCCCTAGTGTTGGCAGCTTTCAGGCTGCATTTTCTTCCCCAGTCTCACCTGTGACTCTCTGAGGCTGTACTTGTCTTCACTTTTTCACTCATACATTTTTCAGGCTGGCTGTCCACTTGATCAGTTCTTGTTGTCTCTTGCCTTTCTGGTGGTGGTGGTTCCAAGCTTTTATTTCAGTGCCTTCACTCATGAGCAATAGGCCTAAGGTAGGTCCCTCATGCATGCCACCACTCCCTTTGCTGGAGCTATGCTCATCTGAGACAGGCACTGGTTTGGCTCCTGTACTGCTTTTTCTTCTGCATCCTGCTGTGCTCCCCAGATCCACCCTCTCAGCTCCCCAGGTCCACCCTCTCAGCCTCATGCCACTTCTTTCCTTAAAAATCCCACAAAATTAGCATAACCTTTCCTTCCAATGCTCTCAGGAAACCCACTCTTTCTTTTACCAGCCCTGCAGAAGAGGCCTGCCTATTTTCATCCCTCAACCTAATTTCACGGCTGCACCCATACTCTAAGCCTAACAACATGCTCTGAGCTGTGAGGACACTTTGCCCCATCTTTGCTTTGTCTTTTAGTCTGTCTGCTCCACAGGCGGGGAGCTGTGCCTTTCCACTCAGTGCAGCATCTGGCAAACTGAAGGCACCTGGCACTCTGTCAGTACTTAACAGAAATTAAATAGTAATAATACAAAGATACCTAGAGAGATTAGAGACTTGGTACGAAAACAAATGAAGATTCAACTTGGCAAAAATGAAAGTTAATGCATCTGGCAGTGATGGGAATGTGGAGAAACGTAGCTCTCTATGAATATTTGAAGTGTGTAAACACCAAGTGGAGAAGGAATTAGTTAATGTGTGTTGGGCAGAGGTAGCAGTGATGGGAAGAAATAAGAATGAGAAAACCCTTATGGTGAAGTTCATTGAGCTATTAAATAGTTTCCAAAAGGAACGGCCAGAAATTACTTTGCCTGAGATGCAATAAAAATACTACTGTAACGCACTGACTGAAATTCTGGGACCATTCGAGTCAGTGAGGAAATTTGCTCTGACACCACCGAAGCCAAGATTCCCTCCCCAGATAAACATGAAAGTGAATTGGCAGAAAAATTGACCTGTGATTGAGTGTTTGCTGTTTTCAAAGCTGTTTTGATAGTTTCCCACCAATGCAATATATAAAGGTGGCTTATGAGAAAATATAAACATAAAATACCAAGTATGGCATTGTATATAAATAAGACCAGTGTTTTACAGATTCAAGGCACTGTTGTTCTACATAATCACAGCATGCAAACATCTGCAGAGTATGCAAATAATATATAGAGGTATTTAGTATCAATGCCATATAGATTCTTGGGGACTTGATAGAGAACAGTGGCTTTCAATCTCTTCTAGTTTGCAAATCCCTACAAAATTTCCTGAAACTGAGGATCCCTGTATGGTGAATTAACATAACTGTCTCTCTCTTGTTTATTTTTATGGAAACTGTAAACATGTCTCATGGACCTCTAAGGGACCAGAATCCAAATGTGAAAACTCTGGCAGAAAGATGTCTGAATTGTATTGAGATGTGATAGATGTTTGTAAGGCTGTTGTACTTAGCTATATTTTGATGTAGTTAATATTGTGAGTTTTGAAATGCAATTTTTACATTGTTGGAAAGCCTTGGTTTGTATAAAGAGCTCAATGTATATCAAGTGCAACCTGAATGCGTTTGCATTTCTTTACACGTTTTAGGCCAAGCATCAGCCTAGAATTTACTTGCAACTGAAGAGTTAAATCAAAGCAGCAGTCAATCTTGAATGAAGGTTAGTGATCTCAGCTGCTCATCACCAGAAGTTACCACCCTCTGTTGGCATAGCTACACTTCTTGACAAAACAGATAGGTGGTCTTAATAGTGAGGGAGTGATTATTTATGTGTCTTTGTCAGGAGATCAGGAATGACAATAGTTTGTGGCAGTGGATGAGTTGTTGGCCTTGGTAGCTTTTTATTCCACAGATGCAGCCCACATAAGGTGTGTGGACACAGTCCCAGTTGAGGAAAGTTTTTCTCTGTCTGCTGAGTAAGTCTTTGATATGTCGTGGTCTTGAGTGAGTTCTTCCTTTCCATGTGGAAGTGGAAATAACAGGTAGGAAGTAACAATTGTAAGCTCCTGACCTTGAGAGATCAGAGCTGTATGATCTGCAGTTTTTGAGGAATGTCATGACAGCTGGCAACAGAAATGGAAACTTTGTCCTGAAGGCGGTTTTGACATTTCGAAATTTTATGTTGTCAAGATGGGAAGAAAGCCTCAATTGGGTTACTGGCTTAATTTGTGAAACGCACATTAAGTTTTTTAGTTTAATTGCAACATAAATATTTTAAAGGTATCTGAAACACTTTGTGAAATATGTATTTGCACTCAAAGGTGTTTTGATAATATTGAGTGATTCTTTCTATACAGACAATATATTCATGCAGACACTACACTACTCGTTTATGTCAGATCACCTTTTTCTTACAGAAGACGATATATTGTTTTTAAATATTTCAGCTAAGGAATGTAAAGCTCCTGCTCCCTTGAGAAAAGCAATACCAAGAATGGTTACAAAAGGAGAGAATTTAGGATGGCAGCATCAATTACCATTACCTGTGTAATGTGGGAATCCCATACTAACACTATTTATTATTATTATCTGTTTCTGACAGCACCATGGTAAGCAGGATGTAAATGATTAACTGTTCTAATGCGTCGTTGTGGAGGCATGGGTCAGAGGGAAGGTTACCAGGAGAGATTTTTATGGTGAAAATGTCTTACTGCTGTGGAAGTGAAGTCTTAAGCTCGAAGCTGTGATTTGGCTGTTTTCTGTGCAGAGCATAAAACAAGGTGGGGAGTGGTAAGGGGTTTTTTGGGTTGGCTGCATAGACCTCTTTACTAGACCTGGAAGACGTGCATGGAGAACTCTCTTGCTGTGGGAATGATGGCAGCTCAGCTATGTGAAATGTTTGATTTCTTAATCATTACAGCTCAAGATCATATAAGTCTTTAAATTTTGCCAGCCTAACGGAATATATGCTCTCCTGGAGAGGTCAGATAGCTACTTGGCCTTCTCTCCTTGGGATGACCTTCAAACTAAAACTGTATTACAAATTTCCACTGTTATATCTTTCCAACAATTCAAAATTACGTTACTCTCACAAATTAACTGAGTCTCTGCCCCTGTCCTTGCCCTCGGCTCCTGATGGATTTTATCATTTAATGAAGCCTGATTCATTTTTTTTCCCCAAGTTTTATCATTTATTATTAATTTTAAACTTTTTTGGGTTCAGAGAGATCGTGAGGTTGCATAGTAAGGCCATGCTGTATTTATAAACCTGCTAAAAATTTACAAACAGGAGTTAATGTGGATATGCCCGTGGTACTAAGTCATTACATTAGGGAATCAGGAGACACAAATGGCACAACTAAATCATTGCATTGTGGATTATGAACACATAATATTAACTCTTTAGCTGGGAATGGAAAGACAGTTCTCTTTGTACTAATCATTACTGTTATTTGCATTGAAGTTGAGCCCAAAACACAAGTTGGGCTCAGAGGCCCATTAGGTAAGGTGTTGTGTAAATTGTGCAGAGGGAGAGGGAGAAGACTGTTGATGTGTTTTACTCCTAGGAAGTGCTGATGAATTGCAATCATGGAGACTAATTAAAGCATCTGGATGGATAGATAAAATGGACATAAAACAGATTTAATTGACGGAGAGTGGGGGAGAGTTTGACAGTTAATTAATGTTTTTAATCAGTTGTGGATTTACAGAAGGAAAGGGAAGAAGGAGGCTGATGGGGGTCTTAGCCCTCACTGATAGCAATACCTTGTGTATGGGAGTGCCCAGGGTCACATAGAGACAGTGTGTTTGGACACTCATCTTTCCTTCTCCACTCTCATCATGCATTTGGCCTCAAAAAATGCTTCTTATGTACAGACTTTCCCCATCTCTCAATTTACTTTTGAAAGGATGTGCAAACCTGTAGGAAATTTCCATGTGCAGATCCTTGCAATGCACATCAGACAGAAATAGACCCTAGAGGTCTGCAGACCACAGTTTGAAAACCACTCATCTAGAAAATGGGAAGTATTATACATACAGTGGATATAGCCCTTAATGTTGTTCTGCCATTTGTGTGTTGTAAGTCCTAAAAATGTGGCCCTAGACTGAGATCTGTTAAGGTGAAGGCTATAGTGACTAAGAACACACATTGTCTACAGGCTTCCAGGGAAAAAGTTATTAATACTTGGCACCACTGTGAATGGGGAGCTCTGTATTTTTAATGGATTTTTCACAAATGGCAATTAGTCTTTCCAGTGTCCAATAGGAGGGAAGTGGGAAACCATTGGAGCAGGTATTAATGCAAGAGGGCTCATTCTTATCCTTCCGGAATTCATGAACCCAAATGGGTGTTACCATATACTAACATACTGCTGCCACTGCCAACATGGTTTTTTGGATATATATACTTGAGAGCTTTTCTTACTGTTTGTCATGTTCAAAAAAATACAAATTTTCATTGGAAAACCCTCAGTATCATTTCCAAATAATACATATATCCTATAGCCACTGCAATATGGCAGTTACATAGAATCATAGAATTGTTCTGGTTGGAAGGCACCTTAAAGATTGTCGAGTTGCAACCTCCCCTGGCATGGGCAGGGACACCTCCACCAGACCAGGTTGCGCAAAGCCACATTGAGCCTGGCTTTAAACACTTCCAAGGATGGGGCATCCACAGCTTCTCTGGGCAACCTGTTCCAGTGTCTCACCACCCTCACAGTAAAGAATTTCTTCCTAACATCTAGTTTAAATATCCTCTCTTTCAGTTTAAAACCATTACCCCTCATCCTATTGCTACACTACCTCATGAAGAGACCCTCTGCGCCTCTCCTGTAGGCCCCCTTCAGGTACTGGAAGGCTGCTATAAGGTCTCCCCAAAGGCTTCTCTTCTCGAGGCTCAACAGCCCCAACTCTCTGTCTGTCTTCATTGGAGAGGTGCTCCAGCCCCCGGCCATCTTTGTGATGCTCTGCTGGACTTGTTCCAACAGGTACATGTCCTTTCTGTGTTGAGGACGCCAGAGCTGGACATGGTACTCCAGATGGGGTCTCCGGTGAGTGGAGCAGAGGGGCAGAATCATCTCCCTTGACCTGCTGGCCATGCTTCTTTTCACACAGCCCAGGATGTGTTTGGCTTTCTGGGTTGCCAGCGCACATTGACAGCTCATGTTGAGTTTTTTGTCCACACACATGACTTCAAGTGTTGGTACTGACATGTCCCTCAAATACTTGCCTTCATGAGGTTCTACAGTCCTGCTATGCTATGGAGACCAACAGGGGGATAAGAATGGAAAATGGCTCACTCAAAGCCACTCTTAATTGCAGACTGGGAGTAAGGAAAAGATCCAAACAATAGCAACTGGAATGCACCAAGCATTTTAGAAAATCCTTGCTATTCAAACCTAGTATAGCCTGATCCTTCAGGGCTCCTGTGTGAGGTGCAAAAAGCTATGCAGAGATGCTTGAGCGGATACTACTCAAATTATCTCTGGATTGGAAAACAATGCATCTTGCTGACACAGGCTTTGCAGTTCTGGGGTATGGTTGGATCAACTACACAATGCTGTACCAAGTTGAGGTATCATATCATCTGGAGATAGACTTTCCCAAGCTATCCTGTGACCATCAGCTTTTATTTTTAAGGGAGAGCTATATATGTGTGATACTTTACCCGGCAATTGTGCTTTTAATTTCTGCAGCTTTGTATGAAGACTTAATCTTGCACCTGCCCTCACTGCAGAAGTTGCTTTGATTGCGTGTTTGGGACTGAACCAGTGACTCCAGAATCTTGCTCAGTAATTGGACACTGCTCAAAGGTGATATAAATGATGCTATATGTTACCTGGCAGCAACTTAGTGTAACTTACAAGACCGTACAGTCAGGAAACAAATGATGCAAGAGCAAAGGCAGCTCAATGAAAGGTGTAAGACAAAGTGAGAGTGGGAGGTTCTTAATCTTAATTCTACTTGGTAGTTGCTTTTCTATCTACCCAGTTCTATTGGCCTGTAAATTACAACTACTTATCAACCAGAGGTAAAACGCAATATCATTTCAGTCACTTTGAGTTTGACCCAAAGTGTTTATATCCATGAAAAAAATGAATGATTGCCACTTATTTATTTATTTTTACAAAAATGATAGGCCATTGTGCAGGAGAAATCAGCCTCAGCTGACATTCACAGCTGTTCTTTTATGTGGGAGGAAAGCAAAGTGAAAACAGTATGACATGCATGTCTCTGCTGGACAGTATTTTGGAATCTGCAGTTAATCTGCTCAAGGGGGAAAAAGCATGGGGAGAATGCACTGCTTAGCAATAAAATACATCAATACACCCAGCATCACCACATCAATAAACAGTGATTAAATTTATAGCTCTGGCTTCACAGTTGTTCTGCCTGAAAACCCCCAGGGTGGCCTCAAAGTCCTCTGCTTCCAGTCCAAACAAGTAAAGCCCCAGTGCTTCTGTCATCAAAAACAAAAATGAAAAAAAAATTACTTGGTAAACCATTGGATCTCTACATACCCAAGTTAAATACAGAAGCATCAGAATTCTTCCAAGGAAAGGTTCAAGTAGGGAAGGTCTCTTAGCAAATCTAAGAAAAGGGATGAAATTAGTTACAGTGAGTGACCAACCTCAAAGCTGAAGAGAGGCAGGAAGAACAGCTATTCACTGCCTGCTGAGGCTTCCTCATTTTGCCCACAAGGGGCCTTAATACCTGTTTCAGAGACTGCGACCAACATCAATGCTTTCAGCAATGGCTCCTGCTTTTTGGATACCTTTAATTTCTGACTGTGCTGGCTGAGGCATGTGATAGCTACATTCTGGACAGCTGTTAAAATGCTTAAAAGGGACAGATAGTTCCCACAGTATCAGGCACAAGTTTAAAAAAGCAAAGAGAATGATGAGAAATGGATCAACAAATGGACTAAATCTCTTCCAGGGCTACTAAAGTCTGGCTTACCATATTGTACATAGAAGAGTCACATGCCTCGATGCTCTAAATTTTTCTTCTATGATAACTATTTCTCTCCCTTGACTGTAAATGGAGCTTGGGTCTGACAGCTGTGTGTCCTAGGCAGTCTGAGATTCACATCAGCCTCTGGAATTTAGATGGCATAATCAGTGAGGTCACTGAGGCTTCTGGGATATAGTTGGGCATGCAGAAACCATGTATCTTTAAAAAAAGATTTAAAAAACTGGCTAACAGGAGATTTCACAGGGAGGAACATGTTGACATTACACTTCGAAAGTACTTGGGCTCTAGCTGAAATTGTGAGGAAAAGTAAAGACGTGAGTGAATTAGCTACACAGACACTGGGATGATAAATCTGCCCTGTGAAGGGAAAGCTCTAGGACTCCATTGTGCATCTCTGTATTATCCAATAAGCTAGAACAACAGTTTAGAGGAAATATGCTAGTTACCTTAACATTGTCATGACACTTTCTTTTTGGTCCCCAATTCAGGGCTGCCCCAAGTGTTCTTGAAGTGTCAAAACAGAAGACCATCCAGAGGTCCTAAAACTTACACAATTTTAAACCTTTCAAATAAATGTAGAGAAAAAGCAGTTTTGTGCCTGTCATAAATAAAAAAAAAACAATTCATATATCTTCTGATCAAAGATGATGAGCCACAAATGGATTACAGCTGATTCTATCTATATTGACTTTTTATAAAGCAGCAACCACTGTAGAATCTAAGCAAGGAAAGATCTAATCTATAGATTTACATTCATGCATTATTGAAAAATTAAATAGAAGCCAAAATAGATGTTCTGTTAGGCAGAGGCAAATTTTCTGCTTGAAAGCAGCAATGAGCTTCTTATTGTTTACTAAATATTTGTACTGGATTTTCAGCATACAGAGAGATCATAAGCAAGAGATACAAGCACAAAACAAACAAGAAAGTGAGAGCATACAAGAGAAAGCAAAGCGAATCAGCACATTACAGGATTTTCCAAAGCACAAATGATTGTCATGTAAAAAGCAAGTCCTATGCTGTGTGAGATAAAGAAACATTTATCTCATAAACATGCATAAATGTGCATCACTGACAGTGATAGCAGAAATGGATATTAGAACAGGCTGACCAGATTTTTCTGCCTTTTTTTCTGCCTCTGGAATTTTCCCAGTAAATTATTAGTTTGTGGACTCATAATTCTAAAAAGTTTTGGATGGCTGATGTCTATCAACCTTCTTGATGCTGAGCCAGGATATGAGCTGGCACTTTCCCAGGTGGTTTAAGAGGTCTGTGGAGGGAGGTGACTGAACTCGCCTCTCCCTCCCTGCCCTGTGCATGCTTGTAGCTGTGCCATTTTAAGTGCACTCTTTAGCACCGATTGCTTGTCTTACAATGCTTGGTAGTCATCATCCAAGCTGTGCATCAGTGGGTCTGCAGATTACCAGGCTTTAGGAAAATGAACTTGAAAACAGTGTGTTCATCAGAGTACTGTATATATATGACTGGTTGCATCCAGCACACAAGACTTTAATACCCTCGGCTGTCCTTTCTGCTTCTTTGCTGGAGATGACTGGAAAGTTGGCAGAATGAGACATATGCCTGTGCTCCAGTGGCTGCAGCTTTCATCTGATATATTAGCACAAACCCACCCTTCATTGGCAGTTTATGCTAATACGCCAGTCTGAGCTAGAGCATTCAAGGCACAGGCACACATTTCTTCTGCTTTACCTGCTGTTGGGGCAGTAACTTCTGGCAGAGGGACAGGGCAGACAGCTGGGGAGAGGTAACATCTTAAATCACATCAGCTAGGCTCTTTGGAGCTCATCTGTCAAATACTTTTATACACTCAGAATGGGTGTAAATTGACTCTATTTTGCCTGGGACCATCACTCATGCGAAGGAGGACAGATTGGGACAAGGGCATGAAGCTTCACCATAGGGTATGCCTGCTTCCATGTTGTATATCTGTGTTATCCTTTACCATCTTTCCTGTTACTGAGAGAGAATGAAGTACCAAGGCTTGGTGACTTGCTGTATCCTTGCTAACCAGTGACAGAAGACTGGATTTTTAGAGTAAAACGCTGGCCCACAGCAGTGCCTTCTGCTTTACTGTTTATATGTTCCTTGCCACCACTTCAGCCAGTGTCAACTAGCATTTCCACTGGCAATGCCTGGACATGATCTAGGAGATGGCAAACACAAAGCATGTAACATGCTCCTTGAGAGCTTCTGTTTCTGCCTGGTGGCTGAGGAAAGGGGCTACAGAGGGAACTGCCTCTGGAGAGTGGGCATCACTATCCCATTACCTCTCATACCAAAAGTATGGGTTTTGGGAACAGGGCTGGTAAGATCACTTCTCTTGTCTTCAGTTTTCACAATGTTTTCCTGATGGCATCTCACACCAACTTGTGCTGTAGCTTCCTAGATAAATTCATGCTCAATTCTATCTCCGCAATTTCCATATCATGTTTATTCAGAATAAGTTGTTTTTGATTCTCTCAGCCCTGCGGGGTTAACCTGTCTTATGAAATTCAAATATCCTCCTCTTGCTTTCTGTCTTGTAATACTTCTTTCTCTTCCTCCCAGCTCTTCCTCCCGGTCTCTGCTAAGATTGCAGGAGGAACCAGAGGGTTGAGAGGGAGACTCACTGCCCTAGCCAGCCCCAGAGCCAACTCCAACCCCTTCATATGGGCCATGTGCTGGTGTATTGCACAGTACTTTTGAGCATGAACAAGACACAGTTGAATGCTCATTATCACATAACCTTTTTTTCCAATTCCACTCTGAGGAGTAATATACCAGTGGGCCAAAGATCTAATACAAAAAGCATTAAGAAGATACGAATTTCTCCATCAGCTCAGCAATTTTCAGAGTCTTACTAAAGGAAGCTTCCTATTTTAGGGAATACTTTATCTCTCTGTTAATGCCTAATGTGTTGAACTGTTATACAGGGGTTTGCTATCGCAAAATAAGATGATAATGACAATTCCTGCCTGTGTAGCCAAAGATTCTTTGTGCTACTTATAGCTTCTTTCATTCAAGGATCTCAAAGCTCTTTTATGCCTTAGCTCTTCAAAGAACCCTATTTGCTTAGACACCCAAATCCTGCTGAACTTAGTGCTTAACTCATAAGAGATATTGTAAAATATTAAATATTTTAAAAATTCTAACCTATGTCAATTAACAAATAAGTTTAAAATTGCAATATTCTCTCTCGTAACAGCATGGGTACTTAATAACACAGGGAAAATCAGAGTTCCAGAATGTATTCATGCTGACCTGCAAAGGGAAAGATGCTGGATTTGTTTTGGTTTTTTTCCATGTTACTTTACAATGCCTTGCATGTTAGAATAGCATGAAATGTCCTGCAGGAAGCAAGGTGGGAGATGTGCTCTCATAAGCTATTGTGCATCGTAGAAGAAGTAGGTCAGCCAAGGAGTGTGATCCAGTGGGAAGAACAGTGGCCTTGAAGCTCAGAAGCTGTGCGGCAGAAATGCTATGTTTGCTCCAACCTTGTCTGTCTTGAAAGGAAATGTTTTGCTGCTTTTTTTTTTTTTTTTCTTTCTGTTAAACAGCCTCTTTTCCCCTCTTCTTTGGAGTTTCTTCTTGCTGGTAACGTCAGTACTTTGAGTTTTACTGGGGTGAAAGCAGGAAAAAGTTTTCTTCACAGTCACAGCGATGTCATCTCCTGCTCAGCTCCTATTGCAGCTCATTGCTGTGGTTTGAGATGTAATATGCAAGCATTTTAAAGAGCAGAATAAATAAAAGCAAATAAAGAGTTAGGAAACTGAAGAGACAAAATTGAGTGTCTTAGCAAAGCGATTTGCGAAATGATTTTGTCATTAGCAAAGTTCTTTGTGCTTTTTCCACTAGGGAGAGGTCTTGGCATAAGGTAAAACACAGCTGAACTTAACCTGCATGTAAGTTTAGTTCATTGTGTGGCTGTAAAGAACCAGAATAATCCAAGCTTAAGCAGGGAGTTTTATTGCTTTATTTACAGTCGTATATAGCACACAAATCCTCATTTACACAAACAGCATGCTGAAGGCAGTCTTTCCCTGTGCAGCGTAGGTCTGTGACCTTGCCAGATGCTGAGGTCAGGCAGCTGCTCTAGAAGGTATTTAGCAGCCTACAAGGTTAAGTTTGACAATTCCACCTCATGCCCCGCTGTCTGAGTGCTCCTGCATGCTGCACTCGCCTGCCTCCACAGATAAGCCTCATCTTCCCTGATTGTGAGATTTAAGTTTTTACCTGAAAAAGACTAAAGGTTAATGTGGTAACAAAGCAGCATGGTTATTATTTGGAGTAGATAACAAATAGTTCTGTGCTCTCTGGTGCATAGCTTTAAAACTCTTCAATGAAGGGGAAATGGTATTCTGTAGGAATGCAGTTTGAGCATCACATGAGTTATGTTTGAGTGGTTCACCTTAACAGGAATTTTTACATTTCCAGCTTTTTTTTATATCCTGCTTTCTTAAAGAAGTAAGGGACAGGCATTCGTTCTGTCTGCCTGCATGTGAACCTGTCAGTTCTCTCTTCTCTGGTATCAGTTGCCTGACTTCAGCCAAATTTCCTAAAAGGGTAGGTGATTCAAATATTATGAAGTTCCTATAAGTACTAAGAAAACTGGAGCCTGGGCTAGGGACAGACTTAAATGAGTGTCCTCACTGGGAGAAAAGGCCATGGTGAGAGCTGAAGTGTGACTTGCCTAGTGTGGCCTGTCAGCTGGCTGATGAGCATGTCCATAGCTTAGAGCAAACACAGCAGTGTGCTGCCTCTTGCCCTAGCTTCAGTTCAGCATCCCTGGGGATGCTCTGTAGGTGTACACGCAGGGAGACAGGGCTGTTGCCATCTAGGACCAAATGATACTGCAGAGACTAAATGGACTTAGATACCAGAACACTTTAATCACAGATATATGCATTTTTATGAATTACACATCATCTCTGTTCAGCAGGACTGATGACGCAGCCCAGAAAAAAAGCTGGATTGGGTCAACATAGCAGCTCCAGCTGTGCAATGCATAGTCCCAGCACTGGGTTGTGGGGTCGCCTGGGTTCTCTCCATGAGTAACTTCAGGTGCTGTCAGATATAGGTTTTGGTAGAGATCACCCAATGCTCAATTAGTCCATTTAAATTCTCTCTGTGCCCACCAACTGTCTGTTGCCACTGCTGGTGCTCTCAATCTGCTCATCTGGACAAGCGGTTCTCGACATATTCTTGCTTAAATTACTCTTCTCTTCTTAAATCTAAGTTATTCCCTTATGCCATAAGGTTAACTATAGTTTGTATGCTGACATCACTGCCAGCTCAGCCTAACTTATGCTACCTACTACAAGGAAATGCAGCAAAAGTAAAGTATGTCCATAGGACAGATAAGAGAATAGCTGGAGAAAAGCCCTATGGCATAGGTTTATGTGGGATATAGTTCAGAAATACACAAGAAATCAGAAATGACTTGCGCTGTTGCCTGCAAACAACTTGTTAACTCCAATGTTCTTGAAAGGCAATATGCACTCAAACCACTGATATGTGCCCGCAACCTTAAATTCACCTTAGCAAAGTTTTTCTGTGTGCATTGGTTATTTATTACTGCTAGAGCAGTATGGATGCCCAGGGGATTTCAGTAGCATGGGGATATGATTACATTCAATAATAAAAATAATGTGCTGTAATAAATCTGTCATTTAGGGTAGAAAATATTGACTGTTAATAAAATTACCTGTAGTATGGACTAAATTATTCTAGTACTATTAAAAATTCCAATTGCTGGTTTCATGGAGCTGCAATTCCTTTTACTGTGGATGCAGGAGCTGATGGGTGGATAGAATAAAGGAAGAGAACAGGAGAAAGTAGATGACTGCAAGGCAGGGCCTTAAACTGTTGCAAGGGAATCATAGGAAAAAACATTAACTATGTAGAAGAGAAAAAAGGTTGTATTCATGCTGTAGACAGTAATCGCAAATTTTAGGTGGGCATGGGACAAAACTGGGCAAACTCCCAGGCACCTTACCCTTGGATCAGGAGCATTCTTATGATGTAATTTGAGGAAGGTTCTGGAGGGCTTGGTGGCAGAGTTTGTCCTTTTAGGCCATTCCCAGTCTCCACTGAGTTCCTTCACTGATTTTACTGAGAACAGAGAATTTAAAGCCTGGGTGGTTCTAACTTACTAGAACCAAGCCTCACGGGGAGAGAACAGACAGGAGAACAAGCTGGAGGTGTGGTGTGGGTCTGGGTGGGAAAAAGATTTGGTGATGAGGGTGGCCAAGAGAAGAGGTCATGAAGGTACTTGCAGGGCTGCATGCTGCTTTCTGTTTCTGGGGCTGGTGGTGCCAGAGAAGGGGAGGGAAGATGCAAGTCCTATTGCCATACCTATTGAGAACACTGGGGTGGCTGACAGAAGACGATGTGTTGGAGAGCCATATAGGATCAGAACAGAGTTGGAGTAGGAAGTCACTGACAACTTCTCAGTGGGGAAGACTGAACCACAGAGTTCACAGGGAATGAGCTAAGCTGCAGTGAGGTATAAAGCATATTAATTTCTGTTGAAGAAGCACCTGAAGGTGAGCAGAAGGTATGGTCTGACTATGTCTCTAGGTTTGACCAGCACTAAGAAAATGGGAACGCAACCAAAAAGGAAAGTGACGTTAAAGAGTGTAAGAGAAAATGGTCAAAACTATTTCCTCAGTGCCTCAACACAAGAAATCTGGGAAATGACTAAGCAGGAACAGTGAGATGTTCTCATGCATGAAAACAATGATTATTTAGTTGGCATTACAGAAACCGGGTGGGATAACGCATGTGACTAGAATATCAATAAAGGAGATATGATCAACAGTAGAGAAAAAAAACTAGGGCAGAAGAAAATGAGTTGTATAATAATGGATCAAAAAGGTAATTCAAATTTTTTTCTGAGCCTATTTTTTTCCCTTGTGTAGAACTTCTGACCTGAGATTCCCTTGTGAATCAGGCCCATTGTACTTTAAGAGAAAAAGTCAGATCATAAGAAGAATAATTTATGGTTTTTAAAACAGGAGAGACTCATTAGAAACATGTGTTTCCTTTTTATGTGATCCCTTAAGCATGATCTCACAGTTACAGTGTGATGAACAGAGGGTCAGTGTGGTTCCAGCAGACACAGGGCAAAAAATTGTGATCTCCTTTAAAATAGGAGGCCTCTAACCTATGGGAATTAACAGAACAGAGCACACTGCCCAGTTTAGCCCTTCTTACGCAGATTGACCTGGGAGTGGGTAGGCATCAGGACACTCCATTGGCTGTCTTTCCATCTGTGCCACCAGCTGACTGTGAGAGCCTGTTTTTTTCATTTATTGGATAGTTCAAATAATGCCGATCACTTTCACTGTGGGTTATGAGGATTCATTAGCGAGTGTTTCAAAAGTGCTTTGACATCCTGCAATGATCATGGCTAGACAGACATGTCAACACTTAACCTGATGTCTTCTAATAGAGTACACTTTATGGGGTCAATTCTCATGTCCAGAGAGCTTGGACTTTGAATTATTGAGGGATTAAGGATAAAGCATTGCTACGGATTTTAATTCAGGATGTTGTCCATACCAAGCAGAAACAAAACAGTGAGTCAAAATGTTAGAAGAGTCAGTGATTGCTTGGCAAGACAGTCTTCCCTTTTTCTTTTATTTCTGTCTTATTTTTGAGGAAAAAAATGAAAGGAAAAAAAAATTGGAGTGGGGGGGAAGATTAGAGATATTTCTCCATCTGACTTCTTTCTGGGCATCATCACTGTGATTGGCTACCACAGAGTAAGGCACATGGAGCTTTTATTTTCATTAGCACCCTGAAGGCCAAAAAATAGCTGTGGAGGAGGAGCTGAACTCTTCTCTTCTCTTTCTGTTCAAAAGCCCCAAAATGAAGGGCGCTCAGCTTCATCAACAGGTCCCAACGTATGCTTCCACAGCAGATGGTCAAAGTAAATCTCTTTAGACATAACCACACAATGAGTTTGGTTTGGATTTATTGAGAAACTAAAGTGCTATTTTTGGGACAATCACATTATGTACTCTGGTTTACCCCAGGTAGAGCATGTTGGAGTTAAATGAGGCAAAGAAACAGGCCATTGTGCCATAACAATTGAACCTGCAACAAACAATGAACTTTCGTTACTGAAGTGTGGCAAAAATAAACAAGGAGATATTTTATATAGTGGTCACACACACTGTTAAAAAAAAAAGTTCAAAACTGAGAAAAGACAGATCAAATCGTTAGGAAATAATGGAAAAGCTTTCGGGTATTTTAGAATCAAAGCATGAGGGTTTTTTTATTATTATTACTGAAACATCTATTGGGGGAAAAACACTGCTGGCAAAGAAATATTTCATCAGAGACACTCATACATTGAGTGGACAGCAATTTTCTTTTTGCAAGAGATTTAAAAAAAAAAACAAACTACAAAAAATGGGCTTCCAAGCTGGTGGTCAGTTGGACAAAAGGAAAGTTGGGGAGGGGCAGCTTCTGTGGTTGGTGAGGCAAACACTGCCCACATAACCCAAGATTCCACTTTTCAGGAGTGTGTGATGTTCTGGAAGTATTGCCATATCTAAATGAACATCCCAATTCAATGTTGCCCATCCCAAATCAGAACTTGAATAGTCAAGTATGGGTCTGGAAGCATTTCAGCTCTTTGGACATTCAGTTCAGTTCATTATAGAGGAGAAGCCAAGCCCACAATTTCAAACAGGTTTTTTAGATGCAGTGGCTTCAATCTGCTCTTGCAGGTGATAAATGATTCTCATTGCCTTGGTAGTTCTTCGCTTTCTATTGCTGGGGAATCAGGCCCATGGTATTGGTTCTGACATATCTCTAATAAGGATGCTAAAACTTTCTGCAAACCAATTATGGAGTTGATAGAAAGGAATGCAAAGCTGTCCTCTAGTATGAGCTGGAGATGGGGCATAGAGAGGATGGGAAAGTATTAAAAACACAGTCTCGTAAGCCCAAAGGCTAACAATATCAAGACAACTTAAAATACAAGGTAGATTAAAAAAATCTATTTGGCTGAAGGGAGGGTGTGTAAAGGAATTGTATAGAAAATGAACAACCAGGGAGATGGAATTGAACAGATAGCCACCAGTGCATACCTCAAACCAGGGAGGGGAGGAAAGAGAAGCCAAATCAAATCACGCTTGCTAGGGGCGGGAAAGAAACAAGAAAAGGCCTTATCAAAACATCCAAAGAGAATGAGGCATCTGAGAGAGTTTCCAAATGAGAAAGTGAGGCGGGGGGGAGGACAGGAGAGCAGCGGAGATTTTCAAACACTCTTTTAGCTCAATTTTCTTTGCTCCAGATCACATAATTAATCCTCCTGCAGGGCTATTTTTCAATATCATTGACTGTTTAAGACATCTGCACCCTACCCTCACACAGCCCCCTCTCTCCCTACCACCAATGGAGCACATCTTGTGAATTAACACCTCCTGAGAGATTGTCCCATTTGAGCCAGGGTATTTGTTGGTTTGGAGGAACAGCAGTCACAAGGGAAAATGCCAGAAGAATGGAGCTGACATCTGCAAGTAGCCCTCGTGCCAGTCCTCTGTAATTTATGGCATTCCTCTGGGATCCAAACTAGACCTTAAAGGATCAGCAGTGCTTCTAGGCAGATTCCCTTATTTCCTCTGTCAGCCAGGGATGGAGCAGGTGATAGGCACTACATCTCTTAATTAGAATATAGAGGAAAATCCCCTTTGGAGCATTTTCCTCTGTCCTTGTCCCCTCCATATATATTTTTTTTTACTTTTTTTTTTTCCATGGAGAGGCAGCAAGTGAGCTTTTACCTCCCTTTGTGAACAATAGTCTTCAGACTATCCCTCTAACTTTCAGTACTTCACCTGAGTGAGACAATTCAGATGAGCCTAGTGGCATTACCTTGCTGAATCAGAGCCTTAGTTAGATGATAAAAGTGAGTGCAGGAGATCTGTTATGCTTCAATTTCAGTGAGGCAGCTGAGATAATGCTGCATAATAGAAAGAAACGAGATGAATTCCTAGCTGATAAAACATGCCATCAGAGGGATTAGGTATGGTTTGACAGATGAAAAACAGAATGAAATTAATGGGTTAAAGCAGAATAAGAAAAGCTTTTACAAACAAATCAGAGGAAAAAGTAGCAGTAGGGAGAAAGTAGGTCTATTAGTAAATGAGGATGGGAAAGAAATTAATGATGGCTCAAAAATGGCTGAGATTGTGAATTTGGCTCTCCCTCCCCCGCAAAACATCTTGAACGTGATTAGAAAAAAACCAAACACAACAAACCAGTTTGAAAATAAAAAGGGCAAACTGTAAAATTGCTGTAAAAGAGTAGGTATGGGAGGCTTGCAACAAAATATATTGTAGGTCAGCTCTTCTGGGCAAGATACTGTACCAGAATGCTTTGCCTTTTCAGGACCCAGCTAGCCAAAATCAAACCCAGCTGGGATCACCAAGTAGTTCCTATAAAATGCTCAGAATAGAGCTGGCAGGTGAGCACAGGAGATGATCCATTTTCACAGGAATCACAGACCTTAAGAGATTTGAAAGGAGGGGGAAGTAGGTAGGAGCAGTAGTGGAATGGTTTTGGCTTGGAATGGTTTTAAATGGGAAAAAAAGGAGAGAGCACTGTGGCAGAGAATGGGGTTTATCAGCAAGTCCTCTAAGAATTGGAGGGACTGACCAGTTGCCTTACGCACAGGCAAATAGCTGCACATACATGTGTGCTAGGATACTTAAAGTTGTTAACTTTGCTATAATATTGGCAATTATTTCTAAAAAACCAGGGACATCTGAGGAGAAGTGGAAAGCCTTAGGAAAAGTGAGTGACCTTCAGAAAAGAAGTGATCCGGTAAGCAACTATCTTCTCAGTCCAATTTCTGTCTTCAGCAAAATAATAGAGAAAATCACCAAAAAGCTCATAGATAATGGAAAAATAAGTAATAGCAAGTATACAGAGAAACCTCATGGCCAGCTTAATGCAAGTGCTTTTTGTATTGCAAGAGTGAAAATTTGGAAGACAAAGGGCAAATATAACACATGTGGACTATAGCAAAATATTAGATAGCTTTACAGTCTGTATTAGCTCAAGTGAATTTAGAGAGGAATATTGGAAAGTAGAGTGAAAACTGTCCTTTGGAACTTGAAACCAAGGCTTTTCTAAACTGGCAATTCATGGGGCTTCAAGAGAGCCATCCTTTTCCTGGCCTGGCAATAGCTTTGGGGAATCCTCCTATCTGCCCAAGACACAAAGGAAAACTCGGTGCTTGGCTCTTTGGAAGATCCCCAGTGTTACCTGACAACTTCCCTTTTCTGTTCCACTCCTGGAAAAGTAGCACTGGAACATCACTGAGGAGGACTCAAAGTCTATCTTCCCTAATATTTCAATGTTGATCTAACTGTATTTCTCTGGAGCCTGATCCCATTTGGGGATTTTGAATGTACATGTGAGATTTTTGAAAACATTTTTACTTTCTTTTATAATCTTGACCCCTAAACCACAGATGTTCCACGCAAAGCATGGTTGACTGTGGCCACAGTCCTTGGTTGGCTTGCAGACAGTGCATCTGGCACTCAGGTTGGCATCATAGTACTAATGAACGTACTGAACAAAAGAGTTATCTCCTTTCTCTCTCCCTGCCTGGACAGAAATGTTTTTCAGTTGAACTTGTCTTTATAAATAATGCACTATTACACACAAATTCTATCCATCATTTTAATTTGTTTCCTTTCACCTCTCCTCCCCCCACACATGTTCCTCTCTCTGTGGACATTTCCGTTCACTTTCTCTCTTTTCCCCTCCAGAGTCTGCTGCGTAAAAAAGAAAAGGAGGAAAAAAAGGTTTCGCTGGAAGGTTGAAATTATATTTTGTTTATCTGTGAGCTGTCTGCCTGCTGTCCAGATATCTTGCTATTTTGTCCCAAAGGGACAGAATAAATCTTTGCGGTGAAAATCCAAAACTATTGGAGCTGGGCAAATCCATAAGGCCCTTGTCATGAAGGTGGAGCTTGGCAAGAGCCCTGCCAGCTAGGAAAGTCTCTCGGAGGCCCAGGCTCATATAAGCACTCTGATGGGCAACTGCAAGGGATTGCTGAAGGAAAGGCTTGATGGGATTTGTTTCTCTTCCTTTCAGCCCAAGCTCCAACAAAAGGGAGAATGGAAAAGGGTTTGCTCTTCCCTTGATTCTGGTGCCTACAGTAGTTCCTGGCTTTCTCTTTGCCTCCCTGGGATATCAAACAGCTTTCTAGTGAATAACAGCTTATTAATAATATGTCTGGAGTTTCATAGAAAACCAGTTAGGGAAGAATAATCTAACCTGCATAGGGAAAAAATGCTGCTCTGCCATTCAGGTAATGTGGGGAATGTGTCCAGCTCTTCCATGAGCATCCCAAAAGACCCTGAGCACCTGATTAAGGATTCCAGGACCTGGGCTGCCCATCTATAGAATGAAATTAATGATACCGAATGCTAGTATCTCTGTCTTTAATGGCCTGGGGGTGTCTCTCAGTGTGCGCTTATCGCATGCCTGGAACAACAGACTTGTGAGCACTGATGAATAATTACAGAGAAGTGTTCTAGTAACAGTAGGTTAGGGGTGGTGTGAAAGAATTTATGGTGGTTACAGAGCACTAGATAAAACTTGATCTATGGAAATATAAATACCTTTCAGACAAGACAGCTCAGTTCTGCCAATGCAGAGGAAATGAATGTTAATATTTGTGGCTTACATGGGCAGCCACCTCTTTTCACTCTCCCTAAGAGAGTGAAGAACAGAGATAGTGCTGTTAGAAATTTGATCACTTGAGTCTCAGCTGCTCCCCCAAGCCAGAAGGCATTTTAAAGTACCTTGAGATGTGCTAGTTTAGCCCAAAGATCATGTGATAACCATGAGAAATCTTCCATGACTTAGGCTGCTGTACCTTGTCAGTGTCCCTAATAATTTCTCTTTTCACAAGGGGTCTTCTGCTGAGCTGGGTGCTTCTGGCTTTCCAGACCTAGCTGAGCTGGGGACCTGAGGTCTTTGTAGCTAGATTTTTCTCTCAGTTCTCTACTTTGTGATGTCACATGCCCTCCAAACTTCTCAGCTGTCCAAGAACTCTTCTCTGCAAGTTACACAGCTCCTCTTAGCTTCCTGGGCAGACGGGGTTGCCACAGGAGCCAAATACTTGGGAGAGAAGGTAGGATGTCCCAAAGTATTTCTGCTTGCTTCAAAGTATTGAGCCTCTTGTGGTTTTCCCCTGTTTCATCTAAATTAAGGAAGATTTCTTACAAAAAGAAGAAAAAATAAAACTCATAGTTCTTTTGGGGAGCAGGTGTGGAGGGAAACATCATTTCTGGCTATCTCTAACCATGCCCTCTACTCACTTATTTACCTATTTATCTATTTCTGAACTTCTTGGTTTTGGGTCCACATGTCAAACATTACCAGGCTAAAACACTTTACTGTTTGCACCAGCGGTAATGTTACACATCCCCTTGGTCCTGATGTCAATATTTATATCACCGAGCAACTTGTCCATCAAATGCCATTGCCAAGTACCAAAGGCCAGTCATCTTTTTGGAAGGGGACTGTTGGTTAGGGAGTCTTGAAGTTGCTTGAAGTGAAGCACAGAAGGTGCTGGGGGAAACAACCCCCTCATTAGGTGCCTTCCTATTGAAACCCCAGTGCAAGGTATCCTCTATGTGCCTGGCTGCTGTTGGGGTTGGGAGTCTTTGTGACATCCAACCCAGGGAAGAGTTGCTTAGCAACTGTGTCCTGCCCTCAGGCTGCCCGCAGCTGCCTGTGATCTTCTGCTTTGATGATGGAAATTCTTCCATCTTGTGTTCTGGGGGCTCTGTATGTATCCTGCTGGGTATATGTTGTGTGCATAGATTTTCTATTCAGCTTGTCTGATCTTACCAGCTTAGATGCCAAACTCACCTGCTCTTGCAGTTTGAATTCATTGTTGCTAATTAAAGGCAAGGGTTGTTTTTCTATCACCTGGTTTGCACAAGAAACTTGTACCAGTTGATTGCAAGTGATCTGTCGTCTGGCTGGATAAACTGTGTCTTTCCCTTCTTCTGGGGAAATCACTTTTTTATGTGTTCTTGGGGTGACCTTCCCATTAGAGGGCTAAGCAAGATAGTCTTTGCAAGAGGAGGGACTTGCATTAAGTCAAGTCAGAGATAGTTAAAGCAATTTAAAAAAAATAAAATGCTCATGCTAACAGGCTCGCTCAATGTGAAGTGATCAAGTTATTGCTGTGACACTTGTTTCAGTAAACACATTTTACTTGTCAGCTGGGCTGTGGGCACAGAGCAATGGATGGTTCTGCAAGCAGCTGAGTCAGCGGAAGATACTGCAGCAGCTGATTGTGCCCCTGCCTTGTGCTGGTGGTGCCATCCCTCAAGGTCTTGCCAGTTGAGCTGCTTGTCTCAGTGCTCCCCTCTGTTTTGGTCTAAATGATCTAGGTTGGCTTAAAGAGTTAAAATAGCAAGTCCCAAAACTGGCAGTGTAGTCAGTAACCTCTGGTGAGGCACAGTTCACAGCAGAATCCCCTTTCTTTGATTGGAAACTGGATACAGCTGCAAATCTTGTGTGCAGTCTTAATCTTGTATTTGGGCAGCTGCCATGTTAATGTGTGGCTACTCATTGAGCCCTTGTAACTTAAATGCTTTTGAGGATGGTACCATGCTCTTCTAGCATAAATCACCTAGGAGTTGTTCAGAACAAAATGACTCTTTTGGAGTGCTGAGTTGGTCAAGTCTGTGGACTTGGTTAAGGTTTAGTTAAAAAAACCTGTCTCCCTTGTGTGTACCTCTTCTGATAGCTCTGTGGAGAAGTATGCTGAAGATCAGAGCAGAAAATGGAAATAGACAACTCTAGCTATGTTTAGGTGAGAATTTGTTTGCTTCCTGTGGTGCTTTCTCAAGATTGCTGTCAGACTCTCCATGGGAAGAATTTTTCTCCTGTTCCTCCTGTCTCTGGGGAACAGTGTGATAGGCACGATGGATTTGCTTGCAAGCACTTTAAATAATTTCTAGAGCTTTAAGTCCCAGAGGGGGTCTAATTCCAAGCTGAAGCTGCTCAGTGGTTTGGGTCAGACCCCTGGGGGCAGCCTATCTGATGAATAGGTTCAGTCTACAGGGCAGGGGATGTCTCAAGTACCTTAAAAGATAGTATTGCTATTTGTAAACACATGTTAAGATAGTTTGCCTGCATTATGTTATTACCATAATCATTACTTTCACTACTACTCTGCAGGTTTTGCTTAACAGTTCTCATTTTTACATTTCGAGGCCATTTCTGCCTCGAGAAACCATGAGATAAGAGAAGAAACAGAGACAGAGAGTGGAGAGTAAAGTGGTTTGTCCTGGTGCATCCAGCAGGCTTGTGGCAGGACCCACAGCTGCTCTCATCCAGAATCATCAAACACACATTATTCAAAGTAAGAAAAACAAAGTTTGTAGTCAGAGGCAACTTCTTTTTCTAGAGCAAATGATAGAGTTGGAAAAACAGTGTAGGTTCTTTAGCACAGCAGCCAAAAAGCTGATGTGGTCCCTGCTGGAGACCACAGGAGAAGGTGGCCACCACAGCATCTTTACTTTCCAAACTCTGGGCTCTTTTCAGACTTTCTCTTTAGGCTTCTCTAGCATTGACTTCCCATAGGTGACTTGTTTAGGGCTTAGAACAGGACAGATTCCCATTTGCCATGTTGTGCATGGGGAAACACCTCTCTGGTGCTGTGGGAAATCCCTAGCTGTTGGGAACTTCTCTGTGCAGATCCATGGTGGTGAAAAGGCTAGAATGCACCCAGGTGTAGGGCAGGA
Source organism: Calidris pugnax (assembly GCF_001431845.1). Taxonomy (NCBI): domain Eukaryota; kingdom Metazoa; phylum Chordata; class Aves; order Charadriiformes; family Scolopacidae; genus Calidris; species Calidris pugnax. The sequence goes on from NW_015091072.1 coordinate 4,309,913, forward strand.
GTGGAGGTAGGTCATCTGCTGGAGAGACTTAAGCCATTACAATTCATTTATTTGTTGATTTGGAAACTGAACACTAGCAACCCTGCTCCTTACTCCCTGACTTCTCCTCAGCTTTAAATACTTTCATATACAGGTGAAGCTGTTATGTTTGTCCAGTCAGTGTAGCCACACTGGGAACTGGAAAGCAAAGGAACCCAAAAGCTAGGCAGCAGATGTGGGAAAAGACGGGCATAAGCATGAATAAATATCTAGAGCAGCGAGCTCGTTTTTATTCCTTGCAGCAGGCTCCATGTTCACCACAGCTACTCAGCTGTCTGAATGTGTGTGTAAAGCAGTATTATAAATCTGTGGTGCTACATGCACGTTTTTATTCCTATTACACTATATACATATTTTATTATGTTTATCATTAATATTCAGCACGGGGTATTAGCAGAAGTCAGAAGCAGTCAGTTCTGCTATGGTTCCTCCAATGAGCTCTCTAAAGGGGTTTCTGAAAGCTGAGACCTCTTCGTTTCTCCCTTGTCTCATATGAGCTCCCTCTAATGCTCATGAGAACGTGCTGCATTTCCTGATCTCTCCCCATCCCATTAGCTTTAGATACAGTCAGGAGCAAACACACAACCTTTTGGCATAAATTGGGACTTCGCCTAACAGGATGAAAAGTGACTGGGATTATAATTAGTGTCGGTTTGGGTCTTTTGGTTGCAAAACTGGAAGTTGGCCCCTCAGCCTTTTCCTTTTAATGGTAATTAATTATTAATCACCCCAATAGAAGAGGAGGGAAAGGAGAATTACTGGTACTGTGTGGAATAGTTGTGATGGGAAGAAGTAGAAAATTGTCTGGTAGGAAGTGGAGACTCCAGAGTCTGATCTGAGGAAAAATTAGACTCATTTATTATTGCATTTTAAACAGGCTCGGAAGCCCACTGGAGAAAGGATTTCTCGCCCTCCTTTGCCTGCCATGTGCAAGCCCAAGCTGGAAATCTCTGTTTGCTCCCCTTTCTGACCTCAGCACCGCCCTGAGGCAGCTGGAAGCTACAAAGGCATTCTGGTTAATGAGGCAAGCAAAAAGTCCTCCATGTGTGCCACGGTGTTTTAGAGAGGTCTGCATTGTCCCACAGGTCACCAGGGCAGAACTCCTCTGTATCTGAGATGGCAAAGCTCCCCTGGGGCTTTGAATCTTTCTTGCCAGAGTAAGGGATAGGCCCAAAGACAGGGTCTAGGAAGAGATGTGTCTAAACGGGAACCATATGAAGGAATAAATTAAAATAAAAAAGCTAAACAAAAAAACCCCAAAACCAAAAAATCTCCCCAAAACCCCACAGTGAATTTAAGGTGCACATAAATTGAAGGCAAGGTGTCAGAGTCTTTCTCAAAGCTCATACTTGACTAAAGTAGCAGTGCTTGGTGGTGATATAAGACAGGTCTTGCCCAGCAAAAATCTTGTCTCTTGTAATGATCATACTGGTACTTCAGTAACAGGTTGCCCATTTCTTCCTTTTTTTTTTTTTTTTTTTTTTTT